>NC_136263.1:877500-1412500 GCF_964187855.1 Myxine glutinosa | reverse complement strand
AATCATAACACTTCTCACACATGCAGCACACACCTTTCCCTTCAGCTTCAACGACACTCCCCTCCTCATCAGCACGCCACTCAGTTCCCGAAACTTCTTCCATGCACATCTCACTCGAGCAACCGTTGCCGAGTCTGATCCACCTTCTCCATTCAGCATGTCTCCGAGGTAGCAAAATGTTTTCACACCTTCCAGCTTCACTCCGTCTCCAAGATCCAACTCAACATTTCCTCCATCTGCAGCTCCCTCTGTGCACACCTTACATTTGAATGTAGCTGCCACACTGGTTAATGGCCCTCTCAGACCACTACATTTTTGATGAACCCACTCAGCGCACATTGTACATTGAATGGAGTTCACTCCGACACCCTTTCTGCACACAGCACATGGCCACTTCCCAGTTCTTTCCACCTCACCACATGCTTTACCACTTGCCATCACCTTCGTCTTTCCTATATTCACCTTCAGACCTTTTGTCTCCATACATTCCTTCCACTTGTTCAGCTTTTCCTTCAGTCCATCCATACTTTCCGCAATCAACACCAGATCATCTGCATACAACAACTCCCATGGTAAACCCTCCTTTACGTTCTGAGCCAGCACCTCCATCACAGCTACAAATAGTAGTGGACTTAGTACCGACCCCTGATGCACTCCCACCTTCACCTCAAACTCACCACTGTTCCCGTCCTTCGTCCTTACAGCTGTGCGCGCTCTTTTGTACATTGCCATCACGACTCTGATCAACCATTCCTCCACTTCTAACTTCCTCAATGCCCATGTCAATACTTCGCGTGGAACCCTATCGAATGCTTTCTCCAGATCAACAAACCCAAGAAACAACTTCTTCCTCTTCTCCATGTACTTCTCCTGCAACTACCTCACAATAAAGAGTGCATCTGTCGTTCCTCTTCCTGGCATAAATCCAAACTGCATTTCGTCGATCTTCACCTTCTTCCTTATCCTCCTCTCCAACACCCTTTCCAATACCTTCATTCCATGCTCCAATAACTTTATCGCTCGGTACGAGCCACACTCCAGAGGGTCACCTTTCCCCTTGTATAGAGGGACGAGGGTACTCAGTTCCCAATCCACTGGAATGCGGCCTTCTTTCACCACCAGATTACAGATCTCTGTCATTCTCTTCACACCCCAACTTCCTGCTGCCTTCAACATATCTCCCACAACTCCCGTCGGCCCTCCCGCTTTTCTACCCTTCATTGCTTTTATCGCTTCCTCAACTTCCTTCTCAGTTATCTTCTCTGCCGGTCCTAAAACTGGGTTACTCTCTATGTTGCCATCCCATTCATTCTCTGTATTCAACAGCATTTCCATATATCTTTTCCATCTTCCTTTAATTCCATCTGGGTCGACAACGATTTGTCCCACTTCATCCTTCAAGCAACTCACCCCCATCACATCACACCTCTCTTTCGCTATCTGCTTTGCAATCCTGAATACTGCTTTCTGACCCTCTAGCGAATCCAAGCGTTCTCCGAACATTTTCCTACATGCCTCCTGCGCCTTTGCTACCTCTTTCTTTGCAGCCTTCCTGGCTGCCTTATAACTTTCATGCTCTGCTGTTTCTGCTCCCGTACCCTTCGCCTTCTGCCATCCTTGAACTTCTTCTTCTTCTCGTCAATCCTCTTTCCAACTTCATCATCCCACCACCATGTTTCCGAGTGCCTCGGTGGTCCTTTTGTCCATCCACATATCTCACCAACGGCTCCCAACAGACTAGCTTTCATCGACATCAAACCACTTTCAAGCTCAACCACATCATCCTCGACCCTACTCAGCCTCTCTTTTAATGCCTCCTTTACTGTCACCTCTTTCAACCTCCACACCTTCATTCTCGGTTGGTACTTCACCCGCCGAGCTATCCTCACACCTTTCACCCTTATGTCGCAGACAACCAAGTGGTGCTGTGAAACAGCCTCCTCCCCCGGGATCACCTTTGTGTCCCGGAGGTGCCCCCTATCTCGCCTACGCACCATCAGGTAGTCAACGGTTGTCGTCGACCCACCTGACGTGTATGTAACAAGCTTATTATCCTCTTTCTGGAACTGAGTATTACAAATCAACAAATCAGCTCCATCAGCAAACGTCAAAATCCTTTCACCTTCTCCATTTCTCACACCATATCCGTAACCCCCATGAACTCCGTCAAAACCATCCATACTCCTTCCCACATGTCCATTTAGGTCTCCTCCTACCACAACAACTTCCTCATCTTTCACGTTTTCCATCAGCTTCTCTATCGCACACCAGAACTTGTCCTTCCCTTCATCGCTTCGACCAACCTGCGGAGCATATCCCGAGATGACGTTCACCAAGAGCTTTCCAATCATCATTTTCACCATCATCAACCTATCACTCACTCTAGTCACACTCACCACACTGTCTACAAACTCCTCAGAAAACAGGACACCAACACCATTCACGCCCTCCAGGCACCCTTGCCACACAAACTTGTATTTCTGTCCCTGCCTACCCTTCACCATTCTCACACCACTTCCCTTCCATCTCGTCTCTTGCACACAACATATGTCCACTCTTCTTCTGACCAATACTTCCACCACTTCTCCTGATCTCCCTGTCATTGTCCCTACATTCCATGTCGCAAACCTCAGAAACCGATCTCCACTTCGGGCTGTACCCTGCCCACATGTAGTTGTAATTGTCATGGTTCTCTTTTTGAGGCAATGTTTTTTTATGGCCGGATGCCCTTTCTGATGCCAACCCTCTTAGTCGCCTCTTACGACACGCAGGGATACGGCGTACCTATTCTTATCCAGGGTACACACTGGGAAACGTTTAAAACATGGAAATTCTGGGGGGGGGGGGGGGGGGTTGGGGGGGGGCGTTAGCATCACGGCTGCGGTTTAAACATATTTAAATAAATATTTAAAGAAAACCATGAAAAACAATCTGGGAAAAGTCTCTAAGTGAGAACGTGGATTTGAGAAAGCAGGAGCAGAGGTGAAAGAAAAACGAGATATAGGGGGCGGGGCACAAGTCGAGACGAGGAGGCCGCACGAGACACCAGGCCGCACCAGGCGCACGAGGCGCGAACAAAGAAACGACTAATTACACACAAATTTGCAAAACTACAAAACCAAAACCAAATAGAAACACACAATAACACATACACAACAAAATACGCAGCGGAAATTTGACAAAGAAACGAACGGGAAAACACTCAAACTTTGAAGACGTGGAGAGATCGAAGCAAGCCCCGTCGTCCGAGGGACCGGAAGTCAAAGTCAACTTCCTTCATGATGCCCATAAACTCAAAGGGCACCTGGGACTGGTTCCCAAATCGTAGCTTCACCTGAGCCAAGTAGGACATTGCATGTTGAACGTTCAAACTCTGGAATGGCTGCCTCTGTGCTTGCGCTTGTGATTGAGCACTGTTGGAGTGAGTGACTGTGTAATGTCCTGACTGTGATGACAGCTGGGACCCATGCCGATGGTGTGTACAAACCTCTGTTTGTATGTGTGTACGTGTGTACAAACCGCTAGTCTTTATTCAAACCCTTAGCATGTTGTAGAGCCAAGTAAGTGTTAATCCCATGCAGCTGTTTCTTATCTCTATTTCTATTTAGTTAGTGGGTACGAATGACACCGGTATGTAAATGTGGGTGTCCCAAATTATTAAAAGTATGTATCTCACGTCCACATAACATCAAGTTCCGATTTTAAGCTACGTAACAGCGCGTTCATTAATTTTTAAACTCATGTTTTTCCAACTGGTTTGAGGTTCGTAATTCATTCCGTTGGCTGGGGTAGTGGGGTATACCCTTCATTTCATAACATAATATGTCACATGTGGTGAAAAGCACACAGTAGTGGCCAAACATTCCCATCATTCTTTCCTTCGTGAGACTTGTACTACCACCACACTGTCAGCCAGTCAGATCTTACTTCAGCCATGCTTCTTCACCTGTACCTCAAAGATTTTGGGCACCATTTGTTCAATCACCACAAAATTTTAACCGTTAATTCCACGTATGGCAACCTCATTGATCTTCTCATTATAATGTCATATGGGGATAAGCCCCCTTTCCCACTAGACGTTGATCTCTCACCGGTATCAAAACGATCGGTATCCCATCTAACCATGTTATGCCAGTTTTGGTCACAATTTGTTTTTTCCCAATTTATTTTTAGGAACCCGTTCTGTCTTTCTCCCATTAGCTGTTCTTGGTGACACTGGAAACATTTTTTCACTTGTCGGGTTCTACACAATTTCCCGTCCCACTTTCCCTGTAAAATGGGTTCCCCATCCCCAATCATTCAAAAATCGGGGTCCCAAATTTGCATTTTACTTTGCTCCGGTGGTTACATTTGCCCTTTCGCACAGACCCATCTCAACCCCTTTGGATAACATATCGATCGCGAGTCGTGTATATGTCCATACCCACAGCATGGGCACATTCTCACAAAATCCAGTTTGGCAAATTTTTCCAAAAATACCATTGCCCCAGAATTTGTGAACGCACCTTTCACACACCTTTCCCACACCTGGTGAGCCCACACCCTTACACACCTCTCACACATCTTCCTCCCTTTGCTCGTAAAGTTAATCTCTCACCAAACGAGCAACGTCATGACGACACATGTTCGTCATCAAATTTGCATCCTAAAGTTACCCACAACCCCCCTCTGCTGTATCGACAGGTGCTTGTAAAGCAACAACATTATGAAGAGAAGGAAGAATTTAGCATCTTGTTTTGCTTCTCCTCACCAATCAAAATATATCCTCGATTTCGCCAATATTTCCCACAATGCTCGTTTGTCTATTTCAAAACATGTTAAACTTTTATACTCTCGATCAATTTGTTCCACCTTTTGATGAGCTCCATAATCCCAATTAGTATTTACTCTTCCCATCGTTCATTCATTTTCTGAGGCCAAAGCCCCATTGTGATGCTAGATCGCTCCAGGTGGATTGAATTAGCCCATAATCCCTCAAATTTGACAAAATGCACACCGTTTACTACAATTGGGACACTGCATCAGCGGCACCGTCGTGTTATTATTTTGCAATTTCCCTTTTGTTTACATCATGTCACATTGGGTTTTCCCGGTCAGGTACTACGCATAGCAGTGTGTTCACCTGTAGTCACCTGTAATCCACCTGTTATAATGCCTCCGGCACCTCCCTTTCCAAAGCAGTTGGCGTACCTGCACATTACTGGAGATGTCGCCACCTGTTGGAGCTCACCAATATGCCAGGCTCCGTATTCTCCTGTAATAAGCTTAGACACTCCATGTGATTAAAAACATCTCCGAATAACTCCTTTGGACATGCACGTTGTCCCAACACGCGTGTACATCCACGGCCCATGGAAGGGTTGTACCCACATCAATTTGGGAGTCCACACCTCAATAGATTTTCACCACCGGCGCACTTCCACCTGTAAAATCTTAAATGATAATTATGACATCTTAGGTCATGTGCTTTGGTGGCAAAAATTCTAACAAAGTTTCTTCCTTAAAATTATATGTCTTGAACGGCTTTATTGATTAATGCAAAACTCCAAGGTAACGTCATAGTCGAAAAGCAGAACACGCGTCCAAATCCCAATATGATTGGCCTCAGTCTCGCAGCCAGGAATTGTTATTGTTTGGGAAAAGAAGAACTCCTACCTCTTCTTCTTCTCCAGTCATCTATGAACCATCTTACCGTTTGAAGTCAGTGACATCCTGTTTATTAGTTGCGTTGTCTTTTGCCCACAGTGCCAGTAATAACTTGCCTTCTCTCCATCTCAAACAACCAACAATGGCAGACCAGACCAGTTGAGGGACAGCACACCCACCGATGGTCGGGACCAGAGGACAATAGGAAACGGTGGCTCATCCCCTACTCTTGTATAAGAAAAACGTTTCTTGTCTCCACACACCTGTCCGTTCGTACTCGGACATAATTCATCTCCGGTAGCCAGCTCTTGACAACACGCCAGACAACTGGTTTGAGTTGCGACCGCACACCCTTTGGCCCAGCCCGACCTTGTAAGCCGCACACTGCCCCCAACCTTGTCCAGGTGTGCAGCTCACACGAGCATCCGCAGATCAAGCCGAGTAGTGCAAAAACTCCTATTATTTAATTTTTCAGTTATACCAGCAGTCTGGCAAGGTACCTGTCTGAATGGTTCCATCCCCAGTCAATGGTGAATCTGCAAATGGCGAATCCACGAATATCACAGTCAGAACGGACAAACCCTCACATCCTTCTTCATTCATATTTATCCTTAATATCCCTATTTCATTCCAAACAGCAATACTCCAATCACAAATTGATACTACAACGAAACACCGCGTTAAATCACAATTGTATTGAGGTATTAACGGACACTTTTAATCTTGGCTCTCATAGATCGACACAGCCATCGTATTCCGAGGACTATTTGAATCTGCGTATGTAATATTTTCCGTATTAAGCGATATCTCTTGAACGCATTATCCGATCTTTACGATTCCTTCACAAGATTAGTTCAATTCCCATGTTAAATCTCCGTGGGTGTAAATAAATGCATGTTTTGAAACTTTTTTTTTTTTTACGCCTTTAACATCCTTACTTTTCTTCGTCTCGGTAATTCGCTAACAGCCTCTGCTAAAATATACTACACGTTGCACACAAGGCAGACCAATTCCAAATGTCCGCACAGGGCAAACACCCTCGCTGGGCTCAACAGCTCATGCCTTTGGCACCGCACTGGCAGGCCACATCTGCATCGAACCTCAATGAAAATATAATTACACCATTGTAAACTATCATGCTATATATCATTTATTTTACGTTATATACCAATGCACCAAATTAACGTTTCCCATTACACAAGCCACCAAACTACACGCAATAGTCCTCCATCTGTGTTACACACCTTGGGTGTGTTCATTTACCGATCGGCTTGCTGTCGCTTGCCAAGCCAACCATTCCACACCAATGGTTTTGTTGACGTGCCTGCTTGAGTACTTCACCCACTTGGCTTAATTACTTGCTTGCAAAATATCGCTGTTCCATGTGTCCATGCAGTATGTGCTGCCCGGAGGCATTGCCGGTCGCCGAAGGCACCCCGGCAATGTTGCGCACTGGATGAATGAATGAATGAATGAATGATCGTTTTAAGGCCATTTTCCCCGCTAGAGCGGGGGTTAGCCTTGCGGGCCCCATGACAATCATGGTTCCCTGTTTGAGGCGATGTTTTTATGGCCGGATGCCCTTCCTGACGCCAACCCTTGGTCACGCTCTTACGATGCGCACTGCGCAGGGATACCGGTGTACCTATTCTAAACTGGGGTACACACCGTGATCATTCATCCCAGCAAGCTGGTACTCAATTTGCCGACCTCGGAAGGATGACAGGCTGAGTCAACCCCCCTGGCGTTTATTCAGCGATCGACCGGGATTCGAACCCAGGATCCTCGGATCCCAAGCCGGCACCCTAACCGCTAAGCCAACACCAGGCCAATGTTGCGCACTGGATGATGTTATTTATTTATTTGACATGGGGGTGATGTACTTTGAATGTACAGTATCTGTATTTGTTTATTTCATTGTCGGTGTGATAGTATTCCGGTGGTATCGGATATCATCACAATGTCAAGAACTCGTTTTGATGACTGTTTTCCACTATTCTGCCTTTTTGAGTTCTTCACCTTCACCCCCATGTAGGAGTGTGATGGAGGCTCCATTTTTGTTTTTATCGGATCTTCACATTGGGCAGGTGGTAGAGGTGAGTGATATCTCTGGCTTGGCTCTCTGATCTTCTCTGGCTTGGCTCTTTGACCATCTCTGGCTTGGCTCTCTGATCTTCTCTGGCTTGGCTCTTTGACCATCTCTGGCTTGGCTCTCTGACCTTCTCTGGCTTGGCTCTCTGATCTTCTCTGGCTTGGCTCTCTGACCTTCTCTGGCTTGGCTCGCTGATCTTCTCTGGCTTGGCTCTCTGACCTTCTCTGGCTTGCCTCGCTGATCTTCTTTGGCTTGGCTCTCTGACCTTCTCTGGCTTGGCTCGCTGATCTTCTCTGGCTTGGCTCTCTGATCTTCTCTGGCTTGGCTCTCTGACCTTCTCTGGCTTGGCTCTCTGATCTTCTCTGGCTTGGCTCTTTGACCATCTATGGATTGGCTCTCTGACCTTCTCTGGCTTGGCTCGCTGACCTTCTCTGGCTTGGCTCTCTGACCTTCTCTGGCTTGGCTCTCTGATCTTCTCTGGCTTGGCTCTCTGATCTTCTCTGGCTTGGCTCTCTGACCTTCTCTGACTTGGCTCTCTGATCTTCTCTGGCTTGGCTCTCTGACCTTCTCTGGCTTGGCTCTCTGACCTTCTCTGGCTTGGCTCTCTGACCTTCTCTGGCTTGGCTCGCTGATCTTCTCTGGCTTGGCTCTCTGATCTTCTCTGGCTTGGCTCTCTGACCTTCTCTGGCTTGGCTCTCTGACCTTCTCTGGCTTGGCTCTCTGATCTTCTCTGGCTTGGCTCTCTGATCTTCTCTGGCTTGGCTCTTTGACCATCTATGGATTGGCTCTCTGATCTTCTCTGGCTTGGCTCTCTGATCTTCTCTGGCTTGGCTCTCTGACCTTCTCTGGCTTGGCTCTCTGACCTTCTCTGGCTTGGCTCTCTGACCTTCTCTGGCTTGGCTCTCTGACCTTCTCTGGCTTGGCTCTCTGACCTTCTCTGGCTTGGCTCTCTGATCTTCTCTGGCTTGGCTCTCTGACCTTCTCTGGATTGGCTCTCTGATCTTCTCTGGCTTGGCTCTCTGACCTTCTCTGGCTTGGCTCTCTGACCTTCTCTGGCTTGGCTCTCTGACCTTCTCTGGCTTGGCTCTCTGACCTTCTCTGGTTTGGCTCGCTGACCTTCTCTGGCTTGGCTCGCTCACCTTCTCTGGCTTGGCTGGCTGACCTTCTCTGGCTTGGCTCTCTGACCTTCTCTGGCTTGGCTCGCTGACCTTCTCTGGCTTGGCTCGCTGACCTTCTCTGGCTTGGCTCGCTGACCTTCCCTGGCTTGGCTCTCTGATCTTCTCTGGCTTGGCTCTCTGACCTTCTCTGGCTTGGCTCTCTGACCTTCTCTGGCTTGGCTCTCTGACCTTCTCTGGCTTGGCTCGCTGACCTTCTCTGGCTTGGCTCTCTGATCTTCTCTGGCTTGGCTCTCTGACCTTCTCTGGCTTGGCTCACTGACCTTCTCTGGCTTGGCTCGCTGACCTTCTCTGGCTTGGCTCGCTGACCTTCTCTGGCTTGGCTCGCTGACCTTCCCTGGCTTGGCTCTCTGACCTTCTCTGGCTTGGCTTGCTGACCCTCTCTGGCTTGGCTCGCTGACCTTCTCTGGCTTGGCTCTCTGACCTTCTCTGGCTTGGCTCGCTGACCTTCTCTGGCTTGGCTCTCTCTCGTTCTTGTTTTGCTCCCTTTTGAGCATGTTTGCAAGAGCTTTTGTTCATAAGTCAGCAGGTTCTCTTGCACAGGAATGCTTCTGACGGGTTGAATAATAATCACTATTTTACAAAGCCTTTGAGAAGTTGCATGTATGATTGTAAAGCTAGGTAAACATTTTTTAAAGATCGAGATAGAAGTTGCACTGTATACTTCAAGGGAGGAATTGTGTGCGTACGTGATGGTGGGGATTGGGGCTTCCTTATTGAGAGTCATGTTCCCCCATCCAATGTAATGAACTGTTTGGTCTCTTCATGACTTTGAGAACTTACTTCGATTTGGGAATGAAGAACTAGTCTTGATGGTGAAAGCTAGTGTCGATCTTCATCGGCGGAGAGGTGGAACAATGAATGAAATGGACAGAACATTGTTCCAAGTATGTTAACGGCTGTGGAAAGCAAGAAGAAGCTAACGTTTTTGGCGTTAACCCTTCATCTGAGGCCTCTTTTGTTCCAAAGAAGGGTTAACGCCCGAAACGTCAACTTGTCCTTGCTTTCCATGGCCGTTAGCAACAAAATGTTCATCAAAGTATACTATCATTCACGCTTTGTTTATATCGTTAAATGCTCGTGGATGTTCACTCATATTTATAGAATGGCCTAGTTGTCATCAGTGATGGAATTTCGAGACGTGTCACCATTAAAGTATAATTTGTGATGAGATACAGAATCTAAGTGACTCACCAATGGGCTGCTTTGCTTGTACAGGGCAGGGTATTGTCGGTGGATGAGCGCGGCATGTTTGTGCACCTGGGGGATTACCTGCGTGGTTTCGTTCCCCGGATACACTTGGCCGATGTCGCTTTGTCGCATCCGGAAAGCAGATTCAACCCTGAGGAGAAAATCTCTTGCAAGGTGTGGTTTTTAACCAGAGGAACCTTTTATTCGGATCTACTACATATTGCAATTGATAAATCAGTCACAGATTTGTGATTGGGTCAAGATCAAAATCACGGAGGGTCAACATCTGAATGATTCCTCCTTCACATTGGCACTTGTGAGAACTGTATACAAAACATGGGGGTGGCAAGGTGGCTTAGAGGTACGTACACACCTCTAAGCCAGGTAGCCTGGGTTTGAATCTTGACCCAGCCATAAACTGTCATCCCGGTGTTTCACAGGCACGGTGATCCATCAATGTATGTGCAGTCCCTCGGATGGACGTTAAATAGGCATCCAGTGTTGGTACGGATAATGGAAATCCTAGAAAGTCATGGAATTTAGCTAAACGCTTTTTTTCATGGAAATCCTAGAAAGTCATGGAAAGTCCTGGAAATTTAGAGCGAATGTGTTTTTTGTTATTTTCAGAATAAAACGCGTATGAACGAGTAGCATTCCTGAGAGTTCGTAAGTCTTTCGTTCTGTACACGGAACAAAATTTTCCCATTGCCACATCACGAAACTGCAGCTCAGGACAGCTCAACCAATATTTTCACAAAACAAACGATACCAGTCATTTATTTATCTTGCTGTAAAACGATGTCTCTCGACGCTTTTGATATCTGGCCTGCTTTGTTCTTTACAGGCCTTCTGTATCCAGCCTACCACATTGTCATGTCAACAGTGACCTAATATATAAAGGAACAGGATTATAAATAACCAATCTATACTGAAACGCAAAAGAAACTTACCACCTTTGAAACCTTTAAATATCAACAATAACACTGCGTGTAGTAAATGTGTGAACTTATTTGTGGACAATAGTGTCCTCACTGTCAGACAAAACGGTCACGGATGGTCACTTGAACCTTCAATGGTCACTTCATAGCACAGCTGTTGAACAGCCGTTTTGACTGTCAGTGATTAGCCAGAGGGTACGGGATGATTTTAATGAGCTGCACGTGATGTCTTGATATTGGCTTTAAAAAGGCCAGTGTAAAATGGGCATTTCAATCAACGTGCCACGATTGTCAAGGGATCAATGGCAGCGTGCCCTGGGCATGCTGCAAAGCGGACTGAGCTACCTGCCACACACGCTATTGAAAGGGGACTGACATTGCACCCTGTGCTGTTCTGTACTGTAGAACAAACTGATGAGATGGTGTATCTTGGTCAAAAACTTGACATGTCATCAATAAAATGCCAATGTTTCAATTTGCAATTGTTAGTTTGTACGGTAGCTCAGTCCACCTTGCAGCATTCCCAGGGCACGCTGCCGTTGATCCCTTGACAATCGTGGCATGTTGATTGAAATGCCCATTTTGCACTGGCCCTTTTAAAGCCAATATCAAGACATCACGTGCAGCTCATTAAAATCATCCCGTACCCCTTGGCTAATCACTGACAGTCAAAACGGCTGTTCAACAGCTGTGCTATGAAGTGACCATTGAAGGTTCAAGTGACCATCCGTGACCATTTTGTCTGACAGTGAGGACACTATTGTCCACAAATAAGTTCACACATTTACTACACGCAGTGTTATTATTGATATTAAAGGTTTCAAAGGTGGTAAGTTTCTTTTGCGTTTCAGTATATATATGTGGGAAAATTACCTGCCCAAACCAGGACTCAAACCCAGGTCCTCTGGTGACTCGTACCAGTGCTCTGTCATCTGAACTATCTGGGCCACCCTGACTGAGCATGCAATTTTCCCACATCTAGAATTGCCACTCTCTTTCCGCCAATGCTTCCGAGACACTCGCTGCCAACCATAGGAGCACCAAAGGCCTGCACACGTTACTACGCCCACATATATCGATTGGTTATTTCTAATCCTGTTCATCTTACTATAATTCACCAAATGTCCGTCTGTCTGTCTGTCCGTCCGTCCGTTCCCAGGTACCGCAAAAACGGCTGAACCGATCGCAACAATATTTTGGGTGGGTAATCCTGGGACCCCCTGGAGTAAAATAGGCAATATTGTTTTTCCAATTTTTCCAGTTTTTCCAAACACTATGGCATAATATTTACCGATATGAACAGTGATGTGGCTTTTATTGACATTCGACAAATACTGTTTAGATTTTGATGAGGATTATGAACCTGCTGTGTTACGGATTCGTCACTTCCGTTGTGGTGGTTTGCATCCACTAAATATTTCTGATTCCATGTATACACAAAGAATTAAGTTAAGCACCCCCCCCGTTTTTTTACAACCTCGCACATTACAAGTTTGTTGTCGTCAAAACAGTGTAATATACCCATGATATTGCTATATTTTCTGGAGAAGTGATATTATGGTCACATAAAAACATAACAATCATGCCGTTTTCAATATTTTATTCTGAATAATTTAAGGTGAAATTTTTTGGGAATTTTAGGCATATTTTCACCTCAATTTAAGTATGGAGCTATAGGTCCATCACGGACAGTGTGGATGACGTTTATGTTTTCTAACGTACAGTCATTGTTCTGAGAAGACCTCTAGCGATCTTTGCGTCAACAACGTGTGTAGGACCCACGTGATCGGATCACTGACTCAACCAATCACTGTTTTTCACTTTGATCACTCAATTTCATCAATGGATAATTGCTAATGTCATACCAATCATTATTTGATCTCACATACCTTAGAATATATGCCAATGTATACATATACACAAAGAATATATATTAGGGGGTGCTTACCTTAATTCGTTGTGTAGGGGTGCTTAACTTAATTCTTTGTGTATACTATTATTGTGTTCAAAAGGTTTATTGTTCATGAACTGTTTTCAAAAGGTAAAAAAGTTTATGTTAAAAGAAACAGGAAACCGGATCGGGAACCGGACAACGAAGAGGAAGAAGAGAACAAAAGGGCGGAGCGAGTGAGTCGGACAAGAAAGCCGAGTTGCTCCGAGTTCAGAATCGAACGTTGGCGAGCAAGAGTCACGAGCAAACTTTCGGGTTTCCGGGAAAGGAATTCCTGCGACAGAGTTGTCATCGCTGTGACCGATCAACCTGCGTGTCAGGTTTTTGGTGGTGGATTCCGAGGGGAATTATCGCCGGGCTGTTACGTCTCAAGAGCGGGTCGTCGGCCATTTTGACTCGCGCAGGATTTGTGCTTCGCTTGCGGTTTCGTCTCTTTTCGACCATTTTCACCGCATTCAGACGTCGATCTGGGGCGTGTGTGTGACGTGGCTTTTTGAAGGTTACTTCGTCCATACCCGAGGGTGTGATCTCTCAGTCGCCTGTCGGGCGCCTTTGGATTTCCCAGTCGCCTTGAGGGCGCCTTTGTACAGCTTCGGCGGTGTGACTGTGCTTGCCATCCGCATGGGATTCTGGTCTCGATTGTACATCATTCTGGCGATCGCTGGAACGAATCAACTTCGTCTTGAAGTCGGGAATAAGAGACATTGGGGAATGTTCTTGTTTCACTCACTTGGAGCACAGTGATTTATATATTACAAAACGGATGGTGCCATCATAGGACATATTGATTGTACTTTTGAATACTATTGTTGTTGTACTGTTATTCTTGTGTGATCTTAATACAATATTTGTTTGTGAGTAACAATTGGGGTGGCTTCTCCGTTGATCTTTGACACACAGAATAACACATTTTTTCTGCCGCGACTCCTCTCGGGGCTCGGAGGTACACTGTGACCAGGGGGTCGGGGAGGAGCACGTAACAGAAATTTGGGGCTCGTCCAATTGGCTCGGGGGCTCGAAATTGGGATCCTTGTCCGGGATTAAATTCCCTGATAACATTCGTCTGGGATAGAATTCCCTAGCATTCCCAAAATTCCCAAACTTGGAATTTTTCTAACATTCCCAAATCTTTCAAAAAAAATTGGAAATTTTTGTGTGAAGGTTAACAGGTGCTAACTGATAGTCACCATGGTGTTTGACGCAGAACAGTTTGCGGCGTCCCCTAATGAGGCACAGTTCCAAGCGTTAAAAAAATCGGAACTCTTGATATTGGCCAGACATTTTAACTTGGAGGTCTGAGATAATATGAAGAAAGCAGAGATGCAGACATTGGTGGTAGAATCTCTGGTGGGACAGGGAACATGGACAGAGGTAGCCTTGGATTGGTTACCCGAGGAAAAAGAAAATGTGGAGCTCCGGAAAATGGAGATGCAACTGCAGAGCCAGGAAAGGTTAAAAGCAGAGGAATGGAGAGCTGAAAAGGAACTCGAGGAGAGAAAAGCAGAGGAAAGAGCAGAGGAAAGGAGAACTGCAAGGGAACTCGAGGAAAGAAGAGTAGAACAGGAACGAGAACGCGAGGAGAGAAGAGCAGAGGAAAGGAGAGCTGAAGAAGAAAGAAGAGCAAAGGAAAGAGCAGAGGACAGGAAAGCCGAAAGGGAGTTAAAGGAACGTGACATGGAGTATCAGAAGGAGTTAAACTCAAGGAGATGGAATTAATGGGAGAATGGGGAGAAGTAGCATCCATGCCGGCTGGTTCGACAACTAGTCAGACCACCTGGGATGTTGGTAGGCATGTGAGGCTGGTTCCACCCTTCAATGAAAATGAGGTAGCCAAGTTTTTTTTACACTTTGAGAAAGTGGCTCAAATGCTAAAATGGCCTGTGGGGTCCTGGACTATGTTAGTGCAAAGTGTTTTCGTGGGTAAAGCTCAAGATATATTTTCGGCTTTACCGATTGACAGATGTACAGATTATGAGGAAGTGAAGAAAGCCATTCTCAAAGACTATGAATTGGTTCCTGAAGCTTATCGGCAAAAATTTCGGAATGCCAGGAAGAGGGAGAGTGAGACCCATGTGGAGTTGGCCAGAATGAAGGAAACCATGTTTGATCGGTGGTGTGATTCGAAGGGGGTTGGGAAAGACTTCAACCTGTTGCGACAATTTATCTTGGTGGAGGAATTCAAACAGTGTGTCCACGCAGACATTAAAGTACATCTTTGGAAAAGAAAGTACCAGAGTTGTATGAGGCAGCAACCGTGGCAGATGACTATGCCTTGACACACAGGATGGGGTTCCACAAACCTAACTTCCCACCTAGAGTTAACCAGGGGAGTTATGGTAAATCAGGTGCGGAGAACAAATATTCATGGAGGCGGCCTAGAGATGACTATGAGGACAAATTGGATACCGTGACTTTTAGGGATCAGAAGACTACAGTTTCAAGACAGACTTATCTTCCGGGGGGCTCAAGGCAGACCACGAGTTTTTCCTCCGGGCCTACTTGCGGTTTTTGCAAGAAACCTGGACACTTGATGTCCCAATGTTACGCCCTGAAAAGGAAAAATCAGGAATGGAGTCAGACTAGTACAACTCCGAAGGCATTGGCAAATGCGAGAAATCGTCCTTCGAAGATAGTGCCTTGTGAAGGTTCCCATGCCAAAGTTACGGCATCACAGAACGACCTTGTTCAAGAGGGTTACAAACCTTTTATTTCAGAGGGGTTTGTGTCACTGGATGGAGACCTGATGAACCAGAGACCTGTTAGAGTATTGAGCGACACAGGAGCACATCAATCTTTGATGCTTGAGGGCATTTTGCCATTGTCAGAGAAGACGGCAACTGGTGTTAGTGTTCTTCTACAGGGGGTTGGTGGCTGTGTTAAAGCCCCACTTCATGTCATCCATTTGAAGTCAGATTTGGTGTCAGGACCGGCCACCATAGGTTTACAAGCCACTCTTCCTGGAGAGGGATTATATTTTGTTATCGGGAATGATTTGGCCGGTGGTCAAGTTTCTGGTAACCCGATGTTTGTTGAAAATCCTAGTATGGAAAATAACACTGCACAGTTAGAGCAGGAGAAATCCAGGTATCTTTCCATCCTGTCGACTCGTGCTATGGGTAGGAAGCGCTCTGAAGAGAAGGAGAAGGTACTGACGTCACGCTTTGCACAGGCACGTCTTGTCAAGTACCTTGAAACTAAGTGTCAGCACACACGAGTCATGAATGGAGGCAATGTTGGCAAGCTCTTTGTCGGTGGACTGAACTTCAAAACAAGGGAAGTTGTTCTGGACTCTGTCTTCGGCCAATATGGACCACTCTTGGAAGTGCGGCTGATAAAAGACAGGGAGGCGCAAAAGTCAAGAGGGTTTGGCTTTGTCACGTTTGAAAACACAAAGGATGCCAAAGATGCAGAAAAGGATTTGAATGGCAAGGATTTGGATGGTCGGACCTTAATAGTAGAGAAGGCAGGCCATGTGCGTCGAGGGGGCTACAGAGGAGGAAAACGTGGAGGTAGTTTCAGGGGTGGCTATGGCTCTCGGGGTGGGAGTTGTAGTTTTGGTGGTGGCTGCAGTCGAGATTACTATGGAGGCTCCCAGAGTTACGGCAGCTCCCGAAGGGATGATTATCAGGGTAGTGGCCGAGAAGGAGACCGCTATTCACGTGACTACAGCGACAAGCGCTCCAACCGTGATTATTATGAAAGCTAGAAAGAGTTTGAAGCACTGAATGCTGCGGAGCAGCCGAGCCAAGATTCCTACACGGATTAACCGTGAACTCCACGTTCCTAAAGGTGTCCATGTAGTGAATACTTCCAGGCCTCACCACCCAACCACCATGAAACCTGGCTCTCAGCTCGGCCTCCTTCAAAAAGTGCTATAGATTTGGTTTGTTTTTGATTTTTGTTCACAACCCCTTTATCTTCATTCAAAAAATGTTTTTACCTGCAAAGAAAGTTTTCACTATGTTCAAACTTTCTTTCTTGAAGGGGGGGAAGTGTTACGGATTTGTCACTTCCGTTGTGGTGGTTTGCATCCACTGTAAATATTTCTGATTCCATGTACTATTATTGTGTTCAATAGGTTTATTGTTCATCAACTGTTTTCAAAAGGTAAAAAAGTTTATGTTAAAAGAAACAGGAAACCGGATCGGGAACCGGACAACGAAGAGGAAGAGGAGAAATAAAGGGCGGAGCGAGTGAGTCGGACAAGAAAGCCGAGTTGCTCCGAGTTCGGAATCGAACGCTGGCGAGCAAGAGTCACTAGCGAACTTTCGGGTTTCCGGGAAAGGAATTCCTGGGACAGAGTTGTCATCGCTGTGACCGATCAACCTGCGTGTCAGGTTTTTGGCGGTGGATTCCGAGGGGAATTATCGCCGGGCCGTTACGTCTCAAGAGCGGGTCGTCGGCCATTTTGACTCGCGCAGGATTTGTGCTTCGCTCGCGGTTTCGTCTCTTTTCGACCATTTTCACCGCATTCAGACGTCGATCTGGGGCGTGTGTGCGACGTGGCTTTTTGAAGGTTACTTCGTCCATACCCGAGGGTGTGATCTCTCAGTCGCCTGTAGAGCGCCTTTGGATTTCCCAGTCGCCTCGAGGGCGCTTTTGTACAGCTTCGGCGGTGTGACTGTACTTGCCATCCTCACGGGATTCTGGTCTCGATTGGACATCGTTCTGGCGATCGCTGGAGCGAAACAACTTCGTCTTGAAGCCGGGAATAAGAGACATTGGGGAATGTTCTTGTTTCACTCACTTGGAGCACAGTGAGTTATATATTACAAAACGGATGGTACCATCATGGGGCATATTGATTGTACTTTTGAATACTATTGTTGTTGTACTGTTATTCTTGTGTGATCTTAATACAATATTTGTTTGTGAGTAACAATTGGGGTGGCTTCTCCGTTGATCTTTGACACACAGAATAACACATTTTTTCTGCCGTGACTCCTCTCGGGGCTCGGAGGTACACTATGACAAGGGGGGTCGGCGAGGAGCACGTAACAGCTGCGAATGCGGAAGTGGACAGATGACGGCAATGCGCGGGTTTGATAATATCCCAATACAACCGTCATTCAATCGTAATGTTTAATCGTTAAACGTTAATCATGTTAATCGTTTTGTTAAAGTATCAATTGATGATTGGAATTGAGTGAATACAATTACGATTTTGAATTCGTAATTATATTCATGCAACCGTACGGAACTACACATCACGATTTAAATACTTGTTTATGTCACGAATGTTGTTAAAAGTTCATTTTTTATATTAATGCTATTTAATTTGTGATTGGAGTTATGCTGTTTGGAATGAAAAAAGAGATATCGAGTTCAAGTGAATGATGGAATGTCGTGATGGTTTCTACTTTCTAAACATGAAATTCACGGATCGCCATATGCAGATTCGCCACGGACCCACGATCGATGTTTCTATACGTGAACGTACCCGTTTGTTTGCGAACGGGGGGATGTTTTTCGTGCAAGTCCTTCAAGAACTTGCTGTCCATGTCTGACGTGCGACTGAAGGTGCTACAGGAATGTGGAATTTATTGGTTTCATGCTTTCGCATTTGCCGTATCTGCATTGTCTGTTTGCTTCTGGCCTCCCACCTGTGCGTAGCACGGGTACCTCACTAGTCTTCCTATATAATTCACCAAATGTCCGTCTGTTCCCATGTACCGCAAAAACCGCTGAACTGATCTCAACAAAATTTTGGGTAGTTAATCCTGGCCCCCCTGGAGTAAAATAGGCTACATTGTTTTTCCAATTTTCTTTCCAATTTTTCCAATTTTCTTTCCATTTTTTCCAATTTTTCAAGTTTTTCCAAACACTATGGCATAATATTTACCGATATGAACAGTGATGTGGCTTTTATTGAAATTCTACAAATACTGTTTAGATTTTTATGATTTGCATGTGATATGATTTAACGGATGTTTATATAAATCGTATAAAATACAAACAACAACAACACAACAGGCATTTTAAGGCCATTTTCCCTGCAAGAGCGGGGGTTAGCAAGAGCGTTAAAAATACAAAAGTCTTCAATTTCTGATATTTTGCCTTTTCATTTGGGCCTCCAAATTGAAGCCCCGCCCATACGGCGGGTACCGTTGCTAGTTTATATAATTGCATTACTACTCCCCTAGTAGTGTCTATAATAGCGGACATGGATTTGTCCCTACCCTACCCTCTACCCCACATTGGGGGAAGACCCTTTCATGAACAGACAGTTGGTTCTCCTATGGTTGGCAGCGAGTGCCCTGGAAGCATTGGCGGAAAGAGAGTGCAATTTCTATATGTGGGAAAATTCCATGCTCAGTCAGGGTGGCCCAGGTAGCTCAGATGGCAGAGCATTGGTACGGTTCATCAGAGGACCTGGGTTTGATTCCCGGTCTGGGCATGTAAGTTCCCCACATATATTGATTGATTACCTAATATGTTATTCAACTGAAGCAGAATAATGCTCGACTTTAAATTGTTAATAATTTGTATAACCTTGCTGATGTGTTTTGAGGTGGGGGGTAAGTAAAATATGCCTGTGTGGGGTCAAGGAAAAGTTGTGGAAAGTCATGGAATTTCAGATACCCAAAAGGGTATGAACCGCAGCATCCCGTCTGCCTGCATTAGTTGGTGGACTTTAAAGATCAAACGATGCACTCGGTGAAGAGTAGGCGAGCTATCGCCGTCAACCCTGAACAAATTACAAATTCCTGCTGTATTTCTGGGAGGGCAATGACAAACCCTCGCCAAGAATCTGCTTCGGCAGCACCGACGCTGTGTGCGCCCAGGGAGCCAGCATGCAAACAAACATCGGCATACAAAAGCCAGGGAATGTTAGAAAGCCTGCTAACAAGATGATTGATTGTATGTGAATATTGAAACATCATTGATGATGATCTTTGGATTTGACTCGTGGGAACAGTTTTATTGACTTGTCTTGAGAATGTCCAAACACAGGCACTGCATAACGAGGTACCAGGTGTTTATACGCTGCACCCCTGAACTCTTTCAGCTTGCACATTGTAAGATGGTTCCCAATATTAAAGAACCTTACCTCGTTAAACGCATCTGCATTTCTCCCTCATTCACGCGGGTAGGTGTGGAACTTGGATCATAAACGCTGCGCCGCGGTGCTCACCTGCAAGCCGACGCTTCTCACCTCCCGGTTTCCACCAGTTTGCTCACGGGAGGCCGCCGTTCCAGGCACAATGGCCCATGGGTGTGTCATCTGTATGCGTGATTTTGGCATCGTCGTCCAACTGCTCGGAAATGTGCGAGGAGTCGTTCCTCGTTGGCAGTTAGGCCTCAAACCACGCACAAAGCCCTCGGATTCTTATTATTTGGGACAGGTTTGTTTGTTTGCATCTCTCTGTCCCTGTCTGCGTATCAATCTATCTCTATTCACTCTAATGTATCTCTCTGTCTATCTATTTATCTATGTACCTCACTATAATGCATATCTCTCTGTCTGTATATCTATGTATCTCACTATAATCTATCTCATTCCCAATTGATGTTTGGCTATTTATTTATTTGTTTGTTTATTTATTTATTTATCAGGTACATTTTCGGATGTTTGGCAGCAATCAGAAAATTGACTTTGTGGTCTAACATACAGATTGTATTTCCACTTTACTTTCCTCTAGTTCAAGTTCATTAAGTGAAAGTCTGTGTTCATCATCAGATGCAATCAACATTTATTTTAATCAACGATAATTAATTTGCCTCCATGATTTATATGCCTAGGGTTTTCCCCAGTGTTCCAACAACTCCATTGTCGGCAAACAAACTTTTGTAAACTGAATTTGATCTTTTATGTAAAATGATCACATGAGATTGACTTTTGCCATTTGAGAGATTTTGACCTTTGACCTTGTACAACAGTGATGTGTTGAGGGATCAGCTTTTTCAAGGTGAGCTCATGCTCGGTCTCTATTATGAAATGATCATCATTTTCGTTGTTGCTTGGCAACCTGGGACCTGGCGAGAAGACTAACGTTTTTTTTATTTATCTCCACCACCAAAGGGGGACGGACGTTATGTATTCAACCTCTGTTTGTTTGTTTTGTTTTTGTCTGCGAGCAGGATATCTCAAAAGGTTATGGATGGATTTGGATTTGTGGATGTGTCGGGTTTGTGACGAGCACGAATTGATTCGATTTTGGTGAAGATCCGAATCTTGATCCGAGAATCTTTTCATTTTATTCCTCGTGATTCTTCACCATTGAAAGACAGGGCCAAAAACGAGCTATAGTACAATATCTCAAAGATTTTTTGCTCGATTTGGACAAAACTAGGTGGATGAGTTAGTCAGGTGGCAGGAATAAGCCGATTAGATTAGATTTTGGCTCAGGTCCGGATCCAGATCCGGCCTATCGGTGGGATACAAAACGCACCATAAGTAAACTGTTCAGCCTGGCATAGGTATGCACACTACCGAGTGCCATTCTTGTTTTTGTCAATTCTAAAACATTCTGTCTGTCTGTCTGTCTGTCTGTCTTTGTTGCTTTGATGAAAAACTAAGGTGGAACAATGTTGAAATCCCCCACAAAACAATCACATCCAAATATTGGACCATTGTGTGAAGTGTTTATCTACTTCGGCCGTGTGACCAAAAGCGTTGGTAAAATCACTTGAACATCGTGAACATGAGTAAAAAAGCATCACATGCCAGAGATCATTGTTAGCATCGTACACCCACGATACTTTTCACCACAATTGTTGTTTTAACTGTTGTTTTGTAGGTGCTGAAAGTTTACGTGTCGGGATACGATGCACGAAAAGATCAAATCATGTTTTCCCTTGGAACACCAGTAGCTGAAGAGCAGCAAACGCCTACAGAACGACCGAGCATTGACGACCATCGAGCAGCACAGCAAGTAAATCCTTCAGACGAATCTTTTAATTATTACTTTTTGTATGCATGGTGGTCGAGGCTCGTAGAAGGGCAAGAGCAGAATGGAATGGGACAAAATAAAAATGGGGAAACACTAACAGCAGCGTAGAAGTGAGAGCGAGATCAAGGGGAGTTGGGGAAGGACACATGGGGGTGAACAAGCTGTGCATGAGCTGAAACCCAGGAAGAAGAGGAAGGAGAAAGTGGGGATGAAACAGGGAATAAAGCAACCAACAACGACCAACCAAAAGGGGTAACGGAGAGAGGGTGGAAATCCCATAAGCCAGGGAAAAGGGAGTGCTTGGAAATGGACATTTGGGGTCGAATAGATTATAATGAGTATGAATGGTGGGGATGGGGGTGTACCTGAGGTAGTGATGAACAGCTGTCTTTAAAGCCCTGGAGGGAGGAGTTTGACTTTACAGACTGCGGAAGTTCATTCCGTAGGTGAGAGAAAAGAGGAACAAGTCAGTGGAGATAAGCAGAGCATGGAAAGAGCAGAAGGTGCAAGACCGGAAAGGAGGCGGCAGAAGACCCCTAAGCTATCTGATGTGAAAGTGATAGGCCCATCGACTCGGTTTCATAGTGAGATATTCAAATGACCGTGAAGGTCTTGGTTTCCACGGTGCTGGTAGGGGAGCTAGCCCAGAGGGGAGGGCAGTGCTGAATTACCCTTTTTTTTTTCTTTTCTGAGCCTTTGACTTGTTTAATTTTTTTGATGGAGGATGTTGAGTTAGGGTTGCAAATAGAGAAGATTGATTGAATAAATAAGATTTCCTGTCTTCCAGAACAAGGCCAGTGCAGTGTTGGACAGCTGAGTATTGTGGGTTTTTGAAATCTCTCCCAGCCTCAAGTTTTATAAACTTTTCTTGTTACAGGAGGTGGATCCGCAACAACTGCAACTGGGAAGCAGGTTATCAGGAAGGGTGAAGTTATTGAAACCATGCCACGCGCTGGTCACGCTGCCTGGTGGTCTCCTTGGTCGTTTACACGTGTCGGAGGTATCTGACTCTGTGGAGCCGGGTTCCTTTCCTTTGCAGTCACTCAAAGTTGGTCAGAAGATCACGACCTCGGTCATTGGGATCTTGAAGTCCAAAAAGTATGGCCTGCTTGCCCACCCATGTTGCATTCTCGTGATTATTGAATGCGTGCTTGGGTTGAGATTATGATTATCTCGTTTCTTTGTCTTGTAGGTCTCATGGAACTTCCCGACTAGAACTGAGTGTCCGTCGCAGGTTGGTCCTCCTCACATTCCCCCCTCCTCCCACCCCTCCCCTCCTCCTACCATTCTACTGGTTTATTTACTCATTCATTTGTTGTTGCCTTGTACAGTTTACATTTACCATAGTGCAATGCACACTTTGCTAATTGACCTCGTCCTGTAGTTTTTAGCAAAATTAAGGTCATGCTCACCTTTTCATTTATTTATTTATTCTCCTATCCTGAACGTAATCACAAATTCACAGAAAGTTCTCCTCAAAAACTCAAGATGATGTGAAGGATTCATTGACGTCTTACCGACCTGGTCAGAAGGTTATGTGCTTTGTTCAGTCGGTAAGTTCATTGTTTAATGCATTGTTTAGGCTTGTGTTAACGGTTTTGCCTGAAAATCCTGACTTTTGAATGTCATGTTTTTAAGTCACGTCATCTCGATTCTCAGAGATTATAACTTATAAAATGGGTTGTGATGTCCGGATGTCTGTCCATCCGGTCGTCTGTTAACTTTTTTGCTCTTTTTTTTTCTACTCCTCCCACAATCACCCGGCTGATTGTTCTGAAACTTGGAGACATGGGTACAAAACAGTGGCCTACACAATCACCCAGGCTTCGATTTTTCTTCCATTTAAGATCATGGGGGGCTTCGAAAGGGGGGGGGGGGGTGAGAGAGAGGAGTGGAGGGGGTTACCCCCTGAAACTTCGTATTTTTTTATTTTTCAACTGATTCTTCACCATTGAGAGATGGGGCCCAAAACGATATTTCATATGGTATATCAAAGGGTTGTGGATGGATTATGCCAAAACCTGGTGGATGAGTTGGATGGGTGACGAGGACGAATTGATTAAATATTGGTTGAGGTCGGATGCAGATCTGGCACCTCAATGGGATACACAATATTATTCTCTCCATGTCTTCAAAACAGCTGTTCACCACCATCTCAGATCATCCCCAAAAACTGTGATATTTTCTACCATCGTTAACCCTCCCACCACATCCCCCACACCAATCCTCCTTCCAAATTTCCAGTTTTTCTTTCCTGAGAGCTTCCTTCTGTATCCATCTTTGTCTTTCCTGGACCCATTCCTCCACACAAACATTTTGTCCAAGTCTCCCCCTATCTTTACATTCAACTTTGCTGTTGGTGTTTCACACTTCTCTCTACTGTTAGTTTTGTCCTCATCCATTCATTGTACTAGTACTAGGTCTTCGATGAGCCTCGATTATGTTTAAAAAAAAAACAACAAAATTCATCTTGGAGGAGGTGTGCGCTCTACCGAGTGCTGTTCTAGTCATACCTACCTACATTGTTTCTCGTGTGAAGCCAGATGTGTACTGTTGTTAAAGATTGTGGTAACCTACTGTTGTGTTTGGTTGTGGTAGGGGTGTTATAGGGTGCAATAATACCTGTTGGTTTTGAATGTTTTGTGTGCAGTGCAAGAAGCAGCAGAAGACTGTCTGGGTCAGGCTTACACCCACAGTAAGAGGGAAGGTGGAGCGGCTCCTTCTTGACCTTCGGCCCAAGGTTTGTTTGGATCTTCGCTGCTTCCTTGGGGTTAAAGAGCCACGAGAGGTACACTGGTTTCACTGAAGGGAAAGATCTCCAAGAATTCCATCCATCGTTTACATGATGTCAAATGCCCTCCAGTCACGGTCTGTTACCAATATGGTGGCAAAATCAGGAAGTTGATAGCAAACTATCAAAGTAAACGGTTAGCTGTTCCCTTTCTCAAATTCTATTTACACGAGACTTGTGCAACACGACTTGTAACAGATGTTCTGGACTATCACCGATTAGTGCTTACTGTTTTATTTTTAATTCTACTTTGGTTTATGCAATGTTGGTGCTGATAATAGTCACGGCTGTTCATGTTCGGAGATTGATACGAGTGATGATTATTTAAAATCGTTTGAATCACAATCATAAGTTCTTAAATGATCAGTCGTTTTTAATTTCCATCTCGTTATGGATTTCATCACGTGTGCGTGTGCGTTTTGGATTGGTTGATTACTCCTTCCTCAATCCTCACTGAAGTTCTGCTGCTTGCAATGGCAATGATAGCTGGAATAATTTTGAAGACCAATCGTAATGACAGGGATTTGGAGCTGCAAATTTTTGCGCAAGGCATGGAGATTGCCCCCGTACGTCTGTGCCCATTGGCGTTCCCCAAATGCACACCTGTGAGCTTCAGATGTGAATGTGGAAATTATTCTGTTGAATGGCTTGTACGGTCTGATGCACACATGAGGATACTCATCGGCACCAAATCTATTTGTATACCACACACAAAGTTATTGTTAACCTTTTGTTAATGAGGTAATTGTATAAAACCGAAAGTGTGTGCGTGCGTACAATCCTTCACAATACAGCAATCAAACATATTATTAACCTGATGTGTGGCATTTTGCCCAATGCTGATATTTTGAGGGAATGCAATATTGTTGGACCTCGACATTCGCAGACCCCACATATTCGCAGTTTATAAAACGTGACCTGCTTCTACATTCGCGGCATTGTGCCCTGCACATTCACTGTTGATCAGTGCAAGATATCCATGGTGTAAATCTCGTGGTGATCAGCGAGGCTGGGTATGTAAAAATGAACTAATTTTAGATCCAAAATAAAAATGAAATTCCAACACAAGGACTGTGATATCAGTACGTTTAAAATTATGTCATTTAAACTCAACATCTATCTTCATAAGATAAACAGAATACCGTATCTTCCTTCAAGCTTAAACTCCGAGCTGTTGAAAGGCCACTATTTCCGGGATCAAGGTGCGTTTTGGGAATCTCTCAAGATCAAAGCAAAACAAACGTTACGTTTTCCATTAAGTGACATGACACTCGGGGCAAAAGAGCAAGCTAACCTTTTGGAAAGGTTTACAGTATTTTTATTGATAAGCATTTTTAATGAAACTGTAATGATTTGCATTTGTGTTCATAAATTTTTTAATATTTCACCTATGAATCACAAACCGCTGGGAAACAATCCCCTTTACCCCCATTGAAACATTGACCCGACATTCGCAGATTCAACATTCATAGCAGTTTTCAGGAACATATCCCCCACGATTGTCAGGGACTGACAGTACAACATCTGGGCTGGCAGGATGACCTTTGAGACACCTCTAATCACCTCGACACTTTCACCTCCAAGCTGTCTAATCCCGACCCAGCTCTAAACTATCATCTTGGTATTTCGCAGGCAGCGTGCTTCATCAGTGTGTGGGCTGTCTCTTGGATGGACGTTAAACTGGTGTCCCGTCTGCCAGAATTTGTTGGTGGACGTTAAAGATCCCACGGTGTCCTATGTAAAGAGTAGGCGGGCTATCGCTGACACCATGAACAAATTACACATTTCTGTGCTAACGAGCAGAGGCCACACTGCATCAGTGGTACAGATGCACCCTTAGCCAATGATGCCATCCTGCAGCCTTGTGTTGAACACCGCAGGGTGACAAATGGCCGACCGAGCTTTAACTCCGAGGCGTATACTCAACTATGGCGGTAGTGACATGCGCGGTGGGTAGTGGAGGGCAATGAGGTCCTTACCTGTACGGCCGGACGCAACGAAGGTTAAGTGATTCCCACAAAAAAATTAACGGACAAGACAAGGAATTGAAAGTCAACAAAGAATGGGTTTAATATAAATAAATGCCAGGACAACAGAACTGTACGGTAAAACTAATTCCTAAATTTAGGCGCCTCCATACGGACTCATGTACAACACAAGGGGATGATAAAATAACGAAAGTAACAAAATGTAGTGTGTTGCGTTTGCCGGATACTCAGCTCCGGCATCCTTGACCGTCCGGGGTCGCCACAAGTCCGGCGTCCCTGTGCGGGAACACAAGCGTTGGCGCAAAGTCGTTCACCGCC
This sequence comes from Myxine glutinosa, assembly GCF_964187855.1. Classification (NCBI taxonomy): domain Eukaryota; kingdom Metazoa; phylum Chordata; class Myxini; order Myxiniformes; family Myxinidae; genus Myxine; species Myxine glutinosa. The sequence continues at coordinate 1,385,516 of NC_136263.1, read as the reverse complement.
AGCCGCCGACGCGAGGCGAACAGGCCAGGCTCTCCCTAGTCTTTCCCGCTCAGCTGCACCGAGCCCCGATATTCCTCTCAGGCGCACACGGCACCAAGCGCAGCCATCACGAAGCCAGCACCAAGGAGAGACAAGAGAAGGATATGTCCGCCTTTCCAGCAGCCCAGAACAGGGAGAGCGAAAATGCGACCAGGACAAGAGAGCAAATAATAAGCTGTGACCGCCTGTCACGAACTCGGGATCAGAGAGAAGGAATGCGAAATGTACTGTTCGTAATGAATGTCGGAACCAAGAGAGATAATGCAGATGCGTCCGCTTTCCACGAACACCAGGAACCGAGAGAGCGAAAATGGCGATGCTCTGCCTTTATGTCCCTGGCGCTAGAACGTTCTTTCTGACTTCACACGTATTCCAATCGTGCCGCACCATTGCATCGCTCTATGGCCATCCTGACCAATCGTTCCTCTCGGGGCAGGGCCTCACGGCCTTCTTGATGTCCCTTGAGATGACTCGGCTGGGTGGCATTAGTGTTAGAATGTCCGGATCCGGTCGGTGATTGTGGTTTATTTTAGGCGCTGATCACATGGCTGTAGTGTGTGTGTCATCTATCTATAATTCCAGTAATCTCTGTGTGTTTGTTTGTCTGTGACCGCTGTTTCTCGACAACCACGGGTCCGATATACTTGAAACTTGCCAGGTATATTGCTGGGGACCCGAGGATGTGCCTTTTCAAGGTTTCATATTAATCGGACAAGTAGTTACCGAGCTATGTCCAAAAAACGATTCAACCAATCAGAGAGCAGCGAGCTATCACGTGTGCCGAACGTGGCGAACAGACTCTGCCTCGGACGGCACATTTGAGAGCGTATTCATTTATTTCACGTTGGCAAACTATGTTGGCGTTAAACTATGTTTTAAAACTAATTAAAACTAATTTGCGATTCATCGTAACTGCGATATGCGACCTTCCGGACAGTCAAATGAGGACGTCACTTCCGGACTTACGGATAGTCATAGTGACGACGTGAACGTGGCGAGCAGACGCTGTAAGGTACGATCGATTGTAGTACACGTTTATAATAACTCTGCCGATACAGGCCCGATTAACTGCAGCGCCATCCGAGCTGCGGCGTCGGGACGATACATTCATTGTACGGTCACATCACGCACTTACGGGCACGCCCATGGGCCCATGGGCACGCCCATGCATGCATGGGCGAAGACATTTTTTTTTTTTTTTTTGGCAAGGAACGGGCACCCACGTACGGGCACGTCCTAGTAAGGAACAAAGTTAGAAAATACAGAGGTGACTACACACAGGGAATGTTACCTTTATACCCTAACTAATTAGCATAGCTCCACCCCTCGCATGGAGACAAATATACACTTATATGACATCCGGGCCTACTTAGTTACAGGAATATTTCTTCTTCGCAACAGTTGGAGCACACTATCCTATACAATCCTACCTGGGCTAAGGTATTCCATTGCTACCCCCACGAACGTAACAATATGAACAATTGAATTTAAGCCCTCCCCCACCAACTTCCCACCTCATCCACTTGTTTACATCCTTCCCTATTTTCTGATTTCTTCCCTCCACATCCCTACCCTACCATTTCTATTCACTCCTTCTACATCCTCATACTTGTCTCACATTCCTTGATCTAAATTTACACATGCACCGACACTCACCCTTTGCATGCATAATAAGTAGATGACCTGTAACTAAGAAAGATGTGTTCACAAATCATTATTGTGAGAAAATGCTTTGATCTACACATTATTGATGTTTTACTTTGTTGAGTCATTGTTTTTATGAAATCCCCTTCCGGTTTATCTGTCCATCAGTCTGTCAGTCTGTCCCACTTGTGCCTTTTCAGACTTTTTCCCCATACCCTTCAACATATGACAAGTTACAGAACAAGTTTGAGTTTCAGGGCATTTCGTCAATTTTTCAGAGTTGTGCCCTTTTTGGAATTAGAAAATATCACATCAGTAGGGGACGTTTATTACCAAGCAATTCTCGCTCTTGTTTTTAATGGTGCAAACAGGTAGCCAAATGCCCCGGCAAACATCTGAAAAGAGGGCAGGCAGTTGAGGGCAAGGTGATCGCTTGGCAGCCTCGGCTCAACCGCCTGGACATCTCTCTCTCTGGTCTGTTAGCCCTAACAGTCACTTTGTATTTCCTTGATCTTCATCCAATATTATAATTGTTCTTACCTCATTACAGGATCCTGCTTTTATTGTATTTATGATGTCATGCTGAGTGTGTTCTGACTTCCCTAATGTCCATCACATTCATGCCTTAAAACCACTTCATATAATGGAATAATAGAGATACAGGTCTGGTTGATTCACCTGCCCTTATCACTCCCATGTCCAACCCTTAGGTTTCCACAAACTAAGCCCAGGCTCACTGACATTGGCATCTGTGCAAGAGGTCAATCCTTCGTCAGGGTTGATACTTGAGCTACCTCAATGCCAGCTCGGGAAAGTGGGCCTTACGGAAACGGCCGACTGTTACAGCGACCAGCCACTTGCAGGCTTTGCACCAGGGAACGTGCTCCTCTGTCGCATTCTTGCGAAGGATGAGGAAGGGATCATCGTGACCTCATTCCGTACCTCCCAGTAATATATATATATATATATATATATATAATTATAATTTATTGTGCTCGCTCGGTTTTGTCCAGTTGCCCGGTTTGAATCTTGTGAGTCGTCTTAATACGACTGTAATGGTTGATCACTTGGGCCTCACGGAAATGTAACCATTCGAGAATGGTCTTCTCCCACAGATCACGTGGCTACATAGCCACAATACTGTGCTGATTGGAAGTCCAAATCGACCCAGCATTATCCCGATGAGGTGTTGCACGTCACAAGCAAATGAGGCTGAGTGAGCCTGACGTGTGACGAGATCTGGGTGTATGATGTTGACTCACAGCAGCCAAATTAATCCACCAATGGGTTTTCCCTTTAACACCAACGAGGACCACCGCGATCAGAATTCACCTCAGACAAAATCAGTTTAATTAGAGTATGATCATGGGGGAAGGAAACAAAAGGAAGCAATTCAGTCAAGGGATCAATAAAAACCCCTTAACCTACTGCCTATGTATGCGCCCTCAAAACCAATGACGAAATGCAACATTCTTAAATAACTGCCCTGATTAGGCCCAAACACACGACGATAGTTAGACAATGCAGGTAATGACGAGAGAGAGAGAGACACAGAGAGAGACAGACAGACAGACAGAAGAAAAAAAAAGAACACCACACACCCGGTAGGGTGGTGGTGGTGGTGGTTGTTGTTGTTGTTGTCGTTGTCGTCGTCGTCGTCGTCATCGTCGTATAGCCCCAGACAGTTCTCTCGAACAAGCCCGCGCACAGAGACAGCTGATCAATCTTCCAGGAGTGATCCAGAATGGTACCCTGCCTTCACAAAATCAGGGCCACGACAGAGTTAGAGAGAGAGAAGAGACAAGAGGGAAAGGGCCAGTCCATGGGGACCAATCAGTACTCTGACCATGACCGCACTGCCCTGACGGATCCGGGATGATTGGGAGGGGTGGGGGGAGTGGGGGATGGGCTTAAACCACTGCGAGGAGACATTCCTGATAGTTGTCGGTAGGGCTTTTAGAGAAGGGGATTAGCTGTGATCCAGCACTGGGCTCGGTCTTGGCAGGCAGATTGGCTCCCTGCTCCCATGTGAGGAGGAGGAGGAGGAGTAGGAGGTGGAGGAGGAGAGACGTGGTGGATTGGGTGGATGGTGTAGCTTCCTCAGAGTGAGAGTAGTCTGGAGCGGCCTTCTTCGTTAGGCCCTAGGGCGTCTCCTCCCCTTTTTATTACCCACACCTTTATACCCTCTGGTCCGTGTGTCACTGATGATGCACTACGCCCCTTCCTACTCACTCACCATTGGACGTGGATTGGTCTGGTGGGTGGAGCGATCCCTTTGTGACCTCCCACTTGTTGCTCATGCTATTATGGCATGGCCCGTTACGGTATTTGTCACCTGGAATTGCAGCGCAAGACCTAGCAAATGCTAAAAGAATACTTAAAAGACTGTCTCCAAAGGGTAGAACGGTAAAAATGGGATCAAACGGATCGATAATTTTGGAAACAGTCATGGCTATGAGTAGATGTTCTCCAACTAGACAGATAAGCGGTGCATGTCTACGATCACAATTAATTACTTTATGCTTCACATTCACTTTAAGGAAATGGCTGCGCTATATTACGCATTATTAAACGCTGGGAGCCATTTCCACAAAATGATGATAAATAAGTTTATTTTTATTATTCTGTTTGTTTTATGGATGAAGCATCGAGTTGATTATTGGCCCGTAAAGATTGTTACCTCCTTGAGTCTGTTATCTCTTTGAGCAAACAACTGATGGTTCTTCTGAACGTTCCATTTCTAAGTGAGCAGATGGAGTGATGTGCATTTTTGTCCCCCGTCGCACCGCGGAGCGAAAGGGGGACTATGGGTTTCCCGTCCTTCCGTGCGGGCGTGCATGCATGCGTGCGTGCGTAAGCGAAGGACCGCATTCGAATTTGGTGTGTGGGTGCAACCCACGTCAAAATCCAAGATGGCCGCCACCATGTTTGTCTGATGCCATGTATGTCTGAACCTTGTGAGCGGAATATCTTGAAAAATAAGCGAAGTACCAACTTCTAATCTGGTGTGTGGGTGTATCTAGGCATAAGGAAGAACGCTATTGAAAATTGGGTCGCCACGTCAAAACCAAGATGGCCGCCGCCATGTATGTCTGAACCTTGTGAGCTGAATATCTTGAAAAATAAGCGAAGTACCTACTTCTAATCTGGTGTGTAGGTGTATCTAGGCACAAGGAAGTACCCTATTGAAAATTGGGTCGCCACATCAAAATCCAAGATGGTCGCCGCCATGTATGTTTGAACCTTGTGAGCGGAATATCTTGAAAAATAAGCAAAGTACCAACTTCCAATCTGGTGTGTGGGTGTATCTAGGCATACGGAAGAACGCTATTGAAAATTGGGTCGCCACGTCAAAATCCAAGATGGCCGCCACCATATATATGTCTGAACCTTGTGAACGGAATATCTTGAAAAATAAGTGAAGTACCAACTTCTAATCTGGTATGTGGGTGTATCTAGCCATAAGGAAGAACGCTATTGAAAATTGGGTCGCCACGTCAAAATCCAAGATGGCCACTGTCATGTATGTCTGAACCTTGTGAGCGGAGTATCTTGAAAAATAAGCGAAGTACCAACTTCTAATCTGGTGTGTGGGTGTATCTAGGCATAAGGAGGAACGCTATTGAAAATTGGGTCGCCATGTCAAAATCCAAGATGGCCGCCTCCATGTATGTCTGAACCTTGTGAGTGAAATATCATCACAGCATGTTTTCTGCGTCTTCCACGTTGTCAACTCACATCACTTCCCCGACGGGGAACCTAGGCGTAACGCTTGTTATTTTTACATTCAGCTGTGAACCTCTTCATATTTGGCACAGAGCTGGTGACATCAGGCAACAAGGTCACTGCCATTTTCTGTGTAGTGTCTTAATCGGAGAAATTCTGTATTTGAAAACGTGTTTTTGCTCTTGTCTAGCATCCGTCCAGAAGTGGCAGGAGATGTTCTCGATAAGACCGTGTCATCGGCAGCAGATGTCATCGAGGGTTCGTGCATACGCGGCTACGTGCAACGGGTTTCTTCGAGTAACGTCTTTGTCACGTGAGCATTTCTTGTTCGGTCGAAACATTACACTCTACTGTCTGATGTTTCATTTATTTGGTTTCTTCTGCATTCAAATGCAGAGGAATACCTAGTTATTATTCCTAGAGTTTTTCTTTTTAGGTTTCCTCTACATTGTAAATGTAATACCTATTGTAATGCATTGTAATACCTTTTGTTTTTCCTAGAGTTTATTATTATTCTTCCGCCTGATTTTTCACTTCCGAAAACTTTAAAACCAATGTTCTCAGCAACTGTTGGTCCGATTGCCACAAATGTTTCACCAAGTGATTGGCTAGACATGTATAATTTTTTACTGCTAATTACGACGTCACAGGTCACGTGGTATTGGCGCCATCTTGTAAAACACCTTCAACTTTGTCCCTCTATAATCTCCGAAACGGCTCAATGGAAAAGATGGAGTCATGGCTCATTTTCAAGAATTCTGCAATGGGATAAAAAAACATGTGTATTTAAGGTATTAAAAGTGGTAACGTTGCGAAGTTACAATTCGACAAATAGAACCCTTGATGCCACGAATATGATATTTTTTTTACACGACCTGAGTGAAAAAATTCAGAATGCAAAAAAATCGACGTCATACACATGGTTCGGCCGCCATATTGTTTTTTTTCGTGTAAAACACAAAAAACCATTTTCTCCGCAATGGCTGAGCAGATCAAGCCCAAACTTTGCATGCAGAATCGCATGCCCATGACGAACAAAAAGTTCCCGTATGACGACATCGTACGTCGCATCGTTTAGGCGTCATGACGTTTTCAGCATAAACTTTAAATCTTATCTCCTTCCTAATTTTTGATGATATTGAGTGGAATCTTTACACAAACGTTCCTCATGTGGAGAAGTTAAAACGTTACTGGGGAAGTTTTGATAAGTCACATAGTTTGGCCGCGATGAATAATTGAATGAAGATCTTAAAAGGCTTCTATCTCTTGAACCGCTGCATTGATCAACTTGAAATTTTATTGTGATCTAGCTCTCATCAAGGGGAATAAGTCTTTACAATTTCAATATGATTGGTTGTACGGTCTGGAAGCTGGAAGTCGTTATTGTTGAAAGAAGAAGAAACTCAATACTTTTTCTTCACAGGCCATCCAAATGATTGTGGCACTGCTATTTTTCGGATTTCCTTTAAAACTCATTTTCTCTGCAATAGTTGGACCGATTGACAGGAACTTTTCACCATAGGAACGCCTCGGCCTGTAGAATATGTTAATGGTAAGCATGACAACACAGGTCACATGGTACGGGCGCCATCGTGGAAAGTCCGAAAAAAATTGCACCTGCATATCTCCAAAAGCGCTGCACAGAAAAAAATGACATGTCTCATTGTAAAGAACTCTCCATGCAGAATAACATATGCGAATGATGATGTCATAGGTGCCTCCATTATGACGCCATCATTCGACAAGTAAATAAACTTCATCTGAACAGGATGAAATTTCTTGAGCATCATCTCGATATATACAGTCACGTGAAAAAGTAAGTACACCCCTAAGTACAAAGCTTTTGAAAATTAGGTCGCCACGTCAAAATCCAAGATGGCCACCTTGCGTCTTCCACTTTGTCAACTCACATCACTTCACCTACGGGGGACCTAGGCGTAACGCTTGTTTTATTAAAAGGTCGGATTCTTGTAACATTATTTTCCAAAACATTTTTGAAGCATCAGTGTCACTTGGTTTCTCCTTTGCGCATTCTTGGCAGTCTTTCATGGACACTCAAAGGCCGACTGTCGTACCAGAATCTCAGCCAATATTCCATAAATGAGGCAGCCATCTTGAAGAAGCACGTACCTTTGGGTCGTCTCGTCACTGTCAAAGTGACCAGGTGGGTTTGACTGGAGCCCTTGAATGAGGGATGCTGATTCATTTCTATCCTCACTAGTGACACACAGAGATAATGATGATGATGTATGGGGTTTTATTTTTTTATTTTTTCATTGATTATTACATTGTATAGACTAGCGGGCACTCCCATCTCGGAACATTCTCGGCCCACCTTCGGTGGTCAGTGTGCTGCGGCACATTCTTGGAAGTGTACTTTATACTTTTTATTATTGAAACAAGTTTTATTGATCACAACATATACTCCATATCATGATTTTGTGGTTCTATATATCTCTATATATAAATTTGTGTTGTCGCGTCCACAGCTAGTTACCACCAGCCTTGGACAGATAAGCTGAACCAGCTTTAACTCCCGAGGCAATCTCCCAATCTGGCGGTTATGACGCGCCGCGTGGGATGGAAGAACCACGAAGGCTTATTCTCACAAAACACATGGGTTTATTCTGAAACCCAACTAAGAACACACCAACAAAAAATGCAACAATAATGATGTATAATAAAATGAGGCACGGAATGAAAATAAAGAAAATAAGGCTGAGGTAAAATGCTACGTGAGGATCCTCCAATCAGATACAAAACATGCACACAGGGTAAAGTAATAAAATGAAAATCCCACTCTGGCACTTAGCTGGCCCCAATATGGATCATGTGGTAAGGTCGGCGGCTGTCGAAGCCCGCAGTCACCAGGCGGGAAACCTGGCAAAATGGCAGCAACGTTGCACGTTGAAAGCTCCCGGTATCGAGGCGAGCACGCAGACAGCCCTTTTTCTCCCTGGTCTCTCAAAGCTTCCATTCCTCTGCGTGGGGAAGGACAGCGTGGCCTTCAGCTCCCCAAAGAGCGCAGCAGCCACAGCCTCCTCACGATCGCCACAGGCAAAGCAAAATCTCCACGCTCTCCTCAGAAACAAAATGTCCACGAAGCTTCTCCTTCGGCAGCCTTCTCTTCTGCTCGTGCTCCGCCCACCTCCACGGGCCTTGTCGTTAGGGGGGGGGGGGGGGGGCGAGTGGCGTGTCCTGCCGATCCTGCCCCTACCCATCGGAACATTGTAGCTCCGCCTCTCCTAGGCGGGCCCTTTCCCTTATGTGTCCATTGGAGCGTGAATAATGGCTGGCTGACGTTAGGCTTGGCCGGCAGTTGTTATAAATGTTAGGGATGGCCACAGAGGGTATCACAAACGGGGGAAATTAACCTTAAGCCCTACTACTAATTAGCACGGCATCATCCCTTGTATGATATTTAAACACAACCTTAAGCTACATTTTCCCTACACGTCACACGGTCCATACTATTTCTTATTCAATACTACCTTTCCTACGGTATTTTCTTACCTACCCCCATGAGTGTAACAGTATTTTCTGTCTGTCTGTGTTTCCATTGATAGAATCGGCCCCACCAGAAGTAACCCCATCAACCATCATATTGCATGCCGTTGAAATCCTCTTGGCAAAGGGAGATGCAGATGGATGATTTTTCATACCTTCAGGGTAGGGGGTTCAGGGTGTGGGGAAGACCCCACTTCTCTCTATGTAAATGTGTATCTAATGGCACCACCCAATGCTGGCCAGTATATAGAAGACTAGCAGAAGTACCCGGCATTGCCGGGCGGGGGAGGGGAGGGGGAAGGGGAGGGGAACGGGGGGGAGGGGAGGAGGGGGGGGGGAGGGGAGAAGAGGGGGGGAGGGGAGAAGAGGGGGGGGAGAGAAGAGGGGGGAGGGGAGGAGAAGGGGGGAGGGTGATGGGGGAGTGGAGGGGGACGGGGGGAGGGGGAAGAGGCGGGGAAGGGAATGGGGGGAGGGGAGGGGAGGAGAGGGGGGAGGGGAGGAGAGGGGGGGGAAGTACCCGGCATTGCCGGGCGGGGGAGGGGAGCGGAGGGGGGAGAGGAGGGGAGGGGAATGGGGGGGAGGGGAGGAAAGGGGGAGGGGGGGGAAGTACCCGGCATTCCGTGTATAAACGTGAGGGAGAAGAGGGGGGAGAGGGGAGGAGAGGGGGGGGAGGGATGGGAGAGGAGAGGGGGGGGAGGGATGGGAGAGGAGAGGGGGGGGGAGGGATGGGAGAGGAGAGGGGTGGGAGGGGTGAGGGGTTGGGGGGGAGGGGGGGAGGGCGCGCGAATCGTCGAATCAGCGCGCTGCTCTGCCCGGCATTCCGTGTATAAACGTGAGGGAGGGGGAGGAGGGGAGGGGGGGAGGGATGGGAGAGGAGTGGGAGGGGGAGGGGGCAAATGCCGGTCCCACTCCCCACCGATTCAGATTCCATGTATAATATTCCTCGCTGAAAAAATATATGGATCTAAAGATGAAAGAAAAAAAAACCTATGTGGTGTGAATGGCAATGTTCCTCGCTGAAATGTGGTGAGGGGTTGGGGGGGAGGGGGGAGGGTGCGCGAATCGTCGAATCGGCGCGCTGCTCTGCCCGGCATTCCGTGTATAAACATGAGGGAGAAGAGGGGGGAGGAGAGGAGAGGGGGGGAGGGGGAGGAGAGGGGGGGGAGGAGAGGGGTGGGAGGTATAGGGGGAGGGGGCAAATGCCGGTCCCACTTCCCACCGATTCAGATTCCGTGTATAATATTCCTCGCTGAAAAAAAATATGGATCGAAAGATGAAAGAAAAAAAAACCTATGTGGTGTGAATGGCAATGTTCCTCGCTGAAATGTGAAAAAACGCAATCACGCGGCAAGGAACATCACGTGATCGCTCTGAGCGATCGATTGCAACTCTGAGTCGTGTCGTGGGCGTGGCCAACGTGGCCTCATGCCCCCAGGTGATTGGCTAACTCGAGCTCGATAGAGCCATAATGCGCTACGTTATGGCAAAAAATATGGATCTAAAGATGAAAGAAAAAAAAACCTATGTGGTGTGAATGGCAATGTTCCTCGCTGAAATGTGAAAATACGCAATCGCTTTTCGCTCTGAAATACGTGCGAACGCATAACTGAGTTAATGGCGGCAAGGAACATCACGTGATCGCTCTGAACGAATCAGCGCGCTGCTCTGCCATTCTGGTCATAATATTCCTCGCTGAAATGCGCTGAGGTAGAAATATGGTACAGAAATGTTATGAAATAAATTTTTAGGTCGGCCATGTTCTTCCCAGGCTCAATGGCCATGTTTGTGCCAAATATCAAGTACGTGAGCCTCTCCGTTTAGGAGTCTATCGGTAACATTACACACACACACACACACACACACACACACACACACACACACACACACACACACACACATACACTGTTTTATATATATAGATTGTATTTAAATTTTATTAATCGTTGCATTATTATTTTAGTACTAGCAGAAGTACCTGGCATTGCCGGGTGGGGGAGGGGAGGGGAACGGGGGGGAGGGGAGGAGGTGGGGGAGGGGAGAAGAGGGGGGAGGGGAGAAGAAGGGGGGGGAGAGAAGAGGGGAGAAGAGGGGGGGAGGGGAGAAGAGGGGGGCGGGAGAGAAGAGGGGGAGGGGAAGGGGAGGGGGGAGGGGGAAGAGGCGGGGAGGGGAACGGGGGGAGGGGAGGGGAACGGGGGGAGTGGAACGGGGGGAGGGGAGGAGAGGGGGGGGAGGGGAGGAGAGGAGAGGGGGGGAGGGGAGAAGAGGGGGGGGGAAGTACCCGGCATTGCCGGGCGGGGGAGGGGAGCAGAGGGGGCAGAGGAGGGGAATGGAATGGGAGGGAGGGGAGGGGAGAAGAGGGGGGGGAAGTACCCGGCATTCCGTGTATAAATGTGAGGGAGAAGAGGGGGGGGGGAGGAGAGGGGGGAGGGATGGGAAAGGAGAGGGGGGGAGGGGGAGGGGGGAGGTGGGAGGGCGCGTGAATCGTCGAATCAGCACGCTGCTCTGCCCGGCATTCCGTGTATAAACGTGAGGGGGGGAGGGGAGGAGAGGGGGAGGAGACTGGGTAGGGGAGGGGAGGGGGGGAGAGGGATGGGAGAGGAGTGGGAGGGGGAGGGGGCAAATGCCGGTCCCACTCCCCACCGATTCAGATTCCGTGTATAATATTCCTCGCTGAAAACAAATATGGATCTAAAGATGAAAGAAAAAAAAACCTGTGTGGTGTGAATGGCAATGTTCCTCGCTGAAATGTGAAGAGTGAGGGGGAGGGGAGGGGGAAGGGGGAGGACGCGCGAATCGTCGAATCGGCGCGCTGCTCTGCCCGGCATTCCGTGTATAAACATGAGGGAGAAGAGGGGGGAGGGGGTGGAGGAGAGGGGGGAGGGGGAGGAGAGGGGTGAGGGGGAGGGATGGGAGAGGAGAGGGGTGGGAGGGGTGGGAGGGGTAGGGGGAGGGGGCAAATGCCGGTCCCACTCCCCACCGATTCAGATTCCGTGTATAATATTCCTTGCTGAAAAAAAATATGGATCTAAAGATGAAAGAAAAAAAAACCTATGTGGTGTGAATGGCAATGTTCCTCGCTGAAATGTGAAAACAGGCAATCGCTCTTCGCTCTGAAATACGTGCGAACGCGTAACTGAGTTAATGGCGGCAAGGAACATCACGTGATCGCTCTGAACGAATCAGCGCGCTGCTCTGCCATTCCGGTCATAATATTCCTCGCTGAAATGCGCTGAGGTAAAAATATGGTAAAAAAATATTATGAAATAAATTTTTAGGTCGGCCATGTTCTTCCCAGGCTCAATGGCCATGTTTGTGCCAAATATCAAGTACGTGAGCCTCTCCCTTTAAGAGTCTATCGGTAACATTACACACACACACACACACACACACACACAAACTGTGTTTTATATATATAGATTGCCTGTAAAATTATATATGATTAATTAATTCGATTTATAGTTAGGTCCAGAACCTCGATTCCGTGACCATTTTCTGGCTAGTAAGGTTTGACGATTGATTTGACTTCTATGGACCTTATATAAAAAAATTAGCACCCATGTCCCTCCCAAAAATCCCAGCATTTTCCCCTAAAGGCCCTAATCCAAGATGGAAAGGTCCGACAGCAGTTTGCGGATGATAATGCTTAGTGGAGAGCGCTTGGAAAATGACCAAGAGCAGTTTGTGGATGAGAACGCTTTGAACATGTGTTACGTGCTCCTCCCCAAACCCCGGTCACGGTGTACTTCCGGGCCCCGAGAGGAGTCACGGCAGAAATATGTGTTATTCTGTGTGTCAAAGATCAATGGTGAAACCACACCAATTGTTACCAACAAACAAGTATTGTATTAAGGTCACACAAGAATAACAGTACAATAACAATATTAATCATTTATACAACCAATATATCATTCCTATGATGGTACCATCAGTTTCGTACAACATAACTCACTGTGCTCTAAGTGAGCGAAAATAACATTCCCAATGTCTCTATCCCGGCATCAAGCCAAAGTCGATCCACGCTTCAGTGATTGTCAGAACGATGTCGTATCGAGACCAGAATCCCATTCGGTTGACAGTCACACTGCCAAAGATAGGCAAAGGTACCCTCAAGAGGCAACTGGGAAAACACACCTTCGGGTATGGACGTTCAATGGCTCCCAATCGACGAACCACAAATTCCCACTCAAAATCCACGTTACACACACACACCAGGTTACGTCTGGATGCGGTGAAATGGTTGAAGCGAGGGGAAAAACCTGGAGCGATGCGAAATCAGGCGCGAGGTAAAATGGCCAACGGTCCGTTCTCGAGACGTAACGGCATTCCAATGATTCTCTTCGGAATCAACCGCAAAACCTGTCACGCAGGTTTATCTGTCACAGCGATAACAACTCTGTCGCAGGAATCCCTTTCCCAGGAAACCCCAAAGTTCACTCGTGACCCTCGTTCGCCAGCGTTTGCTCCAAACCTCCAAGCAGCCCGGCTCCTTCTCCGACCTCACTTGCTCCGCCTCTTTTCCTCTTCCTCTTCTTCCTCCTCCTCTTCTTCCTCTTCTTTGTCCGGTTCCCGATTCGGTTTCCGGTTTCTTTTAAAACACTAACTTTTTTTACCTTTTGAAAACAGTAATCTCCAATTCACTTAAACAATAACAATAATAGTACATGGAACCAAAAATGTTTACTGTGGATGAGAACCACAACAACGGAAGTGACGAATCCGTAACACATGAGAGTGGAGAGTGCTTTTTTGTCAAGGTCGCTACGGGCAAAGTGCTTTTGAAAAGTCCAAGGGCACTTGGTGTCAAACAGGCCGAATGGAGAGCTCTTTGTGTCAAACAGGGCGAGTGGAGAGCTCTTTGTGTCAAACAGGGCGAGTGGAGAGCGCTTTGTGTCAAAAAGGACGAGTGGAGAGCACTTTGTGTCAAACAGGGCGAGTGGAGAGCTCTTTGTGTCAAACAGGACGAGTGGAGAGCGATTTGTGTCAAACAGTACGAGTGGAGAGCACTGTGTGTCAAACAGGACGAGTGGAGAGCACTTTGTGTCAAACAGGGCGAGTGGAGAGCTCTTTGTGTCAAACAGGACGAGTGGAGAGCGCTTTGTGTCAAACAGGACGAGTGGAGAGCGCTTTGTGTCAAACAGGATGATTGGAGAGCACTTTGTGCCAAACGGGACGAGGGGAGGGCGCTTCGTGCCAAACGGGACGAGGGGAGGGCGCTTCGTGCCAAACGGGATGAGGGGAAGGCGCTTCGTGCCAAACGGGACGAGGGGAGGGCGCTTCGTGCCAAACGGGACGAGGGGAGGGCGCTTCGTGCCAAACGGGACGAGGGGAGGGCGCTTCGTGCCAAACGGGACGAGGGGAGGGCGCTTCGTGCCAAACGGGACGAGGGGAGGGCGCTTCGTGCCAAACGGGACGAGGGGAGGGCGCTTCGTGCCAAACGGGACGAGGGGAGGGCGCTTCGTGCCAAACGGGACGAGGGGAGGGCGCTTCGTGCCAAACGGGACGAGGGGAGGGCGCTTCGTGCCAAACGGGACGAGGGGAGGGCGCTTCGTGCCAAACGGGACGAGGGGAGGGCGCTTCGTGCCAAACGGGACGAGGGGAGGGCGCTTCGTGCCAAACGGGACGAGGGGAGGGCGCTTCGTGCCAAACGGGACGAGGGGAGGGCGCTTCGTGCCAAACGGGACGAGGGGAGGGCGCTTCGTGCCAAACGGGACGAGGGGAGGGCGCTTCGTGCCAAACGGGACGAGGGGAGGGCGCTTCGTGCCAAACGGGACGAAGGGAGGGCGCTTCGTGCCAAACGGGACGAGGGCAAAGCGCTTCGTGCCAAACGGGACGAGGGCAAAGCGCTTCGTGCCAAACGGGACGAGGGGAGAGCGTTTCGTGCCAAACGGGACGAGGGGAGAGCGTTTCGTGCCAAACGGGATGAGGGGAGAGCTCTTCGTGCCAAACGGGATGAGGGGAGAGCGCTTTGTGCCAAACGGGACGAGGGCAAAGCGCTTCGTGCCAAACGGGACGAGGGGAGGGCGCTTCGTGCCAAACGGGACGAGGTCAAAGCGCTTCGTGCCAAACGGGACGAGGGGAGGGCGCTTCGTGCCAAACGGGACGAGGGCAAAGCGCTTCGTGCCAAACGGGACGAGGGGAGGGCGCTTCGTGCCAAACGGGACGAGGGCAAAGCGCTTCGTGCCAAACGGGACGAGGGGAGGGCGCTTCGTGCCAAACGGGACGAGGGGAGGGCGTTTCGTGCCAAACGGGACGAGGGGAGGGCGTTTCGTGCCAAACGGGACGAGGGGAGAGCGCTTCGTGCCAAACGGGACGAGGGGAGAGCGCTTCGTGCCAAACGGGACGAGGGGAGAGCGCTTCGTGCCAAACGGGACGAGGGGAGAGCGCTTCGTGCCAAACGGGACGAGGGGAGAGCGCTTCGTGCCAAACGGGACGAGGGGAGAGCGCTTCGTGCCAAACGGGACGTGGGGAGAGCGCTTCGTGCCAAACGTGACGAGGGGAGAGCGCTTCGTGCCAAACGTGACGAGGGGAGAGCGCTTCGTGCCAAACGTGACGAGGGGAGAGCGCTTCGTGCCAAACGTGACGAGGGGAGAGCGCTTCGTGCCAAACGTGACGAGGGGAGAGCGCTTCGTGCCAAACGTGACGAGGGGAGAGCGCTTCGTGCCAAACGTGACGAGGGGAGAGCGCTTCGTGCCAAACGTGACGAGGGGAGAGCGCTTCGTGCCAAACGTGACGAGGGGAGAGCGCTTCGTGCCAAACGTGACGAGGGGAGAGCGCTTCGTGCCAAACGTGACGAGGGGAGAGCGCTTCGTGCCAAACGTGACGAGGGGAGAGCGCTTCGTGCCAAACGTGACGAGGGGAGAGCGCTTCGTGCCAAACGTGACGAGGGGAGAGCGCTTCGTGCCAAACGTGACGAGGGGAGAGCGCTTCGTGCCAAACGTGACGAGGGGAAAGCGCTTGAAACTGAGACTTGCTTACTTCGAACAGTGTTAAGCTGTGCTTGAAGCTGTTGACTCTCAGAAACTTGTCTTCTGATTCTGTTGTGGCTTTGGGTCTGCCAGACCTCTTCCTGTCAAGAGTTTCCTCCAGTTTCCAATATACTACTTCCTGCAGTGCAATATTGTCCAAATAATGCTTCAGAGGGTGTAATAAGTTAATAACAGTCTGTTCCAATACTGCTTTTATACAGACAGGGGGTTTGTAATCAAGTAATCAGCCGAGGTTGGGACACCTGTGGGAATTGTTTGCATCAACTTTCAAGGCTTAATTTACTTACATTGCTAGAGAACAGCTGTAAGTTGTTAACCCATTACTTGTTCCCTGAAGAAGGCCTTTTTTTACAATATAACTGTGCAATTTACATTATGTTCCCGTTTTTGCTAACCTAAAAAAATTTTTTAACCTCGTGCAGTTTACTGCTTGCCTTTGTACCATTTCAGGTTCTTCACTGGACATTAAACTGTGTAAATTTCAATATAAACTGGAAAAATTGAGGTGTTCTAAAACTTTTTACCGGTAGTGTAGACTTTAGGGATTAATAAATATTGTATATCAAATCACCTTCTGCCTCGTGTCGGATGTTAGTTTCACCTGAATTGTCCTGACAGACGGGACATGTTGTTGTTCGAAAATCTTTTCTATCATGCTCACCTAGGGGTGCACCTGGTGCACTCGCATTGGTACCTCAAGGGTCGATGTAAAAATAAATAAATAATGTTGACAAATTTTAGGTTGTAAATGAATTTTTATCATCATAAGTCGATATAACCATAAGTTGTCCCGTTATCCGTTGTTTCTGTATATAAATGTTGATTCATTAACTTTTCCAATTTAAGTACCGAAACTTTGGTATGTTTCACTCTAAAAATGTTTGTTTTATTAAAAAAGAAAGTTTTAAAATTTTATTTTAATTCTTTTTATTTAAAAATTTTAAGGTGAATGTTGACATGCACGAAAGCACGCCGATTATAATACCCCTCCGCCCCCTTGACACTAACAGGTTTTTTTATATAAACTGTTGCGGAACGAAGGTACGCCTTGGGTGGATTGAGGTGCCGGAGCGGCGCTCCAGGTGCACTGCACCCCTGAACATAGTCACCTGTCTGTCTGCGAACATTCTCTGGTGGACATAGTAGATCACACGGTCTTTCAGAGTAGGCCTTTGTTTGCCATTACCCTGGCCAAACTAATCCAAATTCCATCCCTGCCTACTGTGAACTGCAATGGCAAACCACACAGCATATCCCTTACCAACCACACAGCATATCCCTTACCAACCACACAGCATATCCCTTACCAACCACACAGCATATCCCTTACCAATCACACAGCATATCCCTTACCAACCACACAGCACATCCCTTACCAACCACACAGCATATCCCTTACCAACCACACAGCATATCCCTTACCAACCACACAGCATATCCCTTACCAATCACACAGCACATCCCTTACCAACCACACAGCATATCCCTTACCAACCACACAGCACATCCCTTACCAACTACACAGCATATCCCTTACCAACCACACAGCATATCCCTTACCAACCACACAGCACATCCCTTACCAACCACACAGCATATCCCTTACCAACCACACAGCACATCCCTTACCAACCACACAGCATATCCCTTACCAACCACACAGCATATCCCTTACCAACCACACAGCATATCCCTTACCAACCACACAGCATATCCCTTACCAACCACACAGCATATCCCTTACCAATCACACAGCATATCCCTTACCAACCACACAGCACATCCCTTACCAACCACACAGCATATCCCTTACCAACCACACAGCATATCCCTTACCAACCACACAGCATATCCCTTACCAACCACACAGCATATCCCTTATCAATCACACAGCATATCCCTTACCAACCACACAGCATATCCCTTACCAACCACACAGCATATCCCTTACCAACCACACAGCATATCCCTTACCAACCACACAGCATATCCCTTACCAACCACACAGCATATCCCTTACCAATCACACAGCATATCCCTTACCAATCACACAGCATATCCCTTACCAATCACACAGCATATCCCTTACCAATCACACAGCATATCCTTTACCAATCACACAGCATATCCCTTACCAACCACACAGCACATCCCTTACCAACCACACAGCATATCCCTTACCAACCACACAGCATATCCCTTACCAATCACACAGCATATCCCTTACCAACCACACAGCATATCCCTTACCAACCACACAGCATATCCCTTACCAATCACACAGCATATCCCTTACCAATCACACAGCATATCCCTTACCAATCACACAGCATATCCCTTACCAACCACACAGCACATCCCTTACCAACCACACAGCACATCCCTTACCAACCACACAGCATATCCCTTACCAATCACACAGCATATCCCTTACCAATCACACAGCATATCCCTTACCAATCACACAGCATATCCCTTACCAACCGCACAGCACATCCCTTACCAATCACACAGCACATCCCTTACCAATCACACAGCACATCCCTTACCACAAGACTGCTTTGGCATCATCGATGCTCTGGAACGATCATCGACTCGTCATAGGGAATGCTTTTGCTTTGCATCATCGTGAATGTTAGAGTATTTGCTTCTTTGATGGCTTCTACCGAGTTGCACCTCACACATGTATGTTATTTGAACGTCATATGGTGCATGAAGTTTTTATTGATTTATGCATCTTGTTCCCATACTAAGTCTTATTTGGGAACTTGTACGTGCATTGCATGAAGGACAATGACAGAGTCATACTTCCTGTCCATATACACTATGCGGTGATGGTTTTGTTATGTTCTTGTCTTAGATGTGATGCACGTACAAGCTCATGTATGGACCTGAGACACCGGAGATAAATGTAGTCACATTATGACAAACACATTGTATAGAATTTGAAATTTGCGTCAATCGTAGCCTTCATGAGGCCTCCTCAAGCCAAGGCCCCTTTGTGATTGGTAGATTTTGACATTGTGTCCTTGCTCAACCGTGTGCAGTGTGAACGGTGAAACGGGGCTCGTGGAACTGTCTGCGTTGCCACAGGACACCGGGCAAGACGACTTGCTGCCAGAATCTCTTGGCTTGCCGCTCCGAGGGTCCACGGGAAATGGAGCGACAAAGGATGCCGACAAGGTGGTCCTTCAAAAGAGGAAGACGAGAGCCCCGGTCGAGGAAGACTCCCAGGTTGCTGGAACGATCGAGGACGTCGCTTCTACTGGAGCAATGGCCGTGGATGAGGTGACCGTGGAAGCGGTAACGGTGGCTCCCGATAGAAGAAAGAGAAAACCTGTCAAGGAGACTAAAGAGAAATCTGCGTTTGATAAAACGGTTCCTTTAAAGGTCACCACAGTCAGTGAGTCTGCAGATGTCAAAAAGGGCAAGAACACGAAGCAAAAACCCTCAGTTGAAAAAGTAGTACAAAAGGTGACGGCCGCAACGAACGGGTCGACCGAAGCGGACGTTTTGCCCAAACCTTTGGCTGATAAAAGTCCTGTGCTCAAGAAGAAGTCTTCTGCTAAAATACCCCAGAAACGCAAGTGTGACGAGATGCAGGTGGCAAGCAAGGTGAGGTGTTTCACCGACCTTATGAAGATCGGATGTGTGCATCATGCATGTTGTGAAGTCACGTGTGTGATTGCTTTATTGCATTGATAGTGTTTTTATTATTGAATGTGTTTTGATTTTGCACGCTCACCTCAACGCGAGCTCTAACTCGTGATATTTTGAGCTTGCCCTTGGCAACAAACAAACAACCTTTGTTGAGAGAGGGGTAAGGTGTAATTACAAGGTACGGTATTTGCAAAGTGTCTGTCCACAGGATGGTGCTCTTTACTTCCATTTGTCCGACCTTAGGGTGGACCTGCAAAAGAGGATTGGAACAAGATGAAGGATCAAGTAGTCAGCGGTGTGGACATGTATACTCAGGAGGGAAGTGATGACGGAGAAAGGAAAAATGAAAAAATTCAAAAGGTACGTGGTATGTTTGTCAGTAATGCTTGTTACCCTGAGCTCGCGGAGCGAAAACGGGGTAAACCGATCCGGTACGTATGTCGTACATGTCTCCATTTTTAAACTTCATTTTCTTGGCAACCCTTCGTCTGATTACCACGGAATTTACACCATATTATGTGTGTACTCATATATATTTTTTAATTCATAATTATGACGTCATACGTCACTTGGTTCGGACGCCATCTTCGAAAAAAAGTTACACCTCGAAATCTCCGAAACGGCTCCATGGAAAAAATTGAAACGGGTCTCATTGTCAAGTACTCCCCATGGGGAATAAGATATGTTAATGTTGATGTCATCGGTACCTTCATTATGACGTCATCATTCGACACGTACAACAACTCTCTGATTCTGCGACTGGACCTGACAGCATCAGCCCACGGGTCCTAAAATCCTGCTCTGCCGCTCTGTCTCACCCTCTCTCTGTACTTTTCACCCTCTCTTTTTTGCTCAAGGTCATCTGCCAGCATCTTGGAAATCAGCCAACATCACCGCTTTAGCTTTACACAAAAAGGTGCAAAAACAGATCCTTGCAACTACAGACCAATCAGCCTGCTCCGAATTATCAGCAAAGTCATGGAATCCATCATTGCTTCGGATATCAAATCCTTCCTGTTCTCCAATGGCTTGATCTCTGATCATCAATTTGGATTCAGACCAGGTCATTCTACTCTGGACATGCTGCTTCTGCTGTCTCAACAATGGATGGAGGTCCTCAATGCCAAACAGGAAATTAGAGCTGTTAACCTTGACATATCTCGTGCCTTCGATATGGTCTGGCACCCCGCTCTGCTCACCAAACTCTCCTCCTATGGTATCCATGGAAATCTCCATGCATGGCTTGCGGACTTCCTCTCTGGTCGTAGTCAACGTGTGGCCCTGAATGGGATTCTCTCATCTCCCCTGCCTGTTCTGGCTGGAGTTCCCCAAGGTAGTATTCTGGGCCCTGTGCTTTTTCTAGTCTTCATCAATGATCTCTCCGACTCCCTGGAAAATCCTCTGTATCTCTTCGCTGATGACTCCACGCTCTGCCGCTCCATTCCTCATTCCTCATCCCTCAGATCGGCAGTCTGCAGCCTCCTCACTCTCTGCAGACCTGGACAAAATCACAGACTGGGCAAACAAGTGGAACATGTCTTTCAATCCTGACAAATCTCACACTCTTACTATGTCTCTCCGAAAAGACCGACTGGACAACCCTCCCATCCACTTTCTCAACAGTCCTCTCCAATAATTTCTGTCACTGAAGCTTTTGGGTCTCACTATCTGCCATGATCTTTCCTGGGAAAACCACATTTCCAATCTGGCCTCCAAAGCAAGTCGCCGACTGGGCATCCTCCGTCGTGCGAAGTCCTTCCTTGGCACACCTGAGCTCCTCACCACATACAAGGCTTTCATCCGCAGCTCAATAGAATACTGCTCTCCCCTCTGGGCTGGTGCTCCTGCCTCACACCTAGCTCGGCTTCACGCTGTTGAAACCAAAGCTTTCAGAATCATTGGAATCTCCCGCGATGAAGCTAACTCCGAGGGCCTTTCACTCACTCACCGCAGGCAGGTCGGTGGTCTTTCTGTCTTCTGCCGACTCCTATCCGGCCTCGCTCCCTCAGCTCTATCTGTGCTTTGTCCCCCAAATATTCCTACAGGTCGCACTCTTATGGTGAAATTTCCAAAATCAAGACTTTCTGCTCACCTTCACTCCTTCATTCCTCTTTTCTCCCGCATCTGGAACAAACTCCCTCACTCTCTTCAATCCCACTTCTCCGTCCACGTCTTTAAAACAGCTGTTCACCACCATCTCTTATCTACCCCCTTCCAAAACCTTGATATTTTCTACCCCTGTTAATTCACCCCAGATCCACTTTTTTGAAATACCGACTTCTTTCCTGGAAGTTCTAGCAATGTCCATGTGGTTTTTACCTCTCCAACCACCCTCTCCCTCCCCTTCCTATGCCTCCTCCCCCCAAGCCCTCTCCCTCCCACAGATCTCCCAATGTCCCTGTTCTCTGTTGTTGTACTTGTGTGTTTCCCTCTCTCTCCACATCTTGTCTGCCTTTATTGTATGTTCTGTGTGTCCGTTTGTATTTTTTTGTGTGATTTTATCTTAGCTCTTACATGACCCTCGATCTTGTATACAAAGAAACCCAAAACACTGCATCCGATCAGTATGAATTTTTTTTCTTTGCAACTGTTAGTCCGATGGACACGAAATTTTCACCTTAGGAGTACCTCCTCCTGGAGAATATTTTAATGATAATTATGACGTCGTAGGTCACGTGGTATGGGTGCCATCTTGGAAGAACGTTGCACCTCCAGATCTCCAAAATCGCTCTATGGAAAAAATTGAAACGTGGCTCATTGTGAAGAACTCCATATGGGGAATAGGTGTTGTTAACGATGACGTAATTGGTGCCATAATCAGTTTGAAATTTCTTGAGCGTGATCCACAGGACAATTATATTGAGAATAAAAAATAATATGTCATCGGTCATGCAGCCTGGCAGCCATATTGGATCGAAGCAAAAATATTTGAAAACCTTCTTCTCTGAAACCACTTTTCTTTTTTTTTTCTTCTTTTTTTTTTTTACACTTAATCGATCAATGTGAAACTTTAACTAATTGATCAAGTACCCATGGGAAATATGGTTTGATAAAGATGACGTCATCAGTCACGTGGTCTGGCAGCCATATTAGATCGATGAAAAAAACCTCTGAAAAAACAGAAGAGTTGGCTCGCACCAAGTCCTTCTCAAGACCTTTGGTATCCATGGAAATCTCCACGCATGGCTGGCGGACTTCCTCTCTAGTCGTAGTCAACGTGTGGCCCTGAATGGGTTTCTCTCATCTCCTCTTCCTGTTCAGGCTGGAGTTCCCCAAGGCAGTGTTCTGGGCCCTGTGCTTTTTCTGGTCTTAATCAATGATCTCTCTGACTCTCTTGAAAATCCTCTCTATCTCTTTGCTGACGACTCTTCTCTCTGTCGCTCCATTCTTCATCCCTCAGATCGGCAGTCTGCAGCCTCCTCACTCTCTGCAGACCTTGACAAAATCACAGACTGGGCAAACAAGTGGAACATGTCTTTCAATCCTGACAAATCTCACACTCTTACGATGTCTCTCCGAAAAGACCGACTGGACAACCCTCCCATCCACTTTCTGAATAATCTTCTCCAAGAAGTTCTGTCACTCAAGCTTTTGGGTCTCACTATCTGCCATGATCTTTCCTGGAAAAACCACATTTCAAATCTGGCCTCCAAAGCCAGTCGCCGACTGGGCATCCTCCGTCATGCGAAGTCCTTCCTTGGCACACCTGAGCTCCTCACCACATACAAGGCTTTCATCCGCAGCTCAATGGAATACTGCTCTCCCCTCTGGGCTGGTGCTCCTGCCTCACACCTAGCTCGCCTTCGCGCTGTTGAAACCAAAGCATTCAGAATCATTGGAATCTCCCGCGATGAAGCTAACTCCAAGGGCCTCTCACTCACTCACCGCAGGCAGGTTGGTGGTCTTTCCGTCTTCTACCGACTCCTCTCTGGCCTTGCCCCCCCAGCTCTCTCTGGGCTCTGTCCCGCAAATATTCCTACAGGTCGCACAAGATCTGCCTGCAACCCTCTTTTGGTTAAACTGCCAAAATCAAGACTCTCTGCTCACCTTCACTCCTTCATTCCTCTTTTCTCCCGCCTCTGGAACAAACTCCCTCACTCTCTTCAATCCCACTCCACCCTCCAAGTCTTTAAAACAGCTGTTCACCACCATCTCTTATCTTCCCCCATCCAAAACCTTGATCTTTTCTACCCCCGTTAATTTCACCCCAATTCCCCTTTTTGAAATACCAACTTCTGTCCTGGAAGTCCTTGGTGTCCTTGTGCTTTATACTTCTCCCTCCCCCCCCCCCCCCCCTTCCCATGCCTCCTCCCCCCGGGCCCTCTCCCTTCCACACATCTCCCTGCTCTCGGATGTTGTGTTTGTGTGCTTCCCCTTCTCTCCCCATCTTGTCTTCCGCTCCCTCTTTTCATATATTTTGTTTGTCTGGTCGATTTGTTTGTGAAGTAAATGTTAGCTGTTTCACGAGCCTCGATTCAGTATACAAAAAAAGAAAAAAAAAGAAGAAAAAAAAAGACCGCGGTGTAAGTTATCATTTAGTTTTTTTTTGTTTTTTATGTATGGATAATTGAGATGTCTGATGTGGTCGACCGCACTCCATTGGAACCAGAGACCATTTGGCATTCAGAAATGAGTCGCTCATCTTCGGTATGGCTACTTTATTCCTTGCACTCTTCTCCACAACCAGCAGTGTAACCAAGGCAAGCGGCTCGAACAGAAAACTCCACGACTGCAACTTGATGAAGGCTTTGTATGGGATGTCACGGCAGCAGATCTGCATGTCCCTATGGCCGACGCTGACGACTCCAGCAGTGGGGATGACAATGATGCTGAGGTGCTCCAGGAGGGAAGGAAGGGATCTCGTGCAATAAAGTTAATGTTTCAAATTATTACAAACTCAATGTTGCAATTAAAATAGTGCAATAAAAATATATAATACGACCAATAAATTTGTTTGCTTCCTTAAATGTAGCATCAGTTTGGAACTTTCCACACATTTTGTTACAACACGTGTCTTCCACGATCCACAAATGTTGAAATATTTAATGCTGCAAGTGGGATGTCTTCTAACGTCGCTTCTACTCGTAGCGTCAACACAAATATCTTTCTCTCGTAGGCTCAGGTGTCGCAGATCACAGGCCGCAGGATGACCCGCAAGGAACAATTGCGCGAAGAGCGAAAGCTTGCGCGTCGTGAGCGCGAGATGGCAGACCCGACGCAGGTCCCTCAGTCTGTGGATGATTTTGAACGGTTGCTTCTCGGCTCGCCCAGCAGTTCGCTGCTGTGGGTGCAGTTCATGGCGTTTCACCTGCAGTCCTCTGAGGTGGAGCAAGCCCGTGCTGCCGCTGAGCGTGCTCTGCGTACCATCTCCTTCAGGTTCGTGCATGTTGAATGCATCTCGTGCCATTTTGGGAGCGGGTCGGGGGAGATGAAGGCGTTGCTTGTGTAGATGGCGGTGTTTGTTAACCTTTGCATGCGTCGTGAAAAGAGGGGTTAAGCAATCGGTTCACTTTGTCTGTGTCTGTCTGGCTGTCCTGATGTCCACAAACGTCAGTTTATCATCGAGGCGCAACTTATGCAACAACAATTAGATGCCCAGACCAAGAATTGAACCCAGGACCTCTGGTGACCCGTACCAGTGCTCTGGCCGTGTAATTTTCCCACATATGTCAATTAATTAGTATTATAATCCTGTTCATTTATTTAAATAATTTAAATTGAATGTTATATTTTGACCACGAATCATATGAATCGGAAAACGAACCTGTAGTTTTACCGTGCTGTCTCTGAATTTGTCCTGACCGCACATGCACAGACAGGTGTGAGATTCTATTTTTACTCTGTCTGCCTGTCCGGCAGTCAAACAAAATTGAAAATGATTCCAAAAAGGAGATGTACTGTTTTTAAGGACGGCATAAAGGACACAAAGAACAGGCACGAGTAATGAATGTGTAACTTGTTAAATAAGGTCAAGCTCAAATGGAAGTCTGAAGAAACCATGTTTTTTTGCCAATTCAGAATCTCAAAGACCGCTTGGCCTTCCTGTACGTTCTTGCATCATAATAGTGGATCTGCCCTGAACTTGTGTGCCTGCTATATGATTTGTGTCCTTGACCTACCTTTTTTGGATTGGGATCCAATGAACTAAAAACACCTTTTTGGTCGTAACTTAAATAATTTTCCTCCGATTTTTATGATGTTGAGTTTTATGGATGGATTGTAGGTGGGAACACATTTCTTAATTTGCACTTTATCCCTAAATGTTGAAGGTCAAGATTATTGGACGGTCTGAAAATAATAAATTACGGGCTCCAGGTGAGGCTTACCCTTAGCAATCGCTTTAGATCGTAGGTATCTAGTTAGAACGTTTCTTTCTTTTCAGAGAGGAGCAAGAAAAGCTGAACGTGTGGGTTGCACTTCTAAACCTTGAGAACATGTATGGCTCGGAGGAAAACCTGAACTGTGTGTTTGAGCGAGCCCTGCGCTACAACGATGCTCTAAAGGTGTATCATCGGCTGGTGCAGATCTACACCCACTCAGACAAACCACAGGTAAATGGAGCGTCGATTTTGCTTGACCACGAGGACAACGGGGAGGCGGGTTCCTTTGCAATGTGGACAAAACGGCGACGCAGCATTATGTGAAAAAGCCACGAAACTTTGCTCTGTGTTGCGCACACGTTGCTCTGAACTATTCAGCACAGTTTGTACCTAGCGCAGTCATTCAGCACTGTTTGTACCTAGCACAGTCATTCAGCAGTTTGTATCTAGCACAGTCATCCAGCACAGTTTGTACCTAGCGCAGTCATTCAGCAGTTTGTATCTAGCACAGTCATTCAGCACTGTTTGTACCTAGCACAGTCATTCAGCACTGTTTGTACCTAGCACAGTCATTCAGCACAGTTTGTACCTAGCACAGTCATCCAGCACAGTTTGCACCTAGCACAGTCATTCAGCACTGTTTGTACCTAGCACAGTCATTCAGCAGTTTGTATCTAGCACAGTCATCCAGCACAGTTTGTACCTGGCACAGCCATTCAGCACAGCCATTCAGCACAGTCATTCAGCACCGTTTGTGCCGAGCACAGTCATTCAGCACAGTTTGTACCTAGCACAGTCATTCAGCACAGTTTGTGCCGAGCACAGTCATTCAGCACAGTCATTCAGCACAGTTTGTGCTGAGCACAGTCATTCAGCACAGTTTG
Organism: Myxine glutinosa; assembly: GCF_964187855.1. NCBI lineage: Eukaryota > Metazoa > Chordata > Myxini > Myxiniformes > Myxinidae > Myxine > Myxine glutinosa. Next base: position 1,358,750 of record NC_136263.1, on the reverse strand, counting down.
TACCGAGCACAGTCATTCAGAACAGTTTGTACCGAGCACAGTCATTCAGCACAGTTTGTACCTGGCACAGCCATTCAGCACAGTTTGTACCGAGCACAGTCATTCAGCACAGTTTGTACCGAGCACGGTCATTCAGCACAGTTTGTACCTGGCACAGCCATTCAGCACAGTTTGTACCGAGCACATTCATTCAGCACAGTTTGTACCGAGCACAGTCATTCAGCACAGTTTGTACCTGGCACAGCCATTCAGCACAGTTTGTACCTTGCACAGTCATCCAGCACAGTTTGTAACGAGCACATTCATTCAGCACAGTTTGTACCGAGCACAGTCATTCAGCACAGTTTGTACCTGGCACAGCCATTCAGCACAGTTTGTACCTTGCACAGTCATCCAGCACAGTTTGCAACGAGCACATTCATTCAGCACAGTTTGTACCGAGCACAGTCATTCAGCACAGTTTGTACCTTGCACAGTCATCCAGCACAGTTTGTACCGAGCACAGTCATTCAGCACAGTTTGTACCTGGCACAGCCATTCAGCACAGTTTGTACCTTGCACAGTCATCCAGCACAGTTTGTAACGAGCACAGTCATTCAGCACAGTTTGTACCTGGCACAGCCATTCAGCACAGTCATTCAGCACATGGACATGGACAAAAGGACCACCGAGGCACTCGGAAACATGGTGGTGGGATGATGAAGTTGGAAAGAAGATTGACGAGAAGAGGAAGAAGTTCAAGGAGTGGCAGAAGGCGAAGGGTACGGGAGCAGAAACAGCAGAGCATGAGCGTTATAAGGCAGCCAGGAAGGCTGCAAAGAAAGAGGTAGCAAAGGCGCAGGAGGCATGGAGGAAAATGTTCGGAGAACGCTTGGATTTGGAAGAGGGTCAGAGAGCGGTATTCAGGATTGCAAAGCAGATAGCGAAAGAGAGGTGTGATGTGATGGGGGTGAGTTGCTTGAAGGATGAAGTGGGACAAATCGTTGTCGACCCAGATGGAATTAAAGGAAGATGGAAAAGATATATGGAAATACTGTTGAATACAGAGAATGAATGGGATGGCAACATAGAGAGTAACCCTGTTTTAGGACCGGCAGAGAAAATAACTGAGAAGGAAGTTGAGGAAGTGATAAAAGCAATGAAGTGTAGAAAAGCGGGAGGGCCGATGGGAGTTGTGGGAGATATGTTGAAGGCAGCAGGAAGTTGGGGTGTGAAGAGAATGACAGAGATCTGTAATCTGGTGGTGAAAGAAGGCCACATTCCAGTGGATTGGGAAATGAGTACCCTCGTCCCTCTATACAAGGGGAAAGGTGACCCTCTGGAGTGTGGCTCGTACCGAGTGATAAAGTTATTGGAGCATGGAATGAAGGTATTGGAAAGGGTGTTGGAGAGGAGGATAAGGAAGAAAGTGAAGATCGACGAAATGCAGTTTGGATTTATGCCAGGAAGAGGAACGACAGACACACTTTTTATTGTGAGGCAGTTGCAGGAGAAGTACATGGAGAAGAGGAGGAAGAAGTTGTTTTTTGGGTTTGTTGATCTGGAGAAAGCATTCAATAGGGTTCCACGTGATGTAGTGACATGGGCATTGAGGAAGTTAGGAGTGGAGGAATGGTTGATCAGAGTAGTGATGGCAATGTACAAAAGAGCGTGCACAGCTGTAAGGACGAAGGACAGGAATCAGTGGTGAGTTTGAGGTGAAGGTGGGATTGCATCAGGGGTCGGTACTAGGTCCACTACTATTTGTAGCTGTGATGGAGGTGCTGGCTCAGAACGTAAAGGAGGGTTTACCGTGGGAGTTGTTGTATGCAGATGATCTGGTGTTGATTGCAGAAAGTATGGATGGACTGAAGGAGAAAATGAACAAGTGGAAGGAATGTATGGAGACAAAAGGTCTGAAGGTGAATATCGGAAAGACGAAGGTGATGGCAAGTGGTAAAGCATGTGGTGAGGTGGAAAGAACTGGGAAATGGCCCTGTGCTGTGTGTAGGAAGGGCGTCGGAGTGAACTCCATTCAATGTACAATGTGCGCTGAGTGGGTTCATCAAAAATGTAGTGGTTTGAGAGGGTCATTAACCAGTGTGGCAGCTACATTCAAGTGTAAGGTGTGCACAGAGGGAGCTGCAGATGGAGGAAATGTTGAGTTGGATCTTGGAGACGGCGTGAAGCTGGAAGGTGTGAAAACATTTTGCTACCTCGGAGACATGCTGAATGGAGAAGGTGGATCAGACTCGGCAACGGTTGCTGGAGTGAGATGTGCATGGAAGAGGTTTCGGGAACTGAGTGGCGTGCTGACGAGGAGGGGAGTGTCGTTGAAGCTGAAGGGAAAGGTGTATGCTGCATGTGTGAGAAGTGTTATGATTTATGGGAGCGAGACATGGGTCATGAATGTAGAGCAGCAACCAAGGCTGGAAAGGGTGGAAATGCGAATGGTTCGATGGATGTGTGGAGTATCGTTGAGAGAGGAAGACAAATGTTAAATTGCGAAAGATGATGGGAATAGAGCCTGTGATTGATGCTGTGAAGAGGAACAGTTTGAGATGGTTTGGTCATGTGTTGAGGAAGGATGAAAGTGACTGGTTGAGAAGAATGATGGAAATGAATGTAGAAGGTAGTAGAGGACGGGGAAGACCGAGAAAGACTTGGCTAAAGATGGTCGAAGAAGAAATGCGGGCAAGGGGGTTAACAAGGAGAGATGCAGAAAATAGCGCAAAATGGAGAAGATTGTCATGGGGACCGCAAGGCTAACCCCCGCTCTCGCAGGGAAAATGGCGTTAAAATGCATGTTGTTGTTTTGTATTCAGCACAGTTTGTACCGAGCACAGTCATTCAGCACAGTTTGTACCGAGCACAGTCATTCAGCACAGTCATTTCTTGGACATGTTGAGTTGCAAGTTGCTTCTGCTCTGTTGCTTTGAAATTCTATCTCCCTCCATCGAGTCTGTATGTATCTCCCGCGCTCTATATATATATATATATATATAACTGGAACGTCTCGTATGCTGTGAGGAAGATGATCTCGACATGCGTCAGCCCATAATGCAGGGGCTTCGACATGTTGTTTTGTCTCGATTGTTTTATCCTCATGATATCAATAAATTGAACGTTGAATGGTCGACTTGCTTGACCAGGAAAGAGCTAAATACTGTAAAGTATTTGTTGTTTGCAGGAATTATCTTTCGCAGTTTTTCTTTTGAGATATGTCTATTTTGTGACAGATAACAATTCACCACCACACCACAACACACCACCACACCACAACAACCTACCACCACACCACAACAACTCAACACCACACCACAACAACTCACCACCACACCATAACAACTCACCACCACACCACAACAACCCACCACCACACCACAACAACTCACCACCACACCACAACAAATAACCACCACACCACAACAACCTACCACCACACCACAACAACTCACCACCACACCACAACAACTCACCACCACACTACAACAACTCACCACCACACTACAACAACTCACCATCACACCACAACAACCTACCACCACACCACAACAACTCACCACCACACCACAACAACCTACCACCACACCACAACAACCTACCACCACACCACAACAACTCACCACCACACCACAACAACTCGCCACCACACCACAACAACACACCACCACACCACAACAACACACCACAACAACACACCACCACACCACAACAACACACCACCACACCACAACAACCTACAACCACACAACTCACCACCACACCACAACAACACACCACCACACCACAACAACACACCACCACACCACAACAACCTACCACCACACAACTCACCACCACACTACAGCAACTCACCACCACACCACAACAACTCACCACCACACCACAACAACTCACCACCACACAACTCACCACCACACTACAACAACTCACCACAACAACTCACCACCACACCACAACAGCCTACCACAACAACTCACCACCACACCACAACAACTCACCACCACACCATAGCAACTCACCACCAGACAACAACTCACCACCACAACAACTCACCACCACACCACAACAACTCACCACCACACCAGGCAATGTGAACACATGATCCCACAATGCCGCGCGCAGTCCCTCAAACCCCCACCAACTCACCTACGAAACACACCAGCACACCACAACACTATCACTGGTACAACAGGGAAGAGTCTTTCACTTTTGTTTCACTTTTGCCTAAATTACGCCACAGCAAAAATCGTGAAAGTTAGATCCACGCAAAAGACAAGTACTTTAGTGACGAGTAGTTGTATTCTTTAGCTGTAAAGAGCAATGATAGTGTGTGCCGATCCGACAGAATGAAACATTTGCTTTCGTTGTATAATTTACTTGGGTCGCATCGTCGTCTCTGCGACAAAGCACAGATAACAGATAACAATTCGTGACAGATAACAATTCACCACCACACCACAACACACCACCACACCACAACAACCTACCACCACACCACAACAACTCAACACCACACCACAACAACTCACCACCACACCATAACAACTCACCACCACACCACAACAACCCACCACCACACCACAACAACTCACCACCACACTACAACAACTCACCACCACACCACAACAATTCACCACCTCAACACACCACCACACCACAACAACCTACCACCACACCACAACAACTCAACACCACACCACAACAACTCACCACCACACCTTGACAACTCACCACCACACCACAACAACCCACCACCACACCACAACAACTCACCACCACACTACAACAACTCACCACCACACCACAACAATTCACCACCACAACACACCACCACACCACAACAACCTACCACCACACCATAACAACTCACCACCACACCACAACTCACCACCACACCACAACAACTCACCACCACACTACAACAACTCACCACCACACCACAACAACTCACCACCACACCACAACAACTCACCACCACACCACAGCAACTCACCACCACACCACAACAACCTACCACCACACCACAACAACTCACCACCACACCACAACAACTCACCACCACACTACAACAACTCACCACCACACTACAACAACTCACCATCACACCACAACAACCTACCACCACACCACAACAACTCACCACCACACCACAACAACTCACCACCACACCACAACAACCTACCACCACACCACAACAACCTACCACCACACCACAACAACCTACCACCACACCACAACAACCTACCACCACACCACAACAACTCACCACCACACCACAACAACTCGCCACCACACCACAACAACACACCACCACACCACAACAACACACCACCACACCACAAGAACACACCACCACACCACAACAACCTACCACCACACAACTCACCACCACACCACAACAACACACCACCACACCACAACAACACACCACCACACCACAACAACCTACCACCACACAACTCACCACCACACCACAACAACTCACCACCACACCACAACAACTCACCACCACACCACAACAGCTCACCACCACACAACTCACCACCACACTACAACAACTCACCACCACACCACAACAACCTACCACAACAACTCACCACCACACCACAACAATAACTGAGCAAATGCAGCACTGGAGTATCAGGACAAACGCAAAAAGGTAAAGATGTAGTCATCGGGAGGAACCTGAATAGGATTCGGTTTCAACTGCTGCTACTCTACACTCCAAGTCATCCAGGTGGAGTCAGGTAAACCCGACAAAAACTATTTGCAAGATTCACTCCTGCATGGACAAAAAACGAGAAGAAAAGAAAGCAGAGATGGAGGACAAATAAACAAATAAATCGTGCGTAAGTAGACTCAGACACACCTCGCCAGACCTAACCTGGTCTAGCCCAACCACAGAATGTACACAGCAATTCATCAGAACACAAATCAATACACAGGCCCTCGATTTATAATGACATTCCCTTTCCTGTAAACACTAATGGCACACAGGTTTAATTGATTAATCACCAAAAAAGTAAGTTAAAGATGCAGAAGAGAAAGAAACACAAATCAAAGACGAAGAAGAAGAACACAGGACCTAGTCTTGAGCAGTTACTCCACAAATCTCAAACGCTGCAACAGGTAAAAGCTACCAGCGGTTTACTACTGACTAGAACTACTACTAGGGTCAGGACGTAATAGGATAAAAAGAACGAGAGACGGAGAGAGAGAGATGGAAATAAAGAGGGAGAACACCAATGGCAGACTCGATTACCAATATAGGGGGAGACTTGGACAAACAATGGGCGTGGGGACGAATGGGGACAGGAAATGACAAGTCGGATACACATGGAAGGTCTCAGGAGAGGAAAAACTGGAAGTTTGGGTGGTGGGGACGAGGGTTAACAATGGTAGAAAATGTCATGGTTTTGGGGATGATCTGAGATGGTGGTGAACACCTATTTTGAAGACCTGGAGAGAAGAATGTTTTGTATCCCACTGAGAGACCAGATCTGTATCTGCACCTGAACCAAAATGGAATCGGCTTGTTCTCCTGACCCACCAAACTCATCCACCAAGTTTTGTCATAATCCATCCACAACTTTTTGACATATTGTGCTATATATTGTTTTTGGCCCCAACTCTCAATGTTGTATCACTTTTTAAAATGTCTTTTTTTTCTAATATCTGGATTTGGATCTTCACTTCACCAAAAAGGAATTCCCCATTTACCTTGAACCATTTTACTTGTTTCTTCCCTCGTTCTCCCACAACATCTCTATCTCCCGTCTCCACAATACCTTCGACCCCACTCGCCCGCAGAAAGCGGAGACGCTGTTCGAGACCATGGTGCGGAAGTTCAGGCAGGAGAAGACGGTGTGGGTGAACTTCGGCATGTTCCAGATGCAACGTGGACAATTCGAAAGCGTTCGGAGACTTCTACAGAGAGCGCTGAAGAGCCTTCCAGACCGTGATCGTAACATTCACACAAACACTCTTCCATCCCTCCTCACAAGTCTGTGTCCCAACAGTTGTCCCTCTGTTGAGTTTGATGTTTGTCTTCTTTCGTCCAGACCTCAAAACCTTCCATGTGATTTGTGGTCTCCTCTACATTTGTTCATTTCTTAATACTAGTACACCTGTTTACTACGGGAGCGGCAGAGGGAGCCATGTTATTATCCTTATTATTATTGCCAATTATTAGGTTTACTCTCCATGAAATGGAGAGTAACCTATTATTACTGCTAGAGTTTTTCTTATTAGGTTTACTCTCCATGAAATGGAGAGTAACCTATTATTACTGCTAGAGTTTTTCTTATTATTATTATTATTAGGTTTACTCTCCATGAAATGGAGAGTAACCTATTATTACTGCTAGAGTTTTTCTTATTATTATTATTATTATTATTATTATTCTTCCACCCTATTTTGCACCTCCGAAAACTTCATAATTAAGTTTCTCAGCAACCGCTGATCGGATTGACAGGAAATTTTCATCAAATGATCGGCTAGGCTCGTAGAATTTTATAATGCTAATGATGACGTCATAGGTCACGTGGTATGGGCGCCATCTTGTAAAACACCTTCAACTTTGCCCCTCTGTATCTCCGAAACGGCTCAATGGAAAAATTTGAGGAATGGCTCATTCTAAAGAACTCTGCAATGGGAACAAAAAACATGTGTATTGAGTATATCAAAAATGCTAACGTTAAGAGGTTAGAATTCGTCAAACACAGTTTTTCTCCCCCGAAAAAGAGATTTTTCCCCCAGATGCTTAGTTAAAAAAAACTCAGAATGCGAAAATTTTCGAAGTCATACGTCACATGGTTCGGCCGCCATCTTGTTTTCCGTGAAAAAACACAAAAAACCATTTTTCTCCGCAACGGCTGAACGGATCGAGCCCAAACTTGGCATGCGTATTCGGATACCCATGACAAACAAAAAAGTCAGCGAGCACGACGTCATCCGACACGTGGTTTCAGAGTTATGACGTTTTAAAATCTCAAACTAGAAATGGAATCACCTCCATAATTTGTGGAGGTATCGAGTGGAAACTTTACACAAATGTTCCTCATGGGGGGATGTTTAATCGTTACTTGAGACGTTTTTTTAAGTCACATGGTTTGGCCGCAATAAATAATGGAAGTTAAATTTTAAAAAGCTTGTAACTCTTGAACCACTGCATGGATCGACTTGAATTTTTAATACAATGTAGCTCTCATCGGGTGGAACAAGTGTGCAAAATTTCAAGATGATTGGATGTACGGTCGCGAAGCTAAAGTCTTTATTGTTGAAAGAGGAACAAACACACCATTTTGTCCTGCCAGGCCACATCTCCCAGTGCTTTTGCCATTTTCAGTTTTAATTTCCTTTAAAAAACATTTTCTCTGCAATAATAGGGCCGATTGAGATACAATTTTCACCATAGGAGGGACTCGGTCTGTAGAATATTTTAATGGTAATTATGACGTCGCAGGTCACGTGGTTCGGCCGCCATCTTGTTTTTCGTGAAAACACGAAAATCCATTTTTCTCTGCAACGGCTGAACAGATCGAGGCCAAACTTTGCAAGCAGAATCGCATACCCATGACGAACAAAAAAGTCAGCGAGCACGACATCATCCGACACATGGTTTCAGAGTTATGACGTTTTTAAGCATGAACCTTTAAAACCTAGCTCCTCCCTCATTTTTGATCCAATCGAGGAGAAACTTCACAGGTCTTTTCAGCATGTCAGTCTACTACAATGTCATTTTAGAATTTGCGATAGGTCACGTGGTTTGGCAGATATCGTTAATTAAACGATTTTTTTAAAAAAAATGGATATCTCTTGAATCGCTTTATTGATCGACGTGAAACTTCATACTGTAGTAGAAGTCATGAAGAGTAACAAGTGTGCAAAATTTCAAGATGATTGGATGTACGGTCGCGAAGCTATAAGTCTTTATTGTTGAAAGAAGAAGAAACACACCATTTTGTCTTTCCAGTACGTGCTCACGATAACGCGATCTCCCGCGGTCATTTGAACCGCAAAAAAAATTATAATTGCAGCTTTGTCAATAGCTGAGACATATTAACAAACGAATGAAACAGATTTGCTCAAATTCTGACTATTTTTAACTCGATCGCATTTCACTCAAAGTTATGAGCGCCTGAAGAAGAAGAAGAAGCGTTTAGCTTCTCAGATAAAATAAATAATTCTGTCTGCAATTTCAGGTTAATTTTCTTTTTAAAATGGCTTTTTCTGCAATCAGTGCATGGATTGACATGTGTGGATGTGGGTGTGGGTGTGGGGGGGGGGGGGGGGAGGGGTGTGTGTGTGTGTGTGTGTGTGTGTGTGTGTGTGTGTGTGTGTGTGTGTGTGTGGGGGGGGGGGGGGTGTATGTGTGGAGGGGTGTTCGTGTGGGGGGAGGGGTGTGGGGGGTGGAGGGATGTGTGTGTATAGGTGGGGTGGGGGGGGGGGGTTGGTGTGTGTGTGTGTGTGTGTGTGTGTGTGTGTTTGGGGGGAGGGGTGTGGGTGGGGGTAGGGGGGATGTGTGTGTGTGTATGTGTGTGTGTGTGTGTGTGTGTGTGTGTGTGTGTGTGTGTGTGGGGTCGGGGGGGGGGGGCGGGGTGTAGAGATGTGTGTGTGTTTTTGTGTGTGTGTGTGTGTGTGTGTGTGTGTGTGTATGTGGGGGAGGGGGTGGTGTGGAAGGGGATGTGCGTTTGTGTGGATATGTGTGTGTGTGTGTGTGTGTGTGTGTGTGTGTTGGGGTCGGGGGGGGGGGGGCGTGGTGTAGAGATGTGTGTGTGTTTTTGTGTGTGTGTGTGTGTGTGTGTGTGTGTGTGTGTGTGTGTGTATGTGGGGGAGGGGGTGGTGTGGAAGGGGATGTGCGTTTGTGTGGATATGTGTGTGTGTGTGTGTTGGGGGTGGGGTGTGTTTGTGTATGTGGAGGGGGGGGTTGGTGTGTGTGTGTGTGTGTGTGTGTGTGTGTGTGTGTGTGTGTGTGTGTGTGTGTGTGTGTGTGTGTGTGTGTGTGTGGAGGGGTGTGTGTGTGTGTGTGTGTGTGTGTGTGTGTGTGTGTGTGTGTGTGTTGGGGGTGGGGTGTGTTTGTGTATGTGGAGGGGGGGGGGTTGGTTGGTGTGTGTGTGTGTGTGTGTGTGTGTGTGTGTGTGTGTGTGTGTGTGTGTGTGTGTGTGTTGGGGGTGGGGGGATGTATGCGTGTGTTTGTGTGTGTGTTAGGGGTGGGCGGATATGTGTGTGTGTGTGTGTGTGTGTGTGTGTGTGTGTAGGTGGGGGGGGGGGGGGTTGGTGTGTGTGTGTGTGTGTTTAGAGGGGTGTGCGTATGGGGGGAGGGGTGTGGTGGGGGTAGGGGGGATGTGTGCGTGTGTTTGTGTGTGTTAGGAGTGGGGGGATTTGTGTGTGCGTGTGTGTGTGTGTTGGGGTGGGGGGGGGGGGGTGTAGAGATGTGTGCGTGTGTTTGTGTGTGTGTGTGTGTATGTGGGGGAGGGGGTGGGGTGGAAGCGGATGTGCGTTTGTGTGGATATGTGTGGGTGTGTGGAGGGAGGGGTGTGGGGGTGTTTGTGTGTGGGTGTGTGTGTGGATATGTGTTTGTGTGTGGGTGTGGATGTGTGTGTGGGTGTGGATATGTGTGTGTGTGTGTGTGTGTGTGTGTGTGTGTGTGTGTGTGTGTGTGTGTGTGTGTGTGTGTGTGTGTGTGTGTGTCGGGGTTGTATCCAAGGGGGTTGTGTCAAAGCATGTCCAATGAAAGTGGGGTTGTATCAACAGTGGGGTTGCATCAAAAGTGGGTGCGAGTAAACCGGTCATCACTGCCAGCAGTTTTAAAGTGGCAGTTCTAGTTATTATTATTCTTCCACCCTATTTTGCACTTCCGAAAACTTCATAATTAAGTTTCTCAGCAACTGCTGGTCGGATTGACAGGAAATTTTCATCAAATGATCGGCTAGGCTCGTAGAATTTTTTAATGCTAATGATGACGTCATAGGTCACGTGGTATGGGCGCCATCTTGTAAAACACCTTCAACTTTGCCCCTCTGTATCTCCGAAACGGCTCAATGGAAAAATTTGAGGAATGGCTCATTCTAAAGAACTCTGCAATGGGAACAAAAAACATGTGTATTGAGTATATCAAAAATGCTAACGTTAAGAGGTTAGAATTCGTCAAACACAGTTTTTCTCCCCCAAAAATGAGATTTTTTTTCCCAGATGCTTAGTTAAAAAAAACTCAGAATGCGAAAATTTTCGAAGTCATACGTCACATGGTTCGGCCGCCATCTTGTTTTCCGTGAAAAAACACAAAAAACCCTTTTTCTCCGCAACGGCTGAACGGATCGAGCCCAAACTTGGCATGCATATTCGCATACCCATGGCGAACAAAAAAGTCAGCGAGCACGATGTCATCCGACACGTGGTTTCAGAGTTATGACGTTTTAAAATCTCAAACTAGAAATGGAATCACCTCCATAATTTGTGGAGGTATCGAGTGGAAACTTTACACAAATGTTCCTCATGGGGGGATGTTTAATCGTTACTTGAGACGTTTTTTTAAGTCACATGGTTTGGCCGCAATAAATAATGGAAGTTAAATTTTAAAAAGCTTGTAACTCTTGAACCACTGGATGGATCGACTTGAATTTTTAATGCAATGTAGCTCTCATCAGGTGGAACAAGTGTACAAAATTTCAAGATGATTGGATGTACGGTCGCGAAGCTAAAGTCTTTATTATTGAAAGAAGAAGAAACACACCATTTTGTCCTCCCAGGCCACGACATCATCCGACATCAGTGCGTTTGCCATTGTCAGTTTTAATTTCCTTTAAAAAACATTTTCTCTGCAATAATAGGGCCGATTGAGATAAAATTTTCACCATAGGAGGGACTCGGTCTGTAGAATATTTTAATGGTAAATATGACGTCGTAGGTCACGTGGTTCGGCAGCCATATTGTTTTTCGTGAAAACACGAAAACCGCTTTTTCTCTGCAACGGCTGAACAGATCGAGGCCAAACTTTGCAAGCGGCATCGCATACTCATGACGAACAAAAAAGTCAGCGAGGGCGACGTCATCCGACACATGGTTTCAGAGTTATGACGTTTTTAAGCATGAACCTTTAAAACCTAGCTCCTCCCTCATTTTTGATCCAATTGAGGAGAAAATTCACAGATCTGTTCAGCATGTCAGTCTACTACAATGTCATTTTAGAATTTGCGATAGGTCACGTGGTTTGGCAGATATCGTTAATTAAACGAAAATATTTTTTTTTAAATGGATATCTCTTGAATCGCTTTATTGATCAACGTGAAACTTCATACTCTAGTAGAAGTCATGAAGAGTAACAGGTGTGCAAAATATCAAGATGATTGGATGTACGGTCTGGAAACTAGAAGTTGTTATTACCTGAAGAAGAAGAACCACAACACCTTTTTTTGACCAGGCCATGTGACATAACCACCTCACGAGCTAAGGGTAGCTCGAAATTAAATTGTCTTCGGATTTGACAGTCGCTAGAGGGTGTTAACATTCGAATGCAACAAATCTGGGCAAATTCTGATGAATTTTCGTAAAACTACACGATATTGTCATTTACATTGGAAAATAACATTGTAAAACTCTCCGCCGCCTCGGCTTATTTCTCGCTCTGAAGTTCATCCTGTCTTCAATTTTAAGGAGAAAGAGAGGTATCTGCAAGCAATGGTGACCTTTATTTTGTGGAAATCCGATTTACAATGACGAAGTTATCCAAAATCTAACATTTTAAATGGAGCGTATTTCCAAAGTGAATCTTCCACAGGTAAAATATCCACACGTGCAGGCACACCTTGCCGCGTCAATTTGGCTCCGATTTCAAATCGGATTTCGATTGTCGTATTGCCTCGGATGAGTTAACAAAATACCACAACAAATTTGGTGACAATCATGAAAAATTTGACCAAGTTCGATCGACGGGATACTTCGTTCTACGCTGACATACGGCACGGGGCACGGATGACGTCATGCCACGGCAGGACGTTCTTCCACGGGTGGCAGATATCGTTAATTAAACGAAAATATTTTTTTAAATGGATGGGGTGGGGGGGATGTGTGTGTGTTTGTGTGTGTGTATGGATGTGTTTGTGTGTGTGTATGGATGTGTTTGTGTGTGTGTATGGATGTGTGTGTGTATGGATGTGCGTGTGTGTGGATGTCTGTCTGTGTGTGTGTGTGGGTTGGGGGGGGGGGGATATGTGTGTGTGTGTGTGGAGGGGTTGGGGTGTGCATGTGGAGGAGGGGGGGATGGATATGTGTGTGTGTGTGTATGTGTGGAGGGTGTGTGTGTGTGTGTGTTGGGAGTGGGGTGGGGAGATGTGTGCGTGTGTTTGTGTGGATGTGCGTGTGTGTGTATGTGTGTGTGGGTGTGAGGGGGCGGGTGGATATGTGTGTGTGTGGAGGGTGTATGTGTGGAGGGGTGTTCGTGTGGGGGGAGGGGTGTGGGGGTGTTTGTGTGTGTGCATGTGTGTTAGGGTTGGGGGGTTGGGGGGATGTGTGCATGTGTTTGTGTGTGTGTTAGGGGTGGGGGATATGTGTGTGTGTGTTTGTGTGTGTGTGTTGGGGGTGGGGGGGCTGTGTGCATGTGTGTGTGTGTTAGGGGTGGGGGGATATGTGTGTGTGTGTGTGTGTGTGTGTGTGTGTGTGTGTGTGTGTGTGTGTGTGTGTGTGTGTGTGTGTGTGTGTGTGTGTGTGGGGGTGGGGGTGGGAGGACGTGTGCATGTGTTTGTGTGTGTGTATGTGGGTGGGGGGTAGGGGGAATGTGTGTGTGTGTGTGTGTGTGTGTGTGTGTGTGTGTGTGTGTGTGTGTGTGTGTGTGTGTGTGTGTGTGTGTGTGTGTGTGTGTGTGTGTGTGTGTGTGTGTGTGTGTGTGTCGGGGTTGTATCCAAGGGGGTTGTGTCAAAGCATGTCCAATGAAAGTGGGGTTGTATCACAAGTGGGGTTGTATCAAAAGTGGGGTTGCATCAAAAGTGGGTGCAAGTAAACCGGTCATCACTGCCAGCAGTTTTAAAGTGGCAGTTCTAGTTATTACTATTACTTATGTTCGATTAGGCCATTGAAAGGATCAGAACATGCATGATATTATAACATGTTAGATCAGGTCATTGAAAGGATGAGCACATGCATGACATTATAACATGTTACATCAGGTCTTTGAAAGGATGAGCACATGCATGACATTATAACATGTTAGATCAGGTCTTTGAAAGGATGAGCACATGCATGACATTATAACATGTTAGATCAGGTCATTGAAAGGATCAGAACATGCATGATGTCATAATATGTAGATCAGGTCATTGAAACGGTCAGATCATACATGACATTACAACATGTTAGATCAGGTCATTGAAATGATCAGACCGTGCATGACATTATAACATGTAATGTTATTGTTAGAGCAGGTCATTGAAAGCATCAGACCTTGCATGACATTATAACATGTAATGTTATTGTTAGAGCAGGTCATTGAAAGGATCAGACCATGCATGTCATCATAACATGTTATTGTTAGAGCAGGTCATTGAAATGATCAGACCGTGCATGACATTATAACATGTTATTGTTAGAGCAGGTCATTGAAAGGATCAGACCGTGCATGACGTCATAACATGTTATTGTTAGAGCAGGTCATTGAAATGATCTGGATTTGGATCTTCACTTCACCAAAAAGGAATTCCCCATTTATCTTGAACCATTTTACTTGTTTCTTCCCTCGTTCTCCCACAACATCTGATCCTTTCAGGTCATTGAAATGATCAGACCGTGCATGACATTATAACATGTTATTGTTAGAGCAGGTCATTGAAATGATCAGACCCTGCCTCACCATTCTAAATTCCCGAAAGTAATATTTACTTCCGTGAACTCCATGGCAACGGCAGGAAGGGTCGTGTTATTAACCCTTGGGGGTTATATAGACAGCAGTCGATCTACAATCAGGAGCGATAGTCGACGTGATAAGCATGGACTAATGTCTGAATTTCTCCAAATTTATTTCAGTTCTTTGTCAAACAGCATTATCGACCATTTAAAAAGGTAATCATCAAATCCAACGGAAGGAAATCTCATTTCCTTTCACAAAGCCCGAAACAAGTGTGTGTCCACCCTCAGGAGAGCCAGGAAACAATATCTCTCCGTTCTCAAGACCGAACTCTCTTATCTGTCTCCCTCTTCCAAATCCTGGTGGTGTCTGGTCAAATCTGTTTCTGGTGTTTGTTCCCCCTCCATCCCCTCCCTTACCTCAAACGGCTACACAGCTGACTCCGCACGTGAAAAAGCTGAATGCCTCAACTCTGTGTTTGCCTCTAAATATTGTGTCCCAAACCCATCCCTCTCGGTACCCACCGTACCCAGTCGTACCCAGCTGCTCCTGGACTCTGTGTCCTTTCCTCCTGACAAGGTGGAAAAGTTTCTGTCAACCCTCGACTCTGATTCTGCAACTGGACCTGACGGCATCAGCCCACGGGTCCTAAAATCCTGTTCCTCCGCTCTTTCACTCCCTCTCTCTGTTCTCTTCACCCTCTCTTTTGCTCAAGGTCAACTGCCATCTGCTTGGAAATCAGCCAACATCACCGCTTTACACAAAAAAGGTGCAAAAACAGATCCTAGCAACTACAGACCAATCAGCCTTCTCCCAATTATCAGCAAAGTCATGGAATCCAACATTGCTTCGGATATGAAATCTTTCCTCTTCTCCAATGGCTTGATCTCTGATCATCAATTTGGTTTCAGACCAGGTCACTCTACTCTGGACATGCTGCTTCTGCTGTCTCAACAATGGATGGAGGTCCTCAATGCCAAACAGGAAATTAGAGCTGTCTCCCTCGACATATCACGTGGCTTCGATACGGTCTGGCACCCCGCTCTGCTCACCAAACTCTCCTCCTTTGGTATCCATGGAAATCTCCACACATGGCTGGCGGACTTCCTCTCTAGTCGTAGTCAATGTGTGGCCCTGAATGGGTTTCTCTCATCTCCTCTTCCTGTTCAGGCTGGAGTTCCCCAAGGCAGTGCTCTGGGCCCTGTGCTTTTTCTGGTCTTCATCAATGATCTCTCCGACTCTCTTGAAAATCCTCTCTATCTCTTTGCTGATGACTCCACTCTCTGCCGCTCCATTCCTCATCCCTCAAATCGGCAGTCTGCAGCCTCCTCACTCTCTGCAGACCTGGACAAAATCACTGACTGGGCAAACAAGTGGAACATGTCTTTCAATCCTGACAAATCTCACACTCTTACGATGTCTCTCCGAAAAGACCGACTGGACAACCCTCCCATCCACTTTCTGAATAATCCTCTCCAAGAAGTTCTGTCACTCAAGCTTTTGGGTCTCACTATCTGCCATGATCTTTCCTGGGAAAACCACATTTCAAATCTGGCCTCCAAAGCCAGTCGCCGACTGGGCATCCTCTGTCGTGCGAAGTCCTTCCTTGGCACACCTGAGCTCCTCACCACATACAGGGCTTTCATCCGCAGCTCAATGGAATACTGCTCTCCGCTCTGGGCTGGTGCTCCTGCCTCACACCTAGCTCGTCTTCATGCTGTTGAAACCAAAGCGTTCAGAATCATTGGAATCTCCCGTGATGAAGCTACCTCCGAGGGCCTTTCACTTACTCACCGCAGGCAGGTTGGTGGTCTTTCTGTCTTCTACCGACTCCTCTCCGGCCTTGCTCCTCCAGCTCTCTCTGGGCTCTGTCCCCCAAATATTCCTAAAGGTCGCACAAGATCTGCCTTGCAACCCTCTTATGGTTAAACTGCCAAAATCAAGACTCTCTGCTCACTTTCACTCTTTCATGCCTCTTTTCTCCCGCCTCTGGAACAAACTCCCCCACTCCCTTCAATCCCACTCCTCCCTCCAGGTCTTTAAAACAGCTGTTCACCACCATCTCTTATCTTCCCCCATCCAAAACCTTGATCTTTTCTACCCCCGCTAATTTCACCCCAAATCCTCTTTTTTGAAATACCAACTTCTTTCGTGGAAGTCCATGGTGTCCTTGTGTTTATACTTCTCCAACCCCCCCCCCCCCCCTTCCCACGCCGCCTCCTCCCAAGCCCTCTCCCTCCCACACATTCCCGATGTCCCTTACAAATGTTGTGTTTATGTGCTTCCCCTTCTTTCCCCATCTTGTCTACCGCTCCCCTTTTTATATACTTTGGTTCTTTGTCTGTTTGATTTTTTTGTGTGATAAATGTTAGCTCTTCCACGAGCCTCGATTATGTATGCAAAAAAAAAAAAAAAAAAATCAAACGTGTTTGTGGTTTACAATATTTTTACTTCTTGTAGAAGCCGTTGCTGCCATGGAAACGCCATTATAACTATAACCTATTTATACACGTTATCACTGCAGTAAAAACGCCTTGGGGAAGTGGGACATTATTAATATTAATATTGTTTTGTTATAACATTAATAATAAGCGATTATCATTAATTTTGTTATTCAAAGCGTCTTTGGAAAAATGCGACGATAAATCTTCTTCTTTGGACAAACGCCACGATAAAGCTAATTTTACATTGATATACACCTCAACACGCAACCCCATTGATGGCAATTGCGGGGTTAGCCTAAGGGGGGGGGGGGGGGCATGGAAACGGGGGGGAGAAAAACCCCTTGAGGAGGGGGGCAAATGAATGCGCTACAACTTTCATTGTGTAACCCTTCGTCATCCTGTCAAGTTTGGTTGAGATTTGATAAGTAACGACAGAATGTATTGGCGTCAAAAATTCATCAGACAGACCGACAAATGCAAAATTGCGTATTTTAGTATGGTGATTTACTTATTTATTTATTAACTTTGTATCAGCTTTGCTAGTCCAAAATGAGGTGTAGTGTGTTGTAGTGTGAACCCTTTGCCAACCTCATTTCACTTACCTCCTTCACAGATATTGAAATTATTGTGAAGTTTGCGCAGCTCCATTTCCGCTCGGGGGATGCTGCTCATGGTAACAGCCTCCTTGAAAATGTTGTCACCAACTTCCCTCGACGCACTGATGTCTGGTCAATCTACCTGGACATGCTTATCAAGTACACCACACCTGAACAAGCCAGGTAATGTGTACACTTGCTTAATGATGAATGTTCTGTGTATTTATTAGGTGTACCGGAAAGTAATGTCGTTTTTTAAGCTGCGTTTTCCTCTTTGAAAAACGACATTGTTTTCCGGTACACCTAATACACAAGTATATATGATAAATAATACCTCTTTACCTGGAATGGTGATCGCGAACCTTCGTGCCACAACAACACCCACTGCAAGCCTTCTGACCAATAAAATACCCCCTACCTACTCCTACTATAAATGGACCAGGTGTGTGTGTGTGTGTTGCCATTGTACCTAGCACAGTCAAACATCTCAGATGGCTGAACAGATCTTCGTCAAACTTTCAGAGATTCATCAATGAGTGCCGGGGAGTATTTTAGGCAAAAAGAAAAATGAAACAAGAAATTTGAATATATTTTTTTAAAGGTTGAGTTTTTGGGGATTTTTTTCTCTTTTAATCACTATCGTGGGTGTAGGGAAGTGTTTTAGGCCCCCCCACAAAAATAAACAAGGCAATGCCGGGTGTCGGTCCGGCAGCTGAGAGATGTGGGTGGGTCTTTGTTTTTTGTTTTTTTCATATATATATATATATATGAATGAATGAATGAATGAATGATCGTTTTAAGGCCATTTTCCCCGCTAGAGCGGGGTTAGCCTTGCGGGGGTATATATATTATCCCTGCGCATCGTAAGAGGCGACCAAGGGTTGGCGTCGGAAGGGCATCCGGCCATAAAAATATTGCCTCAAACAGGGAACCATGATTGTCATGGGGCCCGCAAGGCTAACCCCGCTCCAGCGGTGAAAATGGCCTTAAAACGATCATTCATTCATTCATCCATATATATATATAATTTGAACTTCAAAAAATTGTTCTCAATTTAATTATTAATTTGTTCTCCAAAATTGTTTTCCCATTATGATGTCATAATTCGACAACTACAACGATTGATCCGATCAGTATGAAAAAAAGATTTCCTCTGCAACTGTTAGTCTGATTGAAACGAAATTTTTCACCATAGTAGCGCCTCCTCCTGTGGAATCTTTTAATGATACTTATGACGTCATGGTCATGTGGTACAGGTGCCATCTTGGAAAAAATGAAAAACATTGCACCTCTATCTCCAAAACCGCTCCATGGAAAAAATTGAAACATGGCTCATTGTAAAGAACTCCGCATGGGGAATACGTATTCACGATGACGTCATTGGTGCCTTAGTTATCACGTCATAATTTGACAAGTACGACGCTTGGTCCGATCAGTTTGAAATTTCTTCAGCACAATCAACACAATAATTTTATTAGAGAATATAAACATGATGAAATTGCTCACGTGGTCTGGCAGCCATATTGGATCAAAGAAAAAAAACAGAAGAGTTGGCTCGCACCAAGTTGACTGCGTGGGGTAAGTATTCTATGAATACCATCTCGTTTTTTGATTGATCATTCAATTGATTAACTACTTCATTATTCTTGATTTATTAATTGCTTATTATTTTCTTTCTCAACTGGACAATATCTCAGGCAACTTTTGAGCTCTGAAGATGATATTTGGACATGACAGTGACCAAGTGATTTGGCTGTGAAGGGTATTTTTATGCCTCCGCCCCCGAACGTGGCGGAGACATTGTTTTCTGGTTGTCCGTACGTCCGTATGGGCCAAACATCGTTTTTCTCAGCAACCACATGTCCAATTGAGACGAAACTTTCAGGGTAGGAGTGACACCCATGCAGAATGTTTATGATATTTGTGACGTCATATGTCACGTGATATGGCAACAATCTTGGATTAAACGCAAATAATTTAAAAAATATTTCTCGGAAACCGCTGAATGCAAAAATTTTAAACTTGGCACATTGTCAAGTACTCCCAATGCGGAACAAAAGCATGATGATGATGACATCATCGGTGAAGTTGTATACCAGCCAAAAATGTTTTAATCAAATTTCTTATCCTAAAAATCTGTAATTGCATGCACATGATCTCTGACCCATTTGTATTGATATATTAAATTGATGACATCTTCGATCACATGGTTTGGCAGCCATGTTGGAATGAAGGAAAATCTTAAATAATTATATCTGAAACAGCTTACCCTATCGATGCTTCATTTTACAAATGTCATCCAACACCATTGTTGCATATAGTTTGAAAATGATGACGTCATATGTAACGTGGTTTGGCAGCCATATTAGCTTGAAGCCGGTATTCCAAAAAAAAATCCCTTCTCTGAAAACGCTTCACAGATCGATGTGAAACCTGTCCTGTGGTAAAAATGTGATACTTCAAAACAGCTGAAGGGATTTAAACCAAACTTCTTTATTTTTAGGACAGTGAACGAGGGCATCTACCCATTGTCACGGGCATAGATTAGGCAGAGGCATATTGGCGACGGTTGCATTGCTCTAGTTGATTTATTGAATCGTCAATTAATTCAGTACTTAAATTTTTCGATGAATTACTTGATTTTCAAAAAGTTACAGATTAGGATGAAACAGTGGTGGTTTAGGTATGCTATTAGAAAATTGATTGAGAAATTACTTATTTATGATTATTATTTATTTATTTTAATTACACAATTAATCAATTATTGTACATTGCTCCCTCCCAATTCCATATCCATGGGCTGTATTGCGGCATCGCCGGGCGCCAAAAGGCGAAATTATTAGCTTTCCAAACTGATTGAATTGATTATTAGCTTTCCAAACTGATTGAATTGATTATTAGCTTTCCAAACTGGTTGAATTGATTATTAGCTTTCCAAACTGGTTGAATTGATTATTAGCTTTCCTAACTGATTGAATTGATTATTAGCTTTCCAAACTGGTTGAATTGATTATTAGCTTTCCTAACTGATTGAATTGATTATTAGCTTTCCTAACTGATTAAATTGCTGAATAGCTTTCCAATCTGATTAAATTGATTATTAGCTTTCCAAACTGATTAAAGTGATTATTAGCTTTCCAAACTGATTGAATTGATTATTGGCTTTCCAAACTGATTAAATTGATTATTAGCTTTCCAAACTGATTAAATTGATTATTAGCTTTCCAAACTGATTAAATTGATTATTAGCTTTCCTAACTGATTAAATTGCTCAATAGCTTTCCAAACTGATTAAATTGATTATTAGCTTTCCTAACTGATTAAATTGCTCAATAGCTTTCCAAACTGATTGAATTGATTATTGGCTTTCCAAACTGATTAAATTGATAATTAGCTTTCCTAACTGATTAAATTGATTATTAGCTTTCCTAACTGATTAAATTGATTATTAGCTTTCCAAACTGATTGAATTGATTATTGGCTTTCCAAACTGATTAAATTGATTATTAGCTTTCCTAACTGATTAAATTGATTATTAGCTTTCCAAACTGATTAAATTGATAATTAGCTTTCCTAACTGATTAAATTGATTATTAGCTTTCCTAACTGATTAAATTGATTATTAGCTTTCCTAACTGATTAAATTGCTCAATAGCTTTCCAAACTGATTAAATTGATTATTGGCTTTCCAAACTGATTAAATTGATTATTAGCTTTCCAAACTGATTAAATTGATTATTAGCTTTCCAAACTGATTAAATTGATTATTAGCTTTCCTAACTGATTAAATTGCTTAATAGCTTTCCAAACTGATTGAATTGATTATTGGCTTTCCAAACTGATTAAATTGATTATTAGCTTTCCTAACTGATTAAATTGATTATTAGCTTTCCAAACTGATTAAATTGATAATTAGCTTTCCTAACTGATTAAATTGATTATTAGCTTTCCTAACTGATTAAATTGCTCAATAGCTTTCCAAACTGATTAAAGTGATTATTGGCTTTCCAAACTGATTGAATTGATTATTGGCTTTCCAAACTGATTAAATTGATTATTAGCTTTCCAAACTGATTAAATTGATTATTAGCTTTCCAAACTGATTAAATTGATTATTAGCTTTCCTAACTGATTAAATTGCTTAATAGCTTTCCAAACTGATTGAATTGATTATTGGCTTTCCAAACTGATTAAATTGATTATTAGCTTTCCTAACTGATTAAATTGATTATTAGCTTTCCTAACTGATTAAATTGATTATATTAGCTTTCCAAACCGATTAAATTGATTATTAGCTTTCCAAACTGAGCAAAGTGCTACCGTACCGTCCAAATTTCGGCTACCGTACCGTACCGTCTCCGACCTTGTGGTTTTGTTTTTTCTCTCAGCGATTCGTCGAATGCGCTGAAATTATTTTCGTTCTCTGTTTCGTCCCAGTCATTCACCCCATACCTCCTTGTTTAATATCTCTACTCACAAAAAAAAAAAAAAAAAAACCCAAAAAATATTTCCTTCCCAGGTCTTATTCGTTTATTTGTTGTTCTTTTTGTTCGTTCGTTCTTCGTTCGCGATCACGCGATCACGTGGTTAGAAATGTATAATCTCTCCCCTGAACAACTATTTTCTCTCATATATTATAACACCCTTTTCTTCTTTTCCTACAAAAGGATGCTTTCGTCTTGCTCACTAAATCTATTCATTCCAAAAAATATATATAATACCATCTCTTACAGTTCCTCCTTTCTACATTCCCTAAACTATCCAGAACTCCACCCCTCCTCCAGTGTCCTCAAACGTATTTTTGACTCGAAGGTCTCAAACTCATTTTGCAAAAAATGTTCGTTTCCCATGAATCGTACACTTTTCAAAATCCAATCTCACCCCTCCCCTCCAAATCCTCCTCATCACCCATCCCTTTCAAATCTCCCCCCTTGCCCCTTCCCTCCCCTCCCTCCTAAACTCCCCCCACACCCCTCCCCTCCGAGACTCTCCCTCGCTCCTCCCCTCCTAGACTCCCCTCTCACCCCTCCTCCTCAAAGCATCCTCCCTGCTTCTTCCCCCTTCCAACTTTCACCTTCATCTCCCACAACCTTCTGCCTCGCTCTTCCCCCTCCTCAAATAACACCTCACTGTGCCTCACCCAATCTCCATCAAACCTTTTGTCCGCCCCATTCTTCCCTTTCTCCAAGCTATTCTGAAATCTCTGACACACCTTCAACAGCTCTCCCTACCTCTTCCTCCTCTTCCACATCTTACCCTACCCCTCCCCCCCCCCTGTTCTGGACCCGATGCTCCCCCTTCCTCTTCATTAACGGTATGGACCTCAAACATCCGGGGCCTTCGCTCAAACTTGACTGATCTCTCCATACAGGTTGCTTCTGACAAACCAGATGTGATCTGCTTAACAGAAACTTTCCTCCTTCATGATGTCTCTGATGCCTTGGTATCTCTCCCAGGTTACTCCCTCCTCCGGTATGATAGACCTGAGCCTCGTCCTAGAGGTGGGGTTGCTATCTTTATAAAAAACTCTCTTCCTCACTCGCCCTCCACTGCCCTCTCTCCACCTCACCCCCAGGAATACCTTTGGCTACGGCTTCCCCTTCGCTCCCACCTTTTGTTCATATGTGTGTTGTACCGTCCACCAAACAGCGATGACTCCATCTACATCTCACTGTCTGATAATATGGACCAACTTCTATCTACCCATCCCAACTCTCACTTCCTCATATGTGGTGATTTCAATTGTCACCATGCCAGTTGGCTGGGTGTGGGTACCTCTCTCACCAGCCATGGCTCTTCAGCAAAGGACTTCTGCGACTCACTGGGACTGACACAATCTGTCAATTTCCCGACCCGGATCTCAGTCAACGGAGCATCTTCTCTTCTGGATTTGGTTCTGACAAACTTCCCTGAAAATGTCTGCTGCTCTTCTTCTGCTCCAATCGGCTCATCTGATCATGTGCTTGTCAAAGTGGACATCTCTCTGACCATTCTCAGAGAGCCTACTCAGCGTCGACTAGTCTGGCATTTCACTCAGGCCAACTGGCACGGTCTTCAAGCAGCCATCAATCATCTGGACTGGTCTCCCATCTCTATCGCCTCTGACATCAACTCATCCTGGGAATTCTTTCAAAGTAAATTGCTCTCTCTCATGCACAGATTTATCCCATCTCGTCTTCAGTTGTCATACCCTTCCTCCCGTCCATGGTACACGGAATCTTGTGGTGAGGCTGTTGCCCTGAAACAACTTGCTTTCGTCTCCTGGAAAGCAAATCCAACGGAAGGAAATCTCATTTCCTTTCACAAAGCCCGAAACAAGTGTGTGTCCACCCTCAGGAGAGCCAGGAAACAATATCTCACCGTTCTCAAGACCGAACTCTCTTATCTGTCTCCCTCTTCCAAATCCTGGTGGCGTCTGGTCAAATCTGTTTCTGGTGTTTGTTCCCCCTCCATCCCCCCCCTCACCTCAAACGGCTTAACGGCTGACTCCGCACGTGAAAAAGCTGAATTCCTCAACTCTGTGTTTGCCTCTAAATCTTGTGTCCCAAACCCATCCCTCTCTGTACCCACCGTACCCAGTCGTACCCAGCTGCTCCTGGACTCTGTGTCCTTTCCTCCTGACAAGGTGGAAAAGTTTCTGTCAACCCTCGACTCTGATTCTGCAACTGGTCCTGACGGCATCAGCCCACGGGTCCTAAAATCATGTTCTTCTGCTCTTTCACTCCCTCTTTCTGTTCTCTTCACCCTCTCTTTTGCTCAAGGTCATCTGCCATCTGCTTGGAAATCAGCCAACATCACCGCTTTGCACAAAAAAGGTGCAAAAACAGATCCCAGCAACTACAGACCAATCAGCCTTCTCCCAATTATCAGCAAAGTCATGGAATCCATCATTGCTTCAGATATGAAATCTTTCCTCTTCTCCAATGGCTTGATCTCTGATCATCAATTTGGTTTCAGACCTGGTCACTCTACTCTGGACATGCTGCTTCTGCTTTCTCAACAATGGATGGAGGTCCTCAACGCCAAACAGGAAATTAGAGCTGTCTCCCTTGACATTTCACTTGCCTTCGATACGGTCTGGCACCCTGCTCTGCTCACCAAACTCTCCTCCTTTGGTATCCATGGAAATCTCCACGCATGGCTGGCGGACGTCCTCTCTGGTCGTAGTCAACGTGTGGCCCTGAATGGGTTTCTCTCATCTCCTCTTCCTGTTCAGGCTGGAGTTCCCCAAGGTAGTGTTCTGGGCCCTGTGCTTTTTCTGGTCTTCATCAATGATCTCTCTGACTCTCTTGAAAATCCTCTCTATCTCTTTGCTGACGACTCTACTCTCTGTCGCCCCATTCCTCATCCCTCAGATCGGCAGTCTGCAGCCTCCTCACTCTCTGCAGACCTGGACAAAATCACAGACTGGGCAAACAAATGGAACATGTCTTTCAATCCTGATAAATCTCACACTCTTACGATGTCTCTCCGAAAAGACCGACTGGAAAACCCTCCCATCCACTTTCTGAATAATCCTCTCCAAGAAGTTCTGTCACTCAAGCTTTTGGGTCTCACTATTTGCCATGATCTTTCCTGGGAAAACCACATTTCAAATCTGGCCTCCAAAGCCAGTCGCCGACTGGGCATCCTCCGTCATGCGAAGTCCTTCCTTGGCACACCTGAGCTCCTCACCACATACAAGGCTTTCATCCGCAGCTCTATGGAATACTGCTCTCCCCTCTGGTCTGGTGCTCCTGCCTCACACCTAGCCCGTCTTCACGCTGTTGAAACCAAAGCGTTCAGAATCATTGGAATCTCCCGCGATGAAGCTAACTCCAAGGGCCTTTCACTCACTCACCGCAGGCAGGTTGGTGGTCTTTCCGTCTTCTACCGACTCCTCTCTGGCCTTGCCCCCCCAGCCCTCTCTGGGCTCTGTCCCCCAAATATTCCTACAGGTCGCACAAGATCTGCCTGCAACCCTCTTATGGTTAAACTGCCAAAATCAAGACTTTCTGCTCACCTTCACTCCTTCATTCCTCTTTTCTCCCGCCTCTGGAACAAACTCCCTCACTCTCTTCAATCCCACTGCACCCTCCAGGTCTTTCACCACCATCTCTTATCCTCCCCCATCCAAAACCTTGATCTTTTCTACCCCCGCTAATTTCGGTCCCCTTGTGTTTTATACCTCTCCCCCCCGCCCTCCCCCTCCCACGCCTCCTGCCCCCAAGCCCTCTCCCTCCCACACTTCTCCCTGCTCTCAAATGTTGTGGTTGTGTGTTTCCCCTTCTCTCCCCATCTTGTCTGCCGCTCCCTCTTTTTGTGTGTTTTGTTTGTCTGGTTGATTTGTTTGTGAAATAAATGTTAGCTCTTTCACGAGCCTCGATTCAGTATACAAAAAAAAAGAAAAAAAAAAGTGATTATTAGCTTTCCAAACCGATTAAATTGATTATTGGCTTTCCGAACCGATAAAATTGATCATTAGCTTTCCAAACCGATTAAATTGATTCTTAGCTTTCACACTGATTAAATTGATTATTGGCTTTCCAAACCGATAAAATTAATTCAGTGGGTTTGGAAAGCGAATAATCAATCATTGGCTTTTCTAACCGATTGAATTGAATATTGGCTTTCCAAACCGATTAAATTCATTATTAACTTTCCAAACCCACTGAATTGATCATTGGCTTTTCTAACCGATTGAATTGATTATTAGCTTTCCAAACCAATTAAATTGATTACTAGCTTTCCAAACCGATAAAATTGATTATTAGCTTTCCAAACCGATTAAATTGATTATTAACTTTCCTAACCGATCAAATTGATTATTAACTTTCCAAACCCACTGAATTGATCATTGGCTTTTCTAACCGATTGAATTGATTATTACCTTTCCCAACTGATTGAATTGATTTTTAACTTTCTAAACCGATTAAATTGATTACTAGCTTTCCTAACTGATTAAATTGATTATTAGCTTTCCAAACTGATTAAATTGATCATTAGCTTTCAAAACGGATTAAATTGATTATTAGCTTTCCTAACTGATTAAATTTATTATTAGCTTTCCAAACTGATTAAATTGATTACTAGCTTTTCTAACTGATTAAATTGATTATTAGCTTTCCAAACTGATTAAATTGATTATTAACTTTCCAAACTGATTGAATTGATTATTAGCTTTCCAAACTGATTAAATTGATTATTAGCTTTCCAAACTGATTAAATTGATTATTAGCTTTCCAAACTGATTAAATTGATTATTAACTTTCCAAACTGATTGAATTGATTATTAGCTTTCCGAACCTATTAAATTGATTATTAGCTTTCCAAACCCACTGAATTGATCATTAGCTTTCCTAACCGATTGAATTGATTATTAACTTTCCAAACCGATTGAATTTATTGTTAACTTTCCTAACTGATTGAATTGATTATTACCTTTCCTAACTGATTGAATTGATTATTGGCTTTCCAAACCGATTGAATTGATTATTAGATTTCCAAACTGATTAAATTGATTATTAACTTTCCAAACTGATTAAATTGATTACTAGCTTTCCAAACCGATTAAATTGATTATTGGCTTTCCAAACTGATAAAATTGACTATTAGCTTTCCAAACTGATTAAATTGATTATTAGCTTTCCGAACCCATTAAATTGATTACCAGCTTTCCAAACTGATTAAATTGATTACTCGCTTTCCAAACCGATTAAATTGATTACTAGCTTTCCAAACCGATTAAATTGATTACTAGCTTTCCAAACCGATTAAATTGATTATTAGCTTTCCAAACCGATTAAATTGATTATTGGCTTTCCAAACCGATAAAATTGATTATTAGCTTTCCAAACTGATTAAATTGATTATTAGCTTTCCTAACCCATTAAATTGATTACCAGCTTTCCAAACTGATTGAATTGATTTTTAGATTTCCAAACTGATTAAATTGATTTTTAACTTTCCAAACCGATTAAATTGATTAGTAACTTTCCTCACTGATTAAATTGATTATTAGCTTTCCAAACTGATTAAATTGATTATTAGCTTTCAAAACCGATTAAATTGATTATTAGCTTTCCTAACTGATTAAATTGATTATTAGCTTTCCAAACTGATTTAATTGATTATTAGCTTTCCAAACTGATTGAATTGATTATTAGCTTTCCAAACTGATTGAATTGATTATTAGCTTTCCAAACTGATTGAATTAATTATTAACTTTCCAAACTGATTGAATTGATTATTAGCTTTCCAAACTGATTGAATTGATTATTAACTTTCCAAACTGATTGAATTGATTATTAACTTTCCAAACTGATTGAATTGATTATTAACTTTCCAAACTGATTGAATTGATTATTAGCTTTCCAAACTGATTAAATTGATTATTAGCTTTCCAAACTGATTGAATTGATTATTAGCTTTCCAAACTGATTAAATTGATTATTAGCTTTCCAAACTGATTAAATTGATTATTAGCTTTCCAAACTGATTGAATTGATTATTAGCTTTCCAAACTGATTAAATTGAATATTAGCTTTCCTAACTGATTAAATTGATTATTGGCTTTCCAAACTGATTAAATTGATTACCAGCTTTCCAAACCGATTGAATTGATTACTAGCTTTCCAAACTGATTGAATTGATTATTAGCTTTCCAAACTGATTAAATTGATTATTAGCTTTCCAAACTGATTAAATTGATTATTAGCTTTCCAAACTGATTTAATTGATTATTAGCTTTCCAAACCGATTAAATTCATTATTAACTTTCCAAACTGATTAAATTGATTGTTAACTTTCCTAACCGATTGAATTTATTGTTAACTTTCCTAACCGATTGAATTGATTATTAACTTTCCAAACCGATTGAATTGATTATTACCTTTCCCAACTGATTGAATTGATTATTAGCTTTCCAAACCAATAAAATTGATTATTAGCTTTCCAAACCGATTGAATTTGTTAACTTTCCTAATTGATTGAATTGATTATTACCTTTACCAACTGATTTAATTGATTATTAACTTTCCCAACTGATTAAATTGATTATTAACTTTCCTAACCGATTGAATTGATTATTACCTTTCCCAACTGATTTAATTGATTATTAACTTTCCCAACTGATTTAATTGATTATTACCTTTCCCAACTGATTTAATTGATTATTAACTTTCCTAACTGATTGAATTGATTATTAGCTTTCCTAACTGATTGAATTGATTGTTAGCTTTCCAAACCGATTGAATTGATTGTTAGCTTTCCAAACCGATTGAATTTATTGTTAGCTTTCCAAACCGATTGAATTTATTGTTAGCTTTCCAAACCGATTGAATTTATTATTAGCTTTCCAAACCGGTTAAATTTATTGTTAGCTTTCCAAACCGGTTAAATTTATTGTTAGCTTTCCAAACCGATTGAATTTATTGTTAGCTTTCCAAACCGATTGAATTTATTGTTAGCTTTCCAAACCGATTGAATTTATTATTAGCTTTCCAAACCGGTTAAATTTATTGTTAGCTTTCCAAACCGGTTAAATTTATTGTTAGCTTTCCAAACCGATTGAATTTATTGTTAGCTTTCCAAACTGATTGAATTTATTGTTAGCTTTCCAAACCGATTGAATTTATTATTAGCTTTCCAAACCGGTTAAATTTATTGTTAGCTTTCCAAACCGATTGAATTTATTGTTAGCTTTCCAAACTGATTGAATTTATTGTTAGCTTTCCAAACCGATTGAATTTATTATTAGCTTTCCAAACCGGTTAAATTTATTGTTAGCTTTCCAAACCGGTTGAATTTATTGTTAGCTTTCCAAACCGATTGAATTTATTGTTAGCTTTCCAAACCGATTGAATTTATTGTTAGCTTTCCTAACCGATTGAATTTATTGTTAGCTTTCCAACCCGATTGAATTTATTGTTAGCTTTTCTAACTGATTGAATTGATTATTACCTTTCCCAACTGATTGAATTGATTATTAGCTTTCCAAACTGATTAAATGGATTATTAACTTTCCAAACCGATTGATTTTGTTAACTTTCCTAATTGATTGAATTGATTATTACCTTTCCCAACTGATTTAATTGATTATTAGCTTTCCTAACTGATTGAATTGATTATTACCTTTCCCAACTGATTGAATTGATTATTAACTTTCAAAACAGATTGAATTTATTGTTAGCTTTCCTAACCGATTGAATTTATTGTTAGCTTTCCTAACCGATTGAATTTATTGTTAGCTTTCCTAACCGATTGAATTTATTGTTAGCTTTCCTAACCGATTGAATTTATTGTTAGCTTTCCTAACCGATTGAATTGATTATTACCTTTCCCAACTGATTGAATTGATTATTAACTTTCAAAACCGATTGAATTTATTGTTAGCTTTCCTAACCGATTGAATTTATTGTTAGCTTTCCTAACCGATTGAATTTATTGTTAGCTTTCCTAACCGATTGAATTTATTGTTAGCTTTCCTAACCGATTGAATTTATTGTTAGCTTTCCTAACCGATTGAATTTATTGTTAGCTTTCCAAACCGATTGAATTTATTGTCAGCTTTCCTCACTGATTGAATTGATTATTACCTTTCCCAACTGATTGAATTGATTATTAGCTTTCCAAACTGATTAAATGGATTATTAACTTTCCAAACCGATTGAATTTGTTAACTTTCCTAATTGATTGAATTGATTATTCGCTTTCCTATCTGATTGAATTGATTATTACCTTTCCTAACTGATTGAATTGATGATTAACTTTCCAAACTGATTAAATTGATCATTAACTTTCCAAACAGGTTAAATGGATTATTAACTTTCCAAACTGTTTAAATTGATTATTAACTTTCCAAACTGATTAAATTGATTATTAACTTTCCAAACCGGTTAAATGGACTATTAACTTTCCAAACTGTTTAAATTGATTATTAACTTTACAAACTGATTAAATTGATTGTTAGCTTTCCAAACTGGTTAAATGGATTATTAACTTTCCAAACTGTTTAAATTGATTATTAACTTTCCAAACTGATTAAATTGATTGTCAGCTTTCCAAACCGGTTAAATAGATTATTAACTTTCCAAACTGGTTAAATTGATTATTAACTTTCCAAACCGATTGAATTTATTGTTAGCTTTCCTAATTGATTGAATTGATTACTAGCTTTCCAAACTGGTTAAATTGATTATTAACTTTCCAAACCGATTGAATTTATTGTTAGCTTTCCTAATTGATTGAATTGATTATTAGCTTTCCAAACCAATAAAATTGATTATTAGCTTTCCAAACCGGTTAAATTTATTATTCACTTTCCAAACCGATTGAATTTATTGTTAGCTTTCCAAACTGATTAAATTGATTACTAGCTTTCCAAACCAATAAAATTGATTATTAGCTTTCCAAACCGGTTAAATTTATTATTAACTTTCCAAACTGATTAAATTCATTATTAGCTTTCCTAACTGATTGAATGTATTGTTAGCTTTCCAAACTGATTGAATTTATTGTTAGCTTTCCAAACTGATTGAATTGATTATTAGCTTTCCTAACTGATTAAATTGATTATTGGCTTTCCAAACCGATTAAATTGATTATTAGCTTTCCAAACTGATTGAATTGATTATTAGCTTTCCTAACTGATTGAATTGATTATTATCTTTTCAAACTGATTGAATTGATTATTAGTTTTCCAAACTGATTGAATTGATTATTAGCTTTCCAAACTGATTGAATTTATTGTTAGCTTTCCAAACTGATTGAATTGATTATTAGTTTTCCAAACTGATTGAATTGATTATTATCTTTTCAAACTGATTGAATTGATTATTAGCTTTCCAAACTGGTTGAATTGATTATTAGCTTTTCAAACCGATTGAATTGATAATTAGCTTTCCCAACTGATTGAATTTATTGTTAGCTTTCCAAACTGATTGAATTGATAATTAGCTTTCCCAACTGATTGAATTTATTGTTAGCTTTCCAAACTGATTGAATTGATTATTAGTTTTCCAAACTGATTGAATTGATTTCTAGCTTTCCAAACTGATTGAATTGATTATTAGCTTTCCAAACCGATTAAATTGATTACTAGCTTTCCAAACCGGTTAAATGGATTATTAACTTTTCCACTGAATTGATCATTGGCTTTCCTAACCGATTGAATTGATTATTAACTTTCCAAACCGATTGAATTTATTGTTAGCTTTCCTAACCGATTGAATTGATTATTAACTTTCCAAACCGATTGAATTTATTGTTTGCTTTCCAAACTGATTGAATTGATTGTTAGCTTTCCAAACTGATTGAATTGATTATTAACTTTCCAAACCGATTGAATTTATTGTTCGCTTTCCAAACTGATTGAATTGATTATTAGCTTTCCAAACTGATTGAATTGATTATTAGCTTTCCAAACTGATTTAATTGATTATTAGCTTTCCAAACCGATTAAATTGATTACTAGCTTTCCAAACTGATTGAATTGATAATTATTAGCTTTCCAAACTGATTAAATGGATTATTAACTTTCCAAACCGATTGAATTTGTTAACTTTCCTAATTGATTGAATTGATTATTAACTTTCCAAACCGATTGAATTTATTGTTCGCTTTCCCAACTGATTTAATTGATTATTAGCTTTCCTAACTGATTGAATTGATTATTAACTTTCAAAACCGATTGAATTTATTGTTAGCTTTCCTAACCGATTGAATTTATTGTTAGCTTTCCAAACCGATTGAATTTATTGTTAGCTTTCCTAACTGATTGAATTTATTGTTAGCTTTCCTAACTGATTGAATTGATTATTACCTTTCCCAACTGATTGAATTGATTATTAGCTTTCCAAACTGATTAAATGGATTATTAACTTTCCAAACCGATTGAATTTGTTAACTTTCCTAATTGATTGAATTGATTATTAGCTTTCCAAACTGATTGAATTGATGATTAACTTTCCAAACTGATTAAATTGATTATTAACTTTCCAAACTGATTAAATTGATTATTAACTTTCCAAACTGATTAAATTGATTATTAACTTTCCAAACCGGTGAAATGGACTATTAACTTTCCAAACTGTTTAAATTGATTATTAACTTTCCAAACTGATTGAATTTATTGTTAGCTTTCCAAACTGATTGAATTGATTATTAGCTTTCCTAACTGATTGAATTGATTATTAGCTTTCCTAACTGATTGAATTGATTATTAGCTTTCCAAACCGATTGAATTTATTGTTAGCTTTCCAAACCGATTGAATTGATTATTAGCTTTCCTAACCGATTGAATTGATTATTAACTTTCCAAACCGATTGAATTTATTGTTAGCTTTCCTAACTGATTGAATTGATTATTAGCTTTCCAAACTGATTGAATTGATTATTAGCTTTCCTAACTGATTGAATTGATTATTCGCTTTCCAAACCGATTGAATTTATTGTTAGCTTTCCTAACCGATTGAATTGATTATTAACTTTCCAAACCGATTGAATTGATTATTAGCTTTCCTAACTGATTGAATTGATTATTAGCTTTCCAAACTGATTGAATTGATTATTCGCTTTCCTAACCGATTGAATTGATTATTAACTTTCCAAACCGATTGAATTTATTGTTTGCTTTCCAAACTGATTGAATTGATTGTTAACTTTCCAAACCGATTGAATTTATTGTTCGCTTTCCAAACTGATTGAATTGATTATTAGCTTTCCAAACTGATTGAATTGATTATTAGCTTTCCAAACTGATTGAATTGATTATTCGCTTTCCAAACTGATTGAATTGATTATTAGCTTTCCAAACTGGTTGAATTGATTATTAGCTTTCCAAACTGATTGAATTGATTATTAACTTTCCAAACCGATTGAATTTATTGTTCGCTTTCCAAACTGGTTGAATTGATTATTAGCTTTCCAAACTGATTGAATTGATTATTAGCTTTCCAAACTGATTGAATTGATTATTCGCTTTCCAAACCGATTAAATTGATTACTCGCTTTCCAAACCGGTTGAATGGATTATTAACTTTTCCACTGAATTGATCATTGGCTTTCCTAACCGATTGAATTGATTATTAACTTTCCAAACCGATTGAATTTATTGTTAGCTTTCCAAACTGATTGAATTGATTATTAACTTTCCAAACCAATTGAATTGATTATTAGCTTTCCAAACTGATTGAATTGATTATTAGCTTTCCAAACCGATTGAATTGATTATTAACTTTCCAAACTGATTGAATTGATTATTAACT
Source organism: Myxine glutinosa (assembly GCF_964187855.1). Classification (NCBI taxonomy): domain Eukaryota; kingdom Metazoa; phylum Chordata; class Myxini; order Myxiniformes; family Myxinidae; genus Myxine; species Myxine glutinosa. Next base: position 1,324,645 of record NC_136263.1, on the reverse strand, counting down.
TTCCAAACTGATTGAATTGATTATTAGCTTTCCCAACCGATTGAATTTATTGTTCGCTTTCCAAACTGATTGAATTGATTATTAACTTTCCAAACCGATTGAATTTATTGTTCGCTTTCCAAACTGATTGAATTGATTATTAGCTTTCCCAACTGATTGAATTGATTATATTAGCTTTCCAAACTGATTGAATTGATTATTAGCTTTCCAAACCGGTTAAATGGATTATTAACTTTTCCACTGAATTGATCATTGGCTTTCCTAACCGATTGAATTGATTATTAGCTTTCCCAACTGATTAAATTGATTATTAGCTTTCCAAACCGATTGAGTTGATTATTAACTTTCCAAACTGATTGAATTGATTATTAGCTTTCCCAACTGATTAAATTGATTATTAGCTTTCCAAACTGATTGAATTGATTATTAGCTTTCCAAACTGATTGAATTGATTATTAGCTTTCCCAACTGATTAAATTGATTATTAGCTTTCCAAACTGATTGAATTGATTATTAGCTTTCCAAACTGATTGAATTGATTATTAGCTTTCCAAACCGATTGAATTGATTATTAACTTTCCAAACTGATTGAATTGATTATTAGCTTTCCAAACCGATTGAATTGATTATTAACTTTCCAAACTGATTGAATTGATAATTATTAGCTTTCCAAACCAATTGAATTGATTATTAACTTTCCAAACTGATTGAATTGATTATTAACTTTCCAAACTGATTGAATTGATTATTAGCTTTCCAAACCAATTGAATTGATTATTAACTTTCCAAACTGATTGAATTGATAATTAACTTTCCAAACCAATTGAATTGATTATTAGCTTTCCAAACCGATTGAATTGATTATTAGCTTTCCAAACCGATTGAATTGATTATTAGCTTTCCAAACCGATTGAATTGATTATTAACTTTCCAAACCAATTGAATTGATTATTAACTTTCCAAACCAATTGAATTGATTATTAACTTTCCAAACCAATTGAATTGATTATTAACTTTCCAAGCCAATTGAATTGATTATTAACTTTCCAAACCAATTGAATTGATTATTAACTTTCCAAACCGATTGAATTTATTGTTAACTTTCTTAACCGATTGAATTTATTGTTAACTTTCCTAACCGATTGAATTTATTGTTAACTTTCCAAACCGATTGAATTTATTGTTAACTTTCCAAACCGATTGAATTTATTGTTAACTTTCCTAACTGATTGAATTGATTATTACCTTTCCCAACTGATTGAATTTACTGTTAACTTTCCTAACCGATTGAATTTATTGTTAACTTTCCTAACCGATTGAATTTATTGTTAACTTTCCTAACTGATTAAATTGATTATTAACTTTCCAAACCAATTGAATTGATTATTAGGTTTCCAAACCGATTGAATTGATTATTAGCTTTCCAAACCGATTGAATTGATTATTAACTTTTCCACTGAATTGATCATTGGCTTTCCTCACCGATTGAATTGATTATTAACTTTCCAAACCAATTGAATTGATTATTAGCTTTCCAAACCGATTGAATTGATTATTAACTTTTCCACTGAATTGATCATTGGCTTTCCTAACCGATTGAATTGATTATTAACTTTCCAAACCGATTGAATTGATTATTAACTTTCCAAACCGATTGAATTGATTATTAGCTTTGCAAACCGATTGAATTGATTTTTAACTTTTCCACTGAATTGATCTTTGGCTTTCCTAACGGATTGAATTGATTATTAACTTTCCAAACCGATTGAATTGATTATTAACTTTCCAAACGGATTGAATTGATTATTAGCTTTCCAAACGGATTGAATTGATTATTAGCTTTCCAAACTGATTGAATTGATTATTAACTTTCCAAACCGATTGAATTGATTATTAACTTTCCAAACGGATTGAATTGATTATTAGCTTTCCAAACCGATTGAATTGATTATTAGCTTTCCAAACTGATTGAATTGATTTTTAGCTTTCCAAACCGATTGAATTTATTGTTAACTTTCCAAACCGATTGAATTTATTGTTAACTTTCCAAACCGATTGAATTTATTATTAACTTTCCTAACAGATTGAATTTATTGTTAACTTTCCTAACTGATTGAATTGATTATTACCTTTCCGAACTGATTGAATTTATTGTTAACTTTCCTAACCGATTGAATTTATTGTTAACTTTCCTAACCGATTGAATTTATTGTTAACTTTCCTAACTGATTAAATTGATCATTAGCTTTTCAACAGCACTTTTATTTTATTACTCTGACAGCAGGAACCTTTTGAATAAAGTGCGATAGACAGTTCAATAGTCTTCGGATTCCATCGTTCTGAACTGACCCCTTCCTATTCTCCGTTCAGGCGGCTGTTTGAGCGTGCCATCAACACGGATGCACCTTCGAAGCAGATGAAGTTTTTCTTCAAAAGATACATGGACTTTGAGCGCAGCCATGGTGACGAGCAGAAGGTTCAGTATGTGCGACAGCAAGCCCTCGGTTACGTGGAGAAACAAAGCAATTTGCCCAAGGATGGCTGAGGACTTTCCTGGGTCCAATGGCCTGTAATTGCTGCAGCATCGGATAGTTGGGCTCCATGTTAGCTTGCATTGCTCCAGTTAATGTCAGAGGCATGGTTGTGTGGTCTTGGCTCGAGCACAAGAACATCCTCAGAATAATTTGCTGCCCTTCAGATTGTTCCCAAGCAATGGAAAAGCGTATTCAGCAAAGCTTTTAAAATTTTAATTCCTGTAAAATATCCGAGGGGAGTGTGTCACGGAGCCTGTTGAAGGAAACGTATTGTTGTCGTTGATACTTGTGAGGTTGAGGTATTCTAATGGACCTGTTTTGTTGGAGGGGGGTGGGGGGGGGCGAGGCGAGTAAATTGTGGGGGTGGGGGTGGGGGTGCACATTTGTATAGGGTCCTGAACACGCATATGTACTATGTAGATGGTGTAAAGAGGATTTTATTTTGCACTTTGTCAATGCCAATGGGCTCATCCCTCAACTAATCTGAGTAAAATAACTTCATCTAAGCAAGATGGGATTTCATGGTGTAAGCCCTTGATGTACATGGTGTACCCTTGGGTGTTCGACAACCTTGTGCAGAAGAAACGCTCGATTCAACAAACAGACACAGTACAGAATGAATTATTTTCGGGCATATGCTGGCATTGATTCAACGTGTGGGGCCTCAGGTACACATTGGCAGCTTTCCTTCCCCCAAAAGTCGTCTATTCCATAGGGTCTCGATTCCTCGAGCTGAGGGATTGGTTTGACCATTGCAGCTGAATATTTTACATTCTTCATTTTGCTGTACAGTATTTTGTAATAAATCATGTTTGAAATGCACCCTAACATCAGTGTCATTTGTTCACTTGAGAGGAGCATTTGAAAAATTCTAGGGAGATACTTCCTGGTGTGACAAATTAAAAATGGATAAATTGAGTGTTCTTGGGAAATTGTAGCAGCACCATTTTACCTTTCGTGTGCTAATCAGAGAGTGCGCTGGTACTCGATGTCGGGATGGCGCGGAAGCAAATGTCGCTCCCATCTGCTACATACAAAACTAAAGTTGGATTATCTTCTTTAAAAACTCGCTTAGGCTACGTATGAGAGCCTACCTGGTCTGCTCAGCCGATTGTCGAAGAAGCGATCACTTTTCAGTTCTCCAGACCAAGACAAAAGCAAAATAGTGAAAAAATGAGATCGCTCAAACCCGGGAATTCATCTTCTTGTTCATAATAATAATAATAATAAACAAGCGTTACGCCTCGGTCCCCCGTCGGTGAAGTGATGCGAGTTGACAACGTGGAAGACGCAAGGCGGCCATCTTGGATTTTGACGTGGGTTGCACTTGCACCCACACCAACTTAGAATTCGGTCCTTCGCTTACGCACGCACGCACGTACGGACGGGAACACCGCCGTCCCCCTTTCGCTCCGCGGTGCGGCAGGGGACAATCTTCTTCAGACGGCCTATTTCCGAGCAGCCTCAATCAATGGCAATGATTCTGCTACCATTCGATAGAGTTTTACTTCCTGCAACATCCTTTGCTATTATAATTCTCGTAGCTTTAAAGTTTAAAGGATTCCACGAAAATTACGGAAAACGACATTCCTATGTAAAAGAATGGGACTGGGGTAGGCGTGGCTTTGACTGTCAATCAGCTTGATGGGGGCGGAGCCGCTGGACACATTTGCCTCAGTGTCGGCGCTATGCGTGATAAAGTTGTGTGGGATCAAATATCAGCAGAAACATCACGTCTTGGGAAATGCCTTGTTTTTCATTGGTACATTTATGAAAATATCTTAATAGTGAGGTAGCACGAGCCCTGAGCCACTGAGTACGAGCCCCCCCTGAGCACGACCTCCCCCCTGAGCACGAGCCCCCGCCTGACCACGACCTCCCCCCTGAGCACGAGCCCCCCCCCCTCCCCGAGCACGAGCCCCTCTGAGCACGACCACTTTCACTTGCAATCAAAGATTGAGGAGATTCAAGACCCAAACAACAAGAGCGTCGTATGCGGAAGCTTCTCGGTGACCCCCACACCATCCTGAGCCACACCACCTTTGACCGCCACACCACCTTTGACCGCCACACCACCCTTGACCGCCACACCACCCTTGACCGCCACACCACCCTTGACCGCCACACCACCCTTGACCGCCACACCACCCTTGACCGCCACACCACCCTTGACCGCCACACCACCCTTGACCGCCACACCACCCTTGACTGCCACACCACCTTTGACCAGTCGCTCTTTCGTGAGTTGTTGCAATGTTCACCACCACACATTCGTATGTTACTTGCAGCCAACGCGGAGCTACCACCACACGCTCATCTGGCTGAGCATCTCGCCATTGTCACACCAACCGTGGTTAATGTGAGATGTCCATCACAGGTACAAGGTGTAATGGCGGACATTGAGAAGCTCGTCCTGGAGCTCCAAGCTCTGCAACGGAGTCGTGCTCATTCGTGGACTCCTTGTTCGTGGACTCCTTGGAGGGAAACCCGACTGCAGGGAAAACGACGAGTTCACCTGGGCCATACGGCAATCGCATTCTCTTCCTTGTGAATCGCACTAGCGGAATTTGTTTTCTTGAGGATACAGGTGTACATCCAGGTGATCATTGTGCCACCACCTGCTGCTGAACGGAAAAATCGACAGGAATAGCCTTGGTTTGAGTTTACGGAACGTGACTCATGTCCGTGGGTGTTCATGCTGGAGCAGCACAAACAGCAGCAGCATTTACCTGAACAACCCTCTCGATATATGAGCCATGATCGAGTTGCAACACATATGATACATGACAAGCTATACCGTATATTATATACACATTATACATGACGTGCTATACTGTATATTATATACACATATGATACATGACATGCTATACCATATATTATATACACATATTATACATGACAAGCTATGCCGTATATTATATACACATATGATACATAACATGCTATACCATATATTATACATGACAAGCTATACCGTATATTATATACACATTATACATGACAAGCTATACCGTATATTATATACACATATGATACATGACATGCTTATACTGTATATTATATACACTTGATACATGACGTTATACCGTATATTATATACACATATTATACATCACATGCTATACCGTATATTATATACACATTATACATGACTAGCTATACCGTATATTATATACGTATTATACATGATGTGCTATACCGTATATTATATACACATTATACATGACATGCTATACCGTATACTATATACATTATACACATATGATACATGACAAGCTATACCATATATTATATACACATATTTATACATGACAAGCTATACCGTATATTATATACACATATTATACGTGAAAAGCTATACCGTATAATATATACACATATGATACATGACATACTATACCGTATAATATATATACATGATACATGACGTGTTATACCATATATTATATACACATATTATATTATACATGACATGCTATACCTTATATTATATACACATATTATACATGACATGCTATACCATATATTATATACACATGATACATGACATGCTGTACCATATATTATATACACATATGATACATGACATGCTATACTGTATATTATATACACATGATACATGACATGCTATACCATATATTATATATACACATATGATACATGACATGCTATACCATATATTATATACACATATGATACATGACATGCTATACCATATATTATATACACATATGATACATGACATGCTGCACCATATATTATATACACATGATACATGACATGCTATACCGTATATTATATACACACATGATACATGACATGCTATACCATATATTATATACACATATGATACATGACATGCTATACCGTATATTATATACACATATGATACATGACATGCTATACCATATATTATATACACATGATACATGACATGCTGTACCATATATTATATACACATATGATACATGACATGCTATACCATATATTATATACGCATATGATACATGACATGCTATACCGTATATTATATACACATATGATACATGACATGCTATACCATATAATATATACACATATGATACATGACATGCTATACCATATATTATATACACATATGATACATGACATGCTGTACCATATATTATATACACATGATACATGACATGCTATACCGTATATTGTATACACACATGATACATGACATGCTATACCATATATTATATACACATATGATACATGACATGCTATACCGTATATTATATACACATATGATACATGACATGCTATACCGTATATTATATACACATGATACATGACATGCTGTACCATATATTATATACACATATGATACATGACATGCTATACCATATATTATATACACATATGATACATGACATGCTATACCATATATTATATACACATATGATACATGACATGCTATACCGTATATTATATACACATGATACATGACATGCTATACCGTATATTGTATACACAGATGATACATGAAATGCTATACCATATATTATATACACATATGATACATGACATGCTATACCGTATATTATATACACATATGATACATGACATGTTATACCGTATATTATATACACATGATACATGACATGCTATACCATATATTATATACACATATGATACATGACATGCTATACCATATATTATATACACATATGATACATGACATGCTGTACCATATATTATATACACATATGATACATGACATGCTATACCGTATATTATATACACATATTATACATGACATGCTATACCATATATTATATACGCATATGATACATGACATGCTATACCGTATATTATATACACATACGATACATGACATGCTATACCATATATTATATACACATATAATACATGACATGCTATACCATATATTATATACACATATGATACATGACATGCTATACCATATATTATATACACATTATACATGACATGCTATACCATATATTATATACACATATGATACATGACATGCTATACCGTATATCATATACACATGATACATGACATGCTATACCGTATATTATATACACATATCCGTGATATGTTGGCCAAAATGGCCTCTAAAGGTGGTGTTTATACGTGATATGTTGATGATGGTTGTGATGATGATAATGATTGAAGACGACTCGATGATAATGGACATGATGTGGGGTCGAGGGGGTTATTGTAGCCTATTGATGGCCCGTGCTAATTAGATTAATAAATGTTGAAAATAGTTTTGCCAAAGTGCGATTATTTTAGCGCAGTGACCGCAATCTGCAAAACTTCGTTAATAAATTCGTCGTGATCGAGCGAATCCGCGAAGAGGAAACTCACGACTGGCAAGGCCTCCTGTACCGATAGGTGGCGAGATTTTGAAAGTGCCAAAAAGGCTTTTTGTGGGCTCTTGTTCAAGTTTGTAATTCAATTTGAATAAAAGATTTGAAAGGGTGAAGAAAATGAAATTAAGAATGTTAACGATCTTCATGCAGCAGTTTTTGTTTTTCATGCGGTTACATGTTATTTGTGAATTTTGTTTGCGTCCTTTATGGCATCCTTAAAAATAAGACATTTCCTGTTTGGAATAGTTTTCAATTTTGCTTGATTGCCAGACAGACAGAGACAGACAGACAAACACAGACAGACCATTTGCTTTGCCCCGCTTTGTGTGTGGGGTAACAAGGTCACAACAAATGAAAGTTGAACAATTGTCCCCACCCCTTTTCCCATCCCCTCAAGAACCATCGATATTATTCATTGATTTCTAAATACTCACAGGGAAGCTCAGACTAGATTTAAAGTGTTTTATGAATGCCGTTCGGAGAAATTGTATTGGTTTTGAAACAACAACATGCATTTTAAGGCCATTTTCCCTGCTAGAGCGGGGGTTAGCCTTGCGGTCCCCATGACAATCTTCTCCATTTTGCCCTATTTTCTGCATCTCCCCTTGTTAACCCCCTTGCCCGCATTTCTTGTTCCACCATCTTTAGCCAAGTCTTTCTCGGTCTTCCCCGTCCTCTACTTCCTTCTACATTCATTTCCATCACTCTTCTCAACCAGTCACTTTCATCCTTCCTCAACACATGACCAAACCATCTCAACCTGTTCCTCTTCACAGCATCAATCACAAGCTCTATTCCCATCATCTTTCGCAATTCATCATTTGTCTTCCTCTCTCTCAACGATACTCCGCACATCCATCGAACCATTCGCATTTCCACCCTTTCCAGCCTTCGTTGCTGCTCTACGTTCATTACCCATGTCTCGCTCCCATAAATCATAACACTTCTCACAGATGCAGCATACACCTTTCCCTTCAGCTTCAACGACACTCCCCTCCTCATCAGCACGCCACTCAGTTACCAAAACTTCTTCCATGCACATCTCACTCTAGCAACCGTTGCCGAGTCTGATCCACCTTCTCCATTTAGCATGTCTCCGAGGTAGCAAAATGTTTTCACACCTTTGAGCTGGTTTTGAAAAAAAAAGAACAAATTAATGTTACCATAGAAACCATATCTGAGGCAGGGGGAAAAGGAACCACACAGAGTGACAGATAGATTTTTTATTTCATACAAAATATACAAACACAAACGTTTGAAAGTCGCACTGTACACGCAAGTTACAAAAGCATGAATGCATCATGCAGACATGGCCAACGAGTTAAATAATCAAGTTTCAACAGAAACCAATGTTGAGTGCTGTGCAAGGCACAGCGCAGTGCAGGCTGCAGCAGCAGCAGCCAAAGGTTTGTTTCACAGTCACCTGTTTTGGCAACGCGAGACGTGCTCGGTTGAAGAAACCCCTTACAGCAACAATGCTACCGAGAGGAGCAATTCAGAGCACGGGTTCTTGGAGCGTCGCGTCTCGATGCCGTGTTGATGCTCCGGCGGAACAAAACAGACGCGCTCTCCTGCGGCAGAGCGGTTTGCCAAAATCCTATTTTGGAAAGTGCATTGAAATGTATCTCACCAGTCGACTCGGTGTAACGGAGCCAACACCGTGTATGCAAAAATGTGTAAGACGAAACCAAAGGAACATTACATCCCTGCCTCAGCTGCTCCGAGATTCATGCTCGTTTCCAGAAGGTTGACTCGTTCACAGCATCACTAATCACAACATGCCAGATACGTCGGACAGCCGACACATTACCGGAGTCTTCCATTTCAATACTATGCAAAACGGAATGTAGAGATTCGTCAAATACCGAAATGATTATACTCAACATGGTTAGAAGGAATTAAAAGGCAGATTGCGATTGAACTGTTGTAATATGGCAAACAAGTTTGGGCGTCTTCCCACAACCAAAAGCCAAAACGTTTATAGCAACAGAGAAATACGACGAGATACTAATAACATTACTCATCTTCAGATTTGCACAACCAAGGAGAATGGAGCTTCGCTGCATAAGTGGCATGAAAGAAAACTCCTTTCGTCAAGTTCAGATTTAAGTCGAGCCGAACGATTCACAAAGGCACAAGCACCGGGAAGGAAAGGCCTTGCCACGTCACCAGAGTGGTTGCGCTGGCCCAAGGCTCACAGCAATGGTCGACGAAGCCCTTGAGTTCAACGAGCTTCTGCATCGTCTGCAATGTTAACTGCGCACCGTACAGCCCCCATCCTCCTTACAACTACAACTACTCCTATAATACCATCCGACAAACTGTTGTCAAGACAACAAAACAGTGAAAACACGAACAAACGAACTTGGATCACGCAACATGCCATGGAGCCTTAGAGATCATTATAACACTCACCAAAGCAAAGGAATCGTCACATACATGAGGGCCTTGTGCTACAACATTAAAAAAATAACTCTGATGCTGGGCTGAGGTCAAAAAATTGTCATTTCAGTTCATCGTCACCAGCAGGACAATTAAACATTCAAACAAAAGGTGGCAAAAGAAGAGAAAAAAGAAGTCGAAAAGGGTCTATAAAACAACGTTCAGAAAGTAACAAAAGTGATCGTCCTGTTGCGACGCAAGTGGACGACAGAAAAGCTATCGCTATAAGCAATGACTCCTGCCACCTGTTACGAGATGTTGGGTGTCTGCATCGTCCACCTGTAGACTGCGGCTGCCAGAATCCACCACCAAAAGGCCATTCGGGCTGGCCTCAGAGTGCGCCGTGTGGGTGGAGGGCAGCAATGCCTGTTGTCCGGCAGGGATGTCCATAGGCAGTGCGATTGTCGTGGAAGGAAGTTTGGCAGAAGAGCTTCCAGGCAAAGGGATCGGAGAGATGCAGAGAGGGCAGGACTTGCGGATGTGCAACCAACGGATGAGACACCTGGTAGAAATACAGCGATCAGTGACATGCACTCGAATTACTTGGCAAAATTCTAAAAGTACTGAAGGGGCACAGTGCCCACGAGCGAGTGGCAATTTCACTTCCCCTTGAAAAGACTTAGAACTCGACGATAAAGCACCACATGCTGGAGCAGCAGCATTTCCCTGAACAACCATCTCGACATAATGCCATGATCGAGTTCCAAGGGGAATAAACTACCCACTGACACATTAAAAGGGCCACCAACAAATGCACCTTCAAAAACTGACATTTTTTGTTTAACTGGTTTCCCGACCATACATATTATATGTGACATGCCAAACCGTATATGATATATACACATATACGTGACATGCTATAATGTATATTATATACACACATATTATAGGTGACATACTATAATGTATATTATATACACATTATATGTGACATGTTATACTGTATATTATGCACACATATTATAGGTGACATGCTATACTGTACATTATATCTCCACATATTATACGCGACATGTTATACTGTATATTATACACACATTTTACGTGATGTGCTGCACTGTATATCATAGATATACACATATTATACGTGACATGTTATACTGCATATGATATACACATTATACGTGACATGTTATACTGTATATTATATCACATCATACGTGATATGCTATACTGTATATTATATATACACACAATATAGGTGACAGACTATAATGTATATTATATACACATTATACGTGACATGTTATACTGTATATTATATACACATTATATGCGACATTTTATACTGTATATTATATACACATTATACGTGATGTGCTATACTGTATACGATATACACATTATACCTGACATGTTGTACTGTATATTATATACACATCATACGTGACATGTTATACTGTATATTATATATACACATACGTGGCATGCGATAATGTATATTATATACACATATTATACGTGACATGCTATACTGTACATTATATCTCCACATATTATACGTGACATGTTATACTGCATATTATACACACATTTTACGTGATGTGCTGCACTGTATATCATAGATATACACATATTATACGTGACATGTTATACTGCATATGATATACACATTATACATGACATGTTATACTGTATATTATATACACATCATACGTGATATGCTATACTGTATATTATATATACACACAATATAGGTGACAGACTATAATGTATATTATATATACATTATACGTGACATGTTATACTGTATATTACATATACACACAATATAGGTGACAGACTATAATGTATATTATATACACATTATACGTGACATGTTATACTGCATATTATGCACACATATTATAGGTGACATGTTATACTGTATATTATATATAGACATACGCGACATGCTATAATGTATATTATATACAGTTATACACATATTATACATGACATGCTATAATGTATATTATATACACATTATATGTGATATGCTATACTGGATATTATATATACACACATTATAGGTGACATACTGTAATGTATATTATATACACATTATAGGTGACATGTTATACTGTATATTATGCACACATATTATATGTGACATGTTATACTGTGTATTATATACACATTATACGTGATGTGCTACACTGCATATTATATATACACACATTATAGGTGACATACTATAATGTATATTATATACACATTATAGGTGACATGTTATACTGTATAATAAAAACACATTATACGAGACATGCAATACTGTATATTATATCTCCACATTATATGCGACATTTTATACTGTATATTATATACACATTATACGTGATGTGCTATACTGTATATGATATACGCAATATACGTGACATGTTGTACTGTATATTATATACACATCATACGTGACATGTTATACTGTATATTATATATACACATACGTGACATGCTATAATGTATATTATATGCACATATTATACATGACATGCTATAATGTATATTATATACACATCATACGTGATATGCTATACTGTATATTATATATACACACATTATAGGTGACAAACTATAATTTATATTATATACACATTATACGTGACATGTTATACTGTACATTATGCACACATATTGTAGGTGACATGTTTTATTGTATATTATATACACATATTACAACTGACATGTTATACTGTATATTATATACACTTATTACAACTGACATGTTATACTGTATATTATATACACACATATTATACGTGACATGCTATACTGTATATTATATCGACACATTATACGTGACATGTTATACTGTATATTATATACACATTATACGTGATGTGCTATCCTGTATATCATAGATATACACATATTATACGTGACATGTTATACTGTACATGATATACACATTATGCATGACATGCTATACTCCTAATTTATTGCATAGGTTAATTAAGTGTGAGCTGAAGTGTAATTAAGTGTGAGTGCAAGTGTGTCGTTGAAGCTGAAGGGAAAGGTGTATGCTGCATGTGTGAGAAGTGTTATGATTTATGGGAGCGAGACATGGGTGATGAACGTAGAGCAGCAACGAAGGCTGGAAAGGGTGGAAATGCGAATGGTTCGGTGGATGTGCAGAGTATCGTTGAGAGAGAGGAAAACAAATGATGAATTGCAAAAGATGATGGGAATAGAGCCTGTGATGGATGCTGTCAAAAGCAACAGGTTGAGATGGTTTGGTCATGTGTTGAGGAAGGATGAAAGTGACTGGTTGAGAAGAGTGATGGAAATGAATGTAGAAGGAAGTAGAGGACGGGGAAGACCGAGAAAGACTTGGCTAAAGGTGGTGGAAGAAGAAGAAGAAGAAATGTGGGCAAAGGGGTTAACAAGGGGAGATATAGAAAATAGGGCAAAATGGAGAACATTGTCATGGGGCCCGCAAGGCTAACCCCCGCTCTTGCAGGGAAAATGGCCTTAAAATGCCTGTTGTTTTGTTGTTGCTGTAAGTAAGTGTGAGCTGGTAAGTGTTAAGGCTGGAACGGTAAATCACTCACTCACCGCAGGCAGGTTGGTGGTCTTTCTGTCTTCTGCCGACTCCTCTCCGGCCTAGCCCCCCCTGCTCAGTCTGTGCTCTGTCCCACAAATATTCCTACAGGTCGCACAAGATCTGCCAGCAACCCTCTTCTGGTAAAACTGCCAAAATCAAGACTCTCTGCTCACCTTCACTCTTTCATTCCTCTTTTCTCCCACGTCTGGAACAAACTCCCTCACTCTCTTCACTCCCACTCCTCCCTCCAGGTCTTTAAAACCTTTTAATTCCCCGTTAAACCCCATTCATTCACCCCAGATACACTTTTTCGAAATACCAATTTCTTTTCTGGAAGTCCTAGCAGTGTCCATTTGTTTTATACCTCTCCCACCCCCCCCCCCCCCCCCTTCCCATGCCTCCTCCCACCCCCACAGATCTCCCGATGTCCCTGTTCTCTACTGTTGTACTTGTGTGCTTCCCTCTCTCTCCCAATCTTGTCTCTGGCTCCCTTTATTATATGTTTTATGTGTCAGTTTCTTTTTTTGTGCGATTAATATTGGATCTTGTATAACCAAAAAAAAGAAAAAAAAGAAAGAAAAGCCAGACATCTGATTTCCTTTGGCATTGAGGACCTCCATCCATTGTTGAGACAGCAGAAGCAGCATGTCCAGAGTAGAGTGACCTGGTCTGAATCCAAATTGATGATCAGAGATCAAGCCATTGGAGAAGAGGAAAGATTTCATATCCGAAGCAATGATGGATTCCATGACTTTGCTGATAATAATTGGGAGAAGGCTGATTGGTCTGTAGTTGCAAGGATCTGTTTTTGCACCTTTTTGTGTAAAGCGGCGATGTTTGCTGATTTCCAAGATGCTGGCAGATGACCGTGACCAAAAAAGAGGGTGAAAATAACAGAGAGAGGGTGAGATAGAGCGGCAGAGCAGGATTTTAGGACCCGTGGGCTGATGCCGTCTGGTCCAGTTGCAGAATCAGTCGAGGTTTGACAAAAACTTCTCCACCTTGTCAGGAGAGAAGGACACAGATTCCAGGAGCAGCTGGGTTCATTTTCATTAATTTGATATAATCGCATAAATAGTGACCAATTTGAAATCCGATATCAAATCTAAAATTGAATTGACGATACATCAGGAAGTTGGAAGACTTCCTATGTAGAAATGACACACAATTCCTCAAAATTTAAAATCCACCAAGATACGAACTTGTAAACGTTTCAAAGTACCAACCAATCTGTCGTCTGTGGAAGATTTCACATCAAATAACATTCATTAACCCTTTGGGTGCTGCATCTTTATTTTTTTCAAAAATTTCGTTAAAAAAAAAATTTTTTTTTCATTTCCGGAAATTTTTTTTTTTTTCATTTTGTGACAAATCTGCGACAGCAGCACACGAAGGGTTAAACGTTTGGACAGCATCTCTTAACTACAAAATTTACAGAACAAAAATGTCCCGTTTGTAATTCTTCTTTTCAGACAATAATTCAACATTGGTTTAAGCTCAGCACTTTGGTCAAACCAAATCTACTGTATTTTGCAGTGGGAACGTCCATGGCACCTCAACATTTTCATAACTTGAAAGGATTCCACGAAAAGTAGGTGGAACTGCATATTTACACATTGGGCAATGAAGTGTCATTCGGGGTGGGCGGGACAATGGCTGTCAATCAGGCTGGTGAGGGCGGGGCCACAAAACACATTTGACCGTATGTACTAATAACATTATTACAATGTGAGATCGTCTATAAAGTATGTACAGTACTGTACTATTACAATGTGAGCACGTCTATAATGTATGTACAGTGCTGCACTATTACAATGTGAGCACGTCTATAATGTATGTACAGTGCTGTACCTTTACAATGTGAGCATATCTATAAAGTATGTACAGTGCTGCACTATTACAATGTATGTCTATAAAGTATGTATGTACAGTGCTGTACCTTTACAATGTGAGCACGTCTATAATGTATGTACAGTGCTGTACCTTTACAATGTGAGCACGTCTATAATGTATGTACAGTGCTGTACCATTACAATGTGAGTATATCTATAAAGTATGTACAGTGCTGCACTATTACAATGTGAGTATATCTATAAAGTATATACAGTGCTGTACCTTTACAATATGAGTATATCTATAATGTATGTACAGTGTTGTACCTTTACAATGTGAGTATATCTATAAAGTATATACAGTGCTGCACTATTACAATGGGAGTATGTCTATAATGTATATATACAGTGCTGTACTATTACAATGTGAGTATATCTATAATGTATGTACAGTGTTGTACCTTTACAATGTGAGCACGTCTATAATGTATGTACAGTGCTGTACCTTTACAATGTGAGCACGTCTATAATGTATATATACAGTGCTGTACTATTACAATGTGAGTATATCTATAAAGTATATACAGTGCTGCACTATTACAATGGGAGTATGTCTATGAAGTATATACAGTGCTGTACTATTACAATGTGAGTATATCTATAAAGTATGTACAGTGCTGCACTATTACAATGTGAGTACATCTATAAAGTATATACAGTGCTGTACTATTACAATGTGAGTACATCTATAAAGTATATACAGTGCTGTACTATTACAATGTGAGTATATCTATAAAGTATATACAGTGCTGTACTATTACAATGTGAGTATATCTATAAAGTATATACAGTGCTGTACTTTTACAATGTGAGTACATCTGTAAAGTATACACAGTGCTGTACTATTACAATGTGAGTATATCTATAAAGTATATACAGTGCTGTACTATTACAATGTGAGTATATCGAAAATGTATATACAGTGCTGTACTATTACAATGTGAGTATATCTATAAAGTATATACAGTGCTGCACTATTACAATGTGAGTATGTCTATAAAGTATATACAGTGCTGTACTATTACAATGTGAGTATATCTATAAAGTATATACAGTGCTGTACAATTACAATGTGAGTACATCTATAAAGTATATACAGTGCTGTACTATTACAATGTGAGTACATCTATAAAGTATATACAGTGCTATACTATTACAATGTGAGTATATCTATAAAGTATATACAGTGCTGTACTATTACAATGTGAGTATATCTATAAAGTATATTGTTACGGATCTCTCCGTCGGCCTCTTTCCCCCTTATCAAGGGGGGATTAATCCCCTCGTCTATGACTGACCGACGTGGTCCTGGGGTATGACGTCACGCCCGGTCAGCGCTGGGTAGGGTATTAGGCCCAACCGTCCTATGACCTAAATACCAGCGCCTCCCGGTACGCAAGGAAACACCCCCCCCGCTCACGGCCGCAGCGTTATGGATTGGTTGCGCCGAGCGAAGCGAACTGCGGCGTGAGCCGTTTATCGAAGGAGCTAAACCCGATTCATATGCGATGGCCGAGTCGCGCCACGTATACTCAATTTGGAAACCTCTAAAGCGACCGAATGTGAAGAAGAAGACAAAGTAGGAAGAACAGGGATTTATTATTATGTACACACAACTCAAGGAAGAAAAGCAATCAAAGTAATATACAAGGAAATGGAAGAATCAGAAGGACACAGTGCAAATACTAGCTTATACTATACAGTCTTACTTAACCCCAGGGACAAGACACACAAAACAAACTCACGTACACGAATGGGGAATTGCAGAGTGGATTGGCTGGAGGGAGAGGAAGGTAGAACCACAAGCCTGGAAGGTTGAGCAGGGCGCACAGCAAGCAGGTCCTTTCCGGGCTGGGAGCGAGCAGGGCGGCGGCAGCACACGTATCTTGGTCGTTCCACGCGGCAGGGCTCGTTCTTTCGTTGACACGCCTCGGGCTCTTGTCATCTGCTCCGGTCCTCTCGTTCTCTCCTGCGCGATCGTCGCACGCTTGTCTCATACCTCCAACGCGGGTCTGACATGCCCTCCTCTATTTGGGTACCGCCCTCCCCTATGCTCTGTTTCGTTGCCTTATATGGCAATGCCACGGTCTTGCTACCTTATTTGGGCATGGAGTCGAACAGCACGCCCCTCGTGGCGAGCCACGGGCTTGTTTCCTTATTTGGGCATGGGGCTGACCAGCGTGCCCCTCGTGGCGAGCCACGGGCTTGTCTCCTTATTTGGTCATGGGGCCGAACAGCCCCGCCCTCCTGTCCAAACAGAGCACGGAGCACATATTCATCCTAGCAGCGAACGCCGCTTCCAAAGCCAGGCCAGTTGAGGGGGCGCGCACCCCACGCTTGTTAAGCTTCGTTACCCAGAGAGGGAGAGTTCGGCTGGGAAATGTCATTATTGAAGGGGAGCTATCCTTATTTGATTCGGTGCAATGGAGTGTCAACTAATGGAAGACACAGCCTTTAACAAACATAGAATAAGGGAATAACTATTTAGAGGTTCTAAAATTGGCTAGGTGTATGCGATGAATTAACTAATGGGGACGACCTTTGACCTTTACAATTATGGGGGTATTTACACAGATTCATTACATTTACAGAGGGTGATATTTACAACAATTATACAGGATTCTCAAATCCGTTACAATATACAGTGCTGCACTATTACAATGTGAGCACGTCTATAAAGTATATACAGTGCTGCACTATTACAATGTGAGCACGTATATAAAGTATGTACAGTGCTGTACTATTACAATGTGAGCATATCTATAAAGTATGTACAGTGCTGTACTATTACAATGTGAGCATATCTATAAAGTATATACAGTGCTGCACTATTACAATGTGAGCATGTATATAAAGTATGTACAGTGCTGTACTATTACAATGTGAGTATATCTATAAAGTATATACAGTGCTGTACTATTACAATGTGAGCATATCTAAAAAGTATATACAGTGCTGTACTATTACAATGTGAGCATATCTATAAAGTATGTACAGTGCTGTACCATTACAATGTGAGTATATCTATAAAGTATATACAGTACTGCACTATTACAATGTGAGCATATCTATAAAGTATATACAGTGCTGTACTATTACAATGTGAGCATATCTATAAAGTATATACAGTGCTGCACTATTACAATGTGAGTACATCTATAAAGTATGTACAGTGCTGTACGATCACAATGTGAGTATATCTATAAAGTATATACAGTGCTGTACTATTACAATGTGAGCATATCTATAAAGTATATACAGTGCTGTACTATTACAATGTGAGCATATCTATAAAGTATATACAGTGCTGCACTATTACAATGTGAGCATATCTATAAAGTATATACAGTGCTGTACTATTACAATGTGAGCATATCTATAAAGTATGTACAGTGCTGTACCATTACAATGTGAGGATATCTAAAAGGTTATACAGTGCTGTACCTTTACAATGTGAGTATATCGATAAAGTATATACAGTGCTGCACTATCACAATGTGAGTATATCGATAAAGTATATACAGTGCTGCACTATTACAATGTGAGCATATCTATAAAGTATATACAGTGCTGCACTATCACAATGTGAGTATATCGATAAAGTATATACAGTGCTGCACTATCACAATGTGAGTATATCTATAAAGTATATACAGTGCTGCACTATTACAATGTGAGCATATCTATAAAGTATATACAGTGCTGTACCATTACAATGTGAGCATATCTATAAAGTACATACAGTGCTGCACTATTACAATGTGAGTACATCTATAAAGTATATACAGTGCTGCACTATTACAATGTGAGTACATCTATAAAGTATGTACAGTGCTGCACTATTACAAATGTGAGTACATCTATAAAGTATGTACAGTGCTGTACTATTACAATGTGAGTACATCTATAAAGTATGTACAGTGCTGCACTATTACAATGTGAGTACATCTATAAAGTATATACAGTGCTGCACTATTACAATGTGAGTACATCTATAAAGTATGTACAGTGCTGTGCTATTACAATATGAGTACTGTAGTGAAATTATACCAAGGTTACCCTACTGGCGACCCTATGGGTGACCTGCCCTACGGGCTTCCGTTTCCGGTCCGGTCGTGAGAGGACGCTGGCGTCACTTGCTCGCCGCTTCTCTGACTGGACCATTGTCCGTATCTTGCTTTCCTGGTGGTCGTGGCGGATTTTTGGCCATTGAGTCTTCCTCTGCACGGTCCCGGCTCTGCTCTGCTGCTCCTGGCTTCACCTGCTCGGCTCCTTCGCTATTTCCTCGGGCTCACTCTCGTGGGTTGTGCCGCCCATTGTTTGCAGCGGCGGTGGTGGCGGTTTGCCGCCGTGATCTTGATTAGCGGCGGCGGTCGTTTGCCGCTGCATTTGCCGCTTTGCCTCCTCAACCTTGGCCTCGTGCTCGTCTCTTCGCTCCTGTCTGCCCTCTGCATGGTCCCGGCTCTGCTCCTGGCTTCACCTGCTCGGCTCCTTCGCTGTTTCCTCGGGCCCACTCCCGTGGGTTGTGTCGATTGTTTCGCCTCCTCACCCTTGGCCTCGTGCTCGTCCCTTCGCTCCTGCTGGCATGGCTCTGCGGTACTCCGCCGCAAGGCTTCTCCTGCTTAAAACCTGCTCCACCCCATCATGCATCTCTGCAATCAAATCGAATGGACTCCTGCGTCGACCCAGGTACATTCACCGTGGCTCCGGTCGTAAGTTTGTTTATTTACAATCAGGTCACTCCATCCCCATCCTCTGGTCGGCTCAGCGCACTCCCACTCATCGTCCCAACACACCTGGTCACAACAACGCACAAAATCGCACCTCCTGTCTGCGAACCCTGGCCAAATCACCTGGATTCATACCCGCCGTACAAAACAACATCAAGCTCACCCTGTTCAATACCCGGTCCCTCAACAACAAATGCCTCATCCTGAACGACTACATCCTGGAAAATAAACTGGACTTTCTCTGTCTCACTGAGACCTGGCAACAACCACTGGACTACTACACGCTCAACCTCACCACACCCAATGGATATTCTTACATCAATAAACCACGCTCGGAGGGCCGAGGTGGTGGAATTGCCGTTATTCACCGACAAGACATCAAGACCAACCTCATCTCCATCTCATCTGCTCCATCATTTGAACACCTGGCTTTTAAACTCTCTGGTCACACACAGTCAGTCATGGCTGTTGTCTACCGCCCTCCCAAACCACACCCATCATTCCTGTCTGACTTCTCCTACTTTCTGACCCAGCTATGTTCCCTCTCCCCCTCAATCCTCCTCCTTGGTGATTTCAATATCCACATGGACTCCACTGACTCCACGCTAACCACTGACTTCACTGATTTACTCACCTGCTTTAACCTCACTCAACATGTCAACTTTCCTACCCATAACCGTGGTCACATTTTGGACCTTGTCTGCTCTACTGGACTAATTTTGCACCATCTCTCTGGCTCCGACCTCACTCTCTCTGACCACCTAGCCATCACTCTGACCATCAACATCCCCACCCCAGCACCAAGGCATTATCGCACTATCAACTTCCGTAAGCTAAACGCTCTTTCACCTGCCTCATTCTCATCGACCCTCTCTGAAAAAATGTCCACTTCTCCCTTCGTTGACCTCCACACCCCTTCTGACCTCACTGACTACTACAACCACACTCTCTCCTCCTGCCTTGACCAGCTTGCGCCTGTAAAAACCAAAACAGTTTCTTTCACCCATTCTGCTCCCTGGTTTACCCCTGAACTCCGCCTGATGAAAACTCGTGCTCGCCAACTTGAAAGACTCCGCAATAAAACAGGTCTCACAGTTCACTCCCAGGCCTACAAGGACCACATACAACACTATAAAGATGCCCTCTCCCGCGCCCGCTCCGCCTACTACTCTCAAATTATCCACTCTGGCTCCGGAAACCCAAAAGCACTCTTCTCTACAATAAACAAACTCCTCAGCCCCCTGAACACCACCACCCAGTCATTCACAATAGACAACTGCATCTCCTTCCTTTCATTCTTCCAACGCAAAATTGAAAACATCTACAACAGCTTGACCACCGCCGCACCCGCTCCCCCTCAAACCACCTGCCCCCCCTTATCCTGCCATCCCCTGTCTCAATTCTCCCCAGTCTCCCCTACTGACCTCTCTGAACTCCTCATCGGAATGAAAACTGCCACCTGCACTCTTGACCCCATCCCCTCCAGCTTTGTCAAGGCCTCCCTTCCTGCTCTCTCTCCACTTATCATTGCAACAATAAACTCCTCCCTGTCTACAGGCATCGTCCCACCATCCCTCAAAATTGCTGCTGTTACCCCCATTCTGAAAAAACCTGGACTAAACCCTGACACCCTAAATAACTTCAGACCCATCTCCAACCTACCCTTTCTGTCAAAGGTTTTGGAACGTGCTGTAGCCACTCAACTCAAACATCACCTCTCTGCCAATAACCTGTATGAAACATTCCAATCCGGATTCCGCTCCAACCACAGTACTGAAACTGCTCTCCTCAAAATCACCAACGACCTTCTCCTCTCCTCTGACGCTGGCAACCTCAACATTCTCATCCTCCTCGACCTCAGCGCCGCCTTTGACACCATCGATCACACCATCCTCCTCACCCGACTTGAAACCACCTTTAACATTACCGGCACTGCCCTCTCTTGGATTAAATCATACCTCTCTGACAGACGTCAGTTCATCTCCATCAATAACTGCAAATCCCCCACTGCTCCCCTCCACCAAGGTGTCCCCCAAGGTTCAGTTATTGGCCCCCTCCTCTTCATCCTTTACCTGTCCCCCCTCGGTCACTTAATCCGCCGTCATGGTCTCCAATTCCACTGCTTTGCCGATGACATCCAGCTTTTCATCTCCACCAAGTCCATCTCCACCGCCACCCACTCTATCCTGACAAACTGCATCACTGAAATAAAATCCTGGCTTCAAATCAACTTCCTCAAACTTAACTGTGATAAATCTGAAATAATCATCATTGGCCCAAAAACGCTCACCAAGTCCACCCATAACTTTGCCCTCAACATCGACGGTTTCCCAGTATCCACCTCCCCTCACATCCGGAATCTTGGCATCATCTTTGACCAAACCCTCTCCTTCGACAAATACACTAAACAGATCACAAAGACAGCCTTCTTTCACCTGAAAAACATCGCCCGTCTCCGTCCATCCCTCTCCTCCGTGGCTGCAGAAACCCTCATCCACGCCTTCATCACTTCCCGTCTGGAGTACTGCAATAGCCTCCTTTATGGTTCACCCTCAACAATCACCAATAAACTCCAATACATTCAGAACTCCGCTGCCCGTCTACTCACCCATTCCCGGACCCGTGACCACATCACCCCCGTCCTTTACAAGCTTCACTGGCTCCCCATCTCCCAGAGAATCCAGTACAAAATCCTCCTCTTGACCTACAAAGCCCTCCATAACCTGGCCCCATCCTACCTGGCTGACCTCCTCTCCAGACACACTCCCACCCGCAACCTCCGCTCTGCTGGTACCAACCTCCTGACCCCCCCCCCCATCCGGACCAAATTTAGATCCTGGGGGGACAGGGCCTTCTCCATCGCTGCTCCCACCCTCTGGAACTCGCTACCTCACACCATCAGAGACTCCTCCTCACTCACCACATTCAAAACATCACTCAAGACCCACCTGTTCAACACTGCATTCAACATTTAACCCACAGCATCTAACCCCTGACTATCTCCTCTCCTTCTCCCTCCTTTGTGCTTTGAATATTTCCCTATTGATTCTTCTTTTTTTTTAAATTGTCTTTATGTTTTGCTATGCATTATGTTTTGCACTCTGTCAAAGCGTCTTTGGGCTTCCTGAAAAGCGCTATATAAAATAAATGCATTATTTATTATTATTAAGGTTGAACCCAGGAGAGTTACTCGCTTCAGCCACTGAAGGGCGTCTATAAAACCTGGGACGTCCGCGACGCCTAGCCACTCCTGTGACATTTACTTTACATGTAGTCTTGAATGGTACGTATATGCTAGACTCGCACATATATGCTAGACCCGCTTGCTTTGACTATTATTATCGGACCCCTCTGTATGATACCGAGATCCTGATATCTATTGCATGATTGTATCTTTACAGGATGATGCCAAAGATCTAATTGAGATTAAACCTACCTATGGGACAAAGTTGTGGATCTGGTTGATTTTCACAACAAGTACATCTATAAAGTATATACAGTGCTGTACTATTACAATGTGAGCACATATATAAAGTATATACATAGTACATGGTGTTATGTAGAATTATTATATGTAAGTGCAAAATTTGCTACACTAGTGGAACCAATGTTTTTTTGCATCTCTATACCCTTGGCAACAAGACCTGAGTTGGTTCCATTTTTTTCAATGGCGTCTTCGGCGGCCATTTTGAATTTCAAAATGGCCGCCGTTTTTTGCAATTTTGTATGTATTCTAATTTCTACAGTCTTAAACTACACATAGATAATTATAATTACAATAATGAAAGAAATATGAACATTTGCTTTATTCTTTTTTATCTTACAGGTATTCATAGACAAGTTGGATTTCAGCTTCACCGCCGCATAATGTCATCGTTTGAAGAGCCGCCTTCTAAGAGGCAATGCACAAGTTACGAACTTTGTGTATTCTGCCAAGAGAGAACTCCTGAACCTTTGGTTGACGTTGCTCAAGCCAATTTCAAATGTGCAATTTCAAATTTCCAGGGAGCAGCCACCACCAAAACACAATCACGCAATGAAAAGATAAATGGAACATGTGCACTTATTGGACAGCACATCATCCAGGAGTTCAAATCTGATCGGCAGGTGCAATATCAGCCAAAGTCCTCAACTTCAACCTTCAGGTTCACAACTGAAACGCCATTAGGGGTTGGACTTTCACTCCATAGCCATCATGCACACCGCAGTCGCAGAGACATAGACATGTTGTACCAGAGTGGCGTTGGCGTTTCAAATCAACGTGTAAAGGAGATCACTTCAAAGATTGCCACCACAGTCCAAGAGAATATGAATGAATTCAATGGCGTTTACGTGCCTCCAGGACTGTTGAAAAATCTGCCAATCAGATGCTCAGCTGATAACATAGATGCCAAGATAGACACAGCTGATGGACGGAACACATTCCATGGGACTGCTCTTGTTGTATGAACGAGTTCCCCCAGATGTATCAGAATACGAGACTGTAGCTGAACCACTGAAGCTGCATGACAACACCTCAACAAAACTTGAACATCCTGACAACTGTGACTGAAATGTCTGACTGTGCAATTACTGGTAACCCCAAGCCAAGTAGAAGTCCACGCTATGAAAACTTTAAACTTGGTCAGTATCAAGATAAAGTTGTTAATGCAACACAGCAAGACTTTGCATGGCTACTTCCACGGTATTCACAAAGGCACCATGAAGAGACATCAGACGGTATACCAGTTTGGTCAGCATACAATTATCGTGTGTGCACTCCAGAAGAGAACAAGACACCCAACCTTGATCAAGATCACACAATGCCTATCATTAAGGCACCAGCTCATGAGTGGACAACACTGGTGACAGTTCTTGAGAAGCTTTCGTACCTCAATAGTTTTGTGTGTCCAGAAAACACTGGAACGATCTTAGTTACATTTGACATGGATCTTTACAAGAGGGCCCTAAAGTTAGAATATCTTCGTGACCAATATGCTGGGAAATGGATGGTATGCCCTGGTGGTTTCCACACTGTCTTGTGTGCACTAAGGTGCCTTGGGAGGACTGTTGAGCACAGCGGGCTTGATGAAGCTTGGAGCAAGGATCTGTACAGCACTGTGACAGTAAATCAGATACTCAATGGGAATCACCACAATCGTGCTGTTCAAGCTCATGAGCTCACATTAGAGGTATTCTTTGATCTCTGGCTTGCAGAATTTCTGAAAGAGAAGCCTGCAGTTGTAGAAGCTCTATCTGCCTGTATGGATAACTTGATAGAAGCAAACAAGAAAGAGGTAGGCATTCAGGAAGCCCATCACCAACTTCTAATGGGGATTGAACATCTAAACTTGGAAAAGCAGCTGAGTGATTTTGACAGGAGCCACAGTAAATTCCCAATGTATCAATGGGCACGAATGTACATGAGGCAAGTGTTGGCGCTGATTAACTTCACACGTTCACTGAAGCACCCAGATTTCTTCCTGTACTTGGCGTCTCTAGAAAATTTGTGCATATACTTCAGCTACAACCAACTAGATTATGCTCAAAACAAGTGTTAGCCAAAGATATTTCTCAAAAAACGTCTGTTAACTGGATATAAGTGTTCTGGTGGATTTTCTGTACAAGGAATGACAAAAATGCCAGGAAAAATGGTTAATCAGTGTTTTATGTGAAAAGATACAAACAAAATTGCAAAAAATGGCGGCCATTTTGAAAGTCAAAATGGCCGCCAAAGACGCCATTGAAAAAAATAGAACCAACTCAGGTCTTGTTGCCTAGGGTATAAGGATTCCAAAAAACTGGTTCCACTAGTGTAGCAAATTTTGCACTACAATGACATAACACCATGTACTAGACAGTGCTGCACTATTACAATGTGAGCACGTCTATAAAGTATATACAGTGCTGTACCATTACAATGTGAGCATATCTATAAAGTATATACAGTGCTGTACCATTACAATGTGAGCATATCTATAAAGTATATACAGTGCTGTACCATTACAATGTGAGCATATCTATAAAGTATATACAGTGCTGTACCATTACAATGTGAGCATATCTATAAAGTATATACAGTGCTGCACTATTGCAATGTGAGTATATCTATAAAGTATGTACAGTGCTGTACTATTACAATGTGAGCATATCTATAAAGTATATACAGCGCTGTACTATTACAATGTGAGCACGTCTCTAAAGTATATACAGTGCTGTACTATTACAATGTGAGCACGTTTATAAAGTATATACATTGCTGTACTATTACAATGTGAGCACGTCTGTAGAGTATGTACAGTGCTGTACCATTACAATGTGAGCACGTCTATAAAGTATATACAGTGCTGTACTATTACAATGTGAGTATATCTATAAAGTATGTACAGTGCTGTACTATTACAATGTGAGTATATCTATAAAGTATATACAGTGCTGTACTATTACAATGCGAGCATGTATATAAAGTATATACAGTGCTGCACTATTACAATGTGAGCACGTCTATAAAGTATATACAGTGCTGTACCTTTACAATGTGAGCACGTCTATAAAGTATATACAGTGCTGTACCTTTACAATGTGAGCACGTCTATAAAGTATATACAGTGCTGTACCTTTACAATGTGAGCACATCCATAAAGTATATACAGTGCTGTACCTTTACAATGTGAGCACGTCTATAAAGTATATACAGTGCTGTACCTTTACAATGTGAGCACGTCTATAAAGTATATACAGTGCTGTACCTTTACAATGTGAGCACGTCCATAAAGTATATACAGTGCTGTACTATTACAATGTGAGCACGTCTATAAAGTATATACAGTGCTGTACTATTACAATGTGAGTATATCTATAAAGTATGTACAGTGCTGTACTATTACAATGTAAGCATATCTATAAAGTATGTACAGTGCTGTACCATTACAATGTGAGCATATCTATAAAGTATGTACAGTGCTGTACTATTACAATGTGAGCATATCTATAAAGTATGTACAGTGCTGTACTATTACAATGTGAGCATATCTATAAAGTATGTACAGTGCTGTACTATTACAATGTGAGTATATCTATAAAGTATGTACAGTGCTGTACTATTACAATGTGAGTATATCTATAAAGTATATACAGTGCTGTACTATTACAATGTGAGCACGTAGATAAAGTATATACAGTGCTGCACTATTACAATGTGAGCACGTCTATAAAGTATATACAGTGCTGTACCTTTACAATGTGAGCACGTCTATAAGGTATATACAGTGCTGCACTATTACAATGTGAGCACGTATATAATGTATATACAGTGTGGTACTATTACAATGTGAGCACGTCTATAAAGTAGGTATATACAGTGCTGTACTATTACAATGTGAGCACGTCTATAAAGTATATACAGTGCTGTACTATTACAATGTGAGCACGTCTATAAAGTACATACAGTGCTGTACTATTACAATGTGAGTATATCTATAAAGTATATACAGTGCTGTACCTTTTCAATGTGAGCACGTCTATAAAGTATATACAGTGCTGCACTATTACAATGTGAGCACGTCTATGAAGTATATACAGTGCTGTACTATTACAATGTGAGCACGTCTATAAAGTATATACAGTGCTGTACTATTACAATGTGAGCACGTCTATAAAGTATATACAGTGCTGTATTATTACAATGTGAGCACGTCTATAAAGTATATACAGTGCTGTATTATTACAATGTGAGCACGTCTATAAAGTATATACAGTGCTGTACTATTACAATGTGAGTATATCTATAAAGTATTATACAGTGCTGTACTATTACAATGTGAGTATATCTATAAAGTATGTACAGTGCTGCACTATTACAATGTGAGCATGTATATAAAGTATGTACAGTGCTGTACTATTACAATGTGAGCACGTCTATAAAGTATGTACAGTGCTGTACTATTACAATGTGAGCACGTCTATAAAGTATGTACAGTGCTGTACTATTACAATGTGAGCATGTCTATAAAGTATGTACAGTGCTGTACTATTACAATGTGAGTACATCTATAAAGTATGTACAGTGCTGTACTATTACAATGTGAGTACATCTATAAAGTATGTACAGTGCTGTACTATTACAATGTGAGCACGTCTATAAAGTATGTACAGTGCTGTATTATTACAATGTGAGCACGTCTATAAAGTATGTACAGTGCTGTACTATTACAATGTGAGTACATCTATAAAGTACTAGCAGAGGTACCCGGCTTTGCACGGGAGTGGGAGGAGGAGGGGAGGGGGAAGAGGAGGGGAGGGGAACGGGGGGGAGGGGGGAGGGGGAAGCGGGGGAGGAGGAGGGGAGGGGGAAGAGGAGGGGAGGGGAATGGGGGGGGAGGGGGAAGGGGGGGGAGGGGGGAGGGGAAGGGGGGAGGGAAGGGTGCGGGGGTGCCTAGGGGAAGAAGGGCCCCTCCCCTCCCCTCTCCCCCCCCCTTCCCCCTCCCCCCCCCTCCCCTCCCCCCTCTCCCCCTCCCCCTCCCCCCCTGCCCCCCTCCCCCTCCCCCCCCCCTCCCCCTTCCCCCTCCCCCCCTCGTTCCCCTCCCCTTCTCTTCCCCCTCCCCTCCTCCTCCCCCTTCACACCAGGGGGGTTGACTCAGCCTGTCATCCCACCGAGGTCGGAAGTCGGAACTCATTGTCGTCAAATAAATGTAGCCTGTATGTTTCACTCTTTGTCACATGCCGTTGGTCCCATGTCAATCGGATGAAGTTGAAAAATTAACGTTACGAAGGTTCTCTGGGACGTACTGATTCCGAATAATGAAGTTGAAAAATTAACGTTCCGAAATACGCTAATTACGCTAACAGAAGCGCTGGAGGGAGCACTGCGCTCCCTCCCTTAGATTCCCTCCCTCTTCTGCTAGCGCTAATTACGCGTAACACACTAATTTTAAAACCCGAAGTTTTTTTAATTTTAAGGTGTGCTGTAGTCAGAAGCGCTAGAAGCGCTGCGCTCCCTCCCTTCGAATCCCTCTCTCTTCTGCTAGTGCTAATAATACGCTAATTTTAAAACCCGAAATTTTTTAAATGTTTATGTCTCCGTGACATTCCTGGGACCATCCCGAGTCGAACAGTACTTTCCGCTCGCAAATCCGTCCACGGGTTCTCGAGATCTTAGAGATCATAGATAGATCAGGATACAGACACAGAGGCCAACTCTACTTTATATATATAGATGTACAGTGCTGTGCTATTACAATGTGAGTACATCTATAAAGTATGTACAGTGCTGTACTATACAATGTGAGCACGCATATAAAGTTTGGACAACATTTATAAACTAGAATGCCACTTATGAATTTGAGAGCATACCTCGGCCAGGGTGAACAATTTACGTTTTGTATCCCTCTGATAGGTCAGATCTGGATCCGGAACCGACCCAAAATCGAATCCTCTTGTTCTTGTCACCTAACCAACTCATCCACCAAGTTTTGTCATAAGTCGTCCACAACTTTTTGAAATATAATCCTATATCGTTTTTGGCAACATCACTCAATGGTGAAGAATCACTTGCAGTTTCTAAAAACTCTCGTTTCCGGATCTGGATTCGAATCTTCACCAAATTGAATCAATTCTGGCCCAGTTAGTACTTTCTCCAACGTAACAACAACAACAACAACAACAACAACAACATGCATTTTAAAGGCCATTTTCCCTGCTAGAGTTGTTAGGGTTAGCCTTGCGGTCCCCATGACAATCTTCTCCATTTTGCCCTATTTTCTGCATCTCTCCTTGTTAACCCGCTTACCCGCATTTCTTCTTCCACCATCTTTAGCCAAGTCTTTCTCGGTCTTCCCTGTCTTCTACTTCCTTCTACATTCATTTCCATCACTCTTCTCAACCAGTCACTTTCATCCTTCCTCAAAACATGACCAAACCATCTCAACCTGTTCCTCTTCACAGCATCAATCACAGGCTCTATTCCCATCATCTTTCGCAATTCATCATTTGTCTTCCTCTCTCTCAACGATACTCCGCACATCCGTCGAACCATTCGCATTTCCACCCTTTCCAACCTTCGTTGCTGCTCTACGTTCATTACCCATGTCTCGCTCCCATAAATCATAACACTTCTCACACATGCAGCATACACCTTTCCCTTCAGCTTCAACGACACTCCCCTCATCATCAGCACGCCACTCAATTCCCGAAACTTCTTCCATGCACATCTCACTCGAGCAAACGTTGCAGAGTCTGATCCACCTTCTCCATTCAGCATGTCTCCGAGGTAGCAAAATGTTTTCACACCTTCCAGCTTCACGCCGTCTCCAAGATCCAACTCAACATTTCCTCCATCTGCAGCTCCCTCTGTGCACACCTTACATTTGAATGTAGCTGCCACACTGGTTAATGACCCTCTCAGACCACTACATTTTTGATGAACCCACTCAGCGCACATTGTACACTGAATGGAGTTCACTCCGACACCCTTCCTACACACAGCACAGGGCCACTTCCCAGTTCTTTCCACCTCACCACATGCTTTACCACTTGCCATCACCTTCATCTTTCCGATATTCACCTTCAGACCTTTTGTCTCCATACATTCCTTCCACTTGTTCATCTTTTCCTTCAGTCCATCCATACTTTCCGCAATCAACACCAGATCATCTGCATACAACAACTCCCACGGTAAACCCTCCTTTACGTTCTGAGCCAGCACCTCCATCACAGCTACAAATAGTAGTGGACTTAGTACCAACCCCTGATGCACTCCCACCTTCACCTCAAACTCACCACTGTTCCCGTCCTTCGTCCTTGCAGCTGTGCGCGCTCTTTTGTACATTGCCATCACTACTCTGATCAAGCATTCCTCCACTCCTAACTTCCTCAATGCCCATGTCAATACTTTGCGTGGAACCCGATCGAATGCTTTCTCCAGATCAACAAACCCAAGAAACAACTTCTTCCTCTTCTCCATGTACTTCTCCTGCAACTGCCTCACAATGAAAAGCATGTCTGTCGTTCCTCTTCCTGGCATGAATCCAAACTGCATTTCGTCGATCTTCACTTTCTTCCTTATCCTTCTCTCCAACACCCTTTCCAATACCTTCATTCCATGCTCCAATAACTTTATCGCTCGGTACGAGCCACACTCCAGAGGGTCACCTTTCCCCTTGTATAGAGGGACGAGGGTACTCATTTCCCAATCCACTGGAATGCGGCCTTCTTTCACCACCAGATTACAGATCTCTGTCATTCTCTTCACACCCCAACTTCTTGCTGCCTTCAACATATCTCCCACAACTCCCGTCGGCCCTCCCGCTTTTCTACCCTTCATTGCTTTTATCGCTTCCTCAACTTCCTTCTCAGTTATCTTCTCTGCCGGTCCTAAAACTGGGTTACTCTCTATGTTGCCATCCCATTCATTCTCTGTATTCAACAGCATTTCCATATATCTTTTCCATCTTCCTTTAATTCCATCTGGGTCGACAACGATTTGTCCCACTTCATCCTTCAAGCAACTCACCCCCATCACATCACACCTCTCTTTCGCTATCTGCTTTGCAATCCTGAATACTGCTTTCTGACCCTCTTCCGAATCCAAGCGTTCTCTGAACATTTTCCTACATGCCTCCTGCGCCTAGAAGGAGGCATGTAGGAAACATCAGACAACCTGAAGACATAATGCCTCTGGTCATCAAATGCATCATGACTATGTTGGCGGAGGCATAAAAACATTTTATTTGGGGATGACATTCATCCACGATAATATACCAGCATGGTCAAACATTACTTATGCCTAGGACACCTATTGTAATGGAGATGGTGGCCATGGCAATACAATTCAGCAAATCACAGCCATGATCTAATCTAGTTGAGATAAGGTCATGAGGAAGATGTCTGGAATATGAAAGCTAAATATTCAACGGTTTTTGAAATATCGCGTACACAAAAGTACAAGGACGGATGATACAATTGTCATGAACAAACAAACAAACCATCCAATCGTCATGAATAAACAAAAAACAATCCAATTGTCATGAACAAACAAAAAACAATCCAATTGTCATGAAGAAACAAAAAACAATCCAATTGTCATGAAGAAACAACAAACAATCCAATCATCATGAACAACCAAACAATCCAATCGTCATGAACAAACAAACAAACAAACAATGCAATCGTCATGAACAACAAAAACAATCCAATTGTCATGAACAAACAAAAAACAATCCAATTGTCATGAACAACAAACAATCCAATCATCATGAACAACCAAACAATCCAATCGTCATGAACAAACAAACAAACAATGCAATCGTCATGAACAACAAAAACAATCCAATTGTCATGTACAGCAAAAAAACAATTCAAATGTCATGAACAACAAAAACAAT
This sequence comes from Myxine glutinosa, assembly GCF_964187855.1. NCBI lineage: Eukaryota > Metazoa > Chordata > Myxini > Myxiniformes > Myxinidae > Myxine > Myxine glutinosa. The sequence goes on along the minus strand of NC_136263.1, from coordinate 1,291,793 downwards.
CCAATCATCATGAACAACAAAAACAATCCAATCAGCATGAACAACAAACAATCCAATTGGCATAAACAAACAAACAATCCACTCATCATGAACAACAAAGAAACAATCTAATCATCATGAACAACAAACAAACAATGCAATTGTCATGAACAACAAACAATCAATCTAATCGGCATAAACAAACAAACAATCCAATCATCATGAACAACAAACAATGCAACCTTCATGAACAACAAACAATTCAATCATCATGAACAAATAAAGAAACAACGCAATTGTCATGAACAACAAACAAACAATCCAATCATCATGAAAAAAACAAACTATACAATTCTCATGAACAACAAACAAACAAATAATCCAATTGTCATGAACAACAAACAATCCAATTGTCATGAACAACAAACAATCCAATTGTCATGAACAACAAACAATCCACTCATCATGAACAACAAAGAAACAATCTAATCATCATGAACAACAAACCATGCAATTGTCATGAACAACAAACAATCAATCTAAGCGGCATGAACAACAAACAATGCAATTGTCATGAACAACAAACAAACAATGCAATTGTCATGAACAAACAAAAAACAATCCAATTGTCATGATCAAAAAACAATCCAATTGTCATAAACAAACAAAAAACAATCAAATCGTCATGAAGAAACAAAAAACAATCCAATCATCATGAAAAAAAAAAACTATACAACTCATGAACAACAAACAAACAAATAATCCAATTGTCATGAACAACAAATAATCCAATCAGCATGACCAACAAACAATCCAATTGTCATGAACAACAAACAATCCAATCAGCATGAACAACAAACAATCCAATTGTCATGAACAACAACGAAATAATCTAATCATCATGAACAACAAACAAACCATGCAATTGTCATGAACAACAAACAAACAATCCAATCATCATGAAAAAAAAATACTATACAATTCTCATGAACAACAAACAAACAAATAATCCAATTGTCATGAACAACAAATAATCCAATCAGCATGAACAACAAACAATCCAATTGTCATGAACAACAAACAATCCAATCAGCATGAACAACAAACAATCCAATTGTCATGAACAACAAACAATCCACTCATCATGAACAACAAAGAAACAATCTAATCATCATGAACAACAAACAAACCATGCAATTGTCATGAACAACAAACAATCAATCTAATCGGCATGAACAACAAACAAACAATGCAATTGTCATGAACAACAAACAAACAATGCAATTGTCATGAACAACAAACAATCAATTTAATCGACATTAACAAGCAAACATACAATCCAATCATCATGAACACAAACAATGCAATTGTCATGAACAACAAACAATCCAATCATCATGAACAACAAACAACGCAATTGTCATTAACAACAAACAAACAATCCAATCATCATGAAAAAACAAACGATGCAATTGTCATGAACAACAAACAAACAAATAATCCAATTGTCATGAACAACAAACAATCCAATCATCATGAACAACAAACAATGCAATTGTCATGAACAACAAACAATCCAATCATCATGAACAAATAAACAATGCAATTGTCATTAACAACAAACAATCCAATCATCATGAACAAATAAACAATGCAATTGTCATTAACAACAAACAAACAACGCAATTGTCGTGAACAACAAACAAACAATCCAATCATCATGAAAAAACAAACTATGCAATTGTCATGAACAACAAACAAACAAATAATCCAATTGTCATGAACAACAAACAATCAATTTAATCGGCATTAACAAACAAACAAACAATCCAATCATCATGAACAAGAAACAATGCAATTGTCATGAACAACAAACAATCCAATCATCATGAACAAATAAAAAACGCAATTGTCATTAACAACAAACAATCCAATCATCATGAACAACAAACAATGCAATTGTCATGAACAACAAACAATCCAATCATCATGAACAAATAAAAAACGCAATTGTCATTAACAACAAACAATCCAGTCATCATGAACAAACAAAGAAACAACGCAATTGTCGTGAACAAACAAACAATCCAATCATCATGAAAAAACAAACTATGCAATTGCCATGAACAACAAACAATTCAATCATCATGAACAACAAAACAATCCAATCATTATGAACAACAAAAACAATCCAATCATCATGAACAACAAACAATTCAATCATCAGGAACAAACAATCCAATTGTCATGAACAACAAACAAAATCCAATTGTCATGAACAAACAATCCAATAATCATGAACAACAAAAACAATCAAATCATAATGAACAACAAACAAAAATCTAATCAGTATGAACAACAAACAAACAATCCAATCACCATGAACAACAAACAATCCAATCATCATGTACAACAAAAACAATCCAATCATCATGAACAACAAACAATCCAATCATCATGTACAACAAACAAACAATGCAATTGTCATGAACAACAAACAAACAATCCAATCATCAGGAAAAAAACAATCCAATTGTCATGAACAACAAACAAACAATGCAATTATCATGAGCAAACAATCCAATCATCATGTACAACAAACAATGCAATTGTCATGAACAAACAAACAATCCAATCATCATGAACAAACAATGCAATTGTCATGAACAACAAACAAACAATCCAATTATCATGAACAACAAAAAGAATCCAATCATCGTGAACAACAAACAAATCTATTCAGTATGAACAACAAACAAACAATCCAATCATCATGAACAACAAACAATCCAATCATCATGTACAACAAAAACAATCCAATCATAAACAAAAACAATCCAATTATCATGAACAACAAAAACAATCCAATCATCATGAACAACAAAAACAATCCAATCATCATGAACAACAAACAAACAATGCAATTGTCATGAACAACAAACAAACAATCCAATTATCATGAGCAAACAATCCAATAATCATGAACAACAAAAACAATCCAATTATCATGAACAACAAACAATCCAATCATCATGAACAACAAAAACAATCCAATCATCATGAACAACAAACAATCTAATCGTCATGAACAACAAACAATGCAATTGTCATGAACAAACAAACAATCCAATCATCATGAACAACAAACAATCCAATCATCATGAACAGCAAACAAACAATGTAATTGTCATGAACAACAAACAATCGAATCGCCATGAACAACAGACAATGCAATTGTCATGAACAAACAATCCAATCATCATGAACAAACAATGCAATTGTCATGAACAACAAACAAACAATCCAATCAACATGAACAAACAAAAAAATGCAATTGTCATCAACAACAAACAAACAATCGAATCAGCATGAACAACAAACAAACAAATTGTCATGAACAACAAACAAACAATGCAATCATCATGAACAACAAACAAACAATGCAATTGTCATGAACAACAAACAAACAATCCAATTATCATGAACAAACAATCCAATCATCATCATAAACAACAAACAATCCAATCAGCATGAACAACAAACAATCTAATCAGCATGAACAACAAACAATCAAATTATCATGAACAAACAAACAATGCAATTGTCATAAACAACAAACAATCTAATCGTCATGAAAAACACACAAACAATCCAATCATCATGAACAACAAAAACAATCCAAATCATGAACAAACAATCCAATCATCATGAACAACAAAAACAATCCAATCATCATGAACAACAAAAACAATCCAATCATCATGAACAACAAACAATCTAATCATCATGAACAAACAAACAATTCAATTGTAATGAACAGCAAACAAACAATCCAATCATCATGAACAACAAAAACAATCCAATCATCATGAACAAACAAACAATTCAATTGTCATGAACAACAAACAAACACTCCAATTGTCATGAACAACAAAAAAAAAATCCAATCATCATGAACAAACAATCCAATCATCATGTACAACAAAAACAATCCAATCATCATGAACAATAAAAACAATCCAATCATCATGAACAACAAACAAAGCAATTGTCATGAACAACAAACAATCCAATCATCAGGAAAAAACAATCCAATTGTCATGAACAACAAACAAACAATCCAATTATCATGAGCAAACAATCCAATAATCATGAACAACAAAAACAATCCAATCATCATGAACAACAAACAATCCAATCATCATGAACAACAAAAACAATCCAATCATCATGAACAACAAACAATCTAATCGTCATGAACAACAAACAATGCAATTGTCATTAACAAACAGACAATCCAATCATCATGAACAACAAACAAACAATGTAATTGTCATGAACAACAAACAATCCAATTATGATGAACAAACAATCCAATAATCATGAACAACAAAAACAATCCAATCATCATGAACAACAAACAAAAATCTAATCAGTATGAACAATAAACAAACAATTGTTATGGAGTCCTCTACAATCTCCTGGTCTCGGTAACCTCCGAACCCCGAGAGGAGCCCCGGCAGAAAGATATATTACCCTGTGTTGAAAATCAATAGTGAAACCACACCAATGATTATAAATGAACAAAATTGTATTAGAAATCACCCACAGGAATAACGGTATAACAGATGGCCATTAAGAGTGCACTCCATATATATATCTTATATATATATATATATATATATATATATATATATATATATATATATATATATATATATATATATATATATATATATATATATATATATATATATATATATATATAAAATAACCACCTTTAATAATAATAATAAGAGGCCATTTTTCCCCGCAAAGCGGGGGTTGGCCTTTTTCGGGAACCGTGGTTGTTGTTTTTTGGTCCCCTTTTTGAAGCAATTTTTACGGCCGGATGCCCTTCCTGACGCCAACCCTTTTTGCCACCTTTAACGACAAACAGGGAATTACCAGTGAACTGGTACTCAATTAGCCGACCTCGGAAGGATGACAGGCTGAGTCAACCCCCCTGGCGTTCATTCAGCGATCGACCGGGATTCGAACCCAGGATCCTAAGCCGGCACCCTAGCCGCTAGCCCAACACCAGGGTTCTAGCCCAACACCAGGGCCCAACATCTTATATAAAGTCAGGTAACTCACTGCTCTGCCCGTGAGTGAAAGGACACTCCTGAATGTCTCTATAACTTTTCCCCAAGGCGAATGTGATTCACTCCAGCGGTCGATAGAACGAAATCCGGTCGAAGCCCGAATCTCACTCTCCAGTCGATATCCGAAGCGCGTACAGTTGGCCTTGGAGATCGCCCCGCCAAACCGTACATGGGCGCCCTCCAGAGGCGCACCTTCACCGCTCACTCAGCAAACCGCAACGTAATTGGAGACGAAGCGGTTGCACATACACATCCCCGACAGACGGTAGGATGTTGCTGTGAAGATGACGCGGCAAAACCTTCGTTGGTATCCGAAGCGCGGGGTTCAAAATGGCCAACGGCTCCTGCTTGAGCCGATGCGGCGAGGTGAGGATTCGTCTGAATCACAGCGCCCCAAATCTGACTACGCAGATTTCTCCCCCTCCAGCGATACTTCCTATCGCCGGATGTCCTTTCAAGGAACGCAAAATTCCCTCACGACCGCCGGTAGACCTTGCTCGTTATGGAGCGCTGACGTCACGCGTCTTCTCCGACTTTGCTCGCGCCGCTTCTTCCTCTTCACCTCTTCCGGGTCGGTTTCCTGTATCATTTAAAGTTAGCCTTTTTAACTTTAGATAACCGTTCCTGAATAATAAACCTTTTGAAGATAATAATAGTACATAAGATCAGACCTGCATCAAGTGGGTGAAAACCACAATAACGGAAGTTACGAATCCGTAACACAATCCAATCATCATAAACAACAAACAATCCAATCAGCATGAACAACAAACAATCAAATTATCATGAACAAACAAACAATGCAATTGTCATAAACAACAAACAAACAATCCAATCGTCATGAACAATACACAAACAATCCAATCATCATGAACAAACAATCCAAAAATCATGAACAACAAAAAAATCCAAATCATGAACAAACAATACAATCATCATGAACAACAAACAATCCAATCAGCATGAACAACAAACAAACAATATAATCAGCATGAACAACAAACAATCAAATTATCATGAACAAACAAACAATGCAATTGTCATAAACAACAAACAAACAATCCAATCGTCATGAACAATAAACAATCCAAATCATGAACAAACAATCCAATCATCATGAACAACAAAAACAATCCAAATCATGAACAAACAATCCAATCATCATGAACAACAAAAACAATCCAATCATCATGAACAACAAAAACAATCCAATCATCATGAACAACAAAAACAATCCAATCATCATGAACAACAAACAATCTAATCGTCATGAACAACAAACAATGCAATTGTCATGAACAGCAAACAAACAATCCAAACATCATGAACAAACAATCCAAAAATCATGAACAAACAATCCAATCATCATGAACAACAAAAACAATCCAATCATCATGAACAACAAAAACAATCCAATCATCATGAACAACAAACAATCTAATCATCATGAACAAACAAACAATTCAATTGTCATGAACAGCAAACAAACAATCCAATCATCATGAACAACAAAAACAATCCAATCATCATGAACAAACAAACAATCCAATCATCACAAGCAAACAAACAATTCAATTGTCATGAACAACAAACAAACACTCCAATTGTCATGAACAAAAAAAAAAATCCAATCATGAACAACAAACAAACAATCCAATTGTCATGAACAAACAATCCAAATTCTCATGAACAACAAACAAACATTCTAATCATCATGAACAAAAACAATCCAATAATCATGAACAACGAACAAACAATCCAATTGTCATGAACAATAAACAAACAATCCAATTGTCATGAACAACAAACAAACATTCTAATCATCATGAACAAAAACAATCCAATAATCGTGAACAACAAACAAACAATCCAATCATCATGAACAACAAACAAACATTCTAATCATCATGAACAAAAACAATCCAATAATCGTGAACAACAAACAAACAATCCAATCATCATGAACAACAAACAAACAATCCAATTGTCATGAACAAACAATCCAATTGTCATGAACAACAAACAAACATTCTAATCATCATGAACAAAAACAATCCAATAATCATGAACAACAAACAAACAATCCAATCATCATGAACAACAAACAAACATTCTAATCATCATGAACAAAAACAATCCAATAATCGTGAACAACAAACAAACAATCCAATCATCATGAACAACAAACAAACAATCCAATTGTCATGAACAAACAATCCAATTGTCATGAACAACAAACAAACATTCTAATCATCATGAACAAAAACAATCCAATAATCATGAACAACAAACAAACAATCCAATCATCATGAACAACAAACAAACATTCTAATAATCATGAACAAAAACAATCCAATAATCATGAACAACAAACAAACAATCCAATTGTCATGAACAATAAACAAACAATTCAATTGTCATGAACAATAAACAAACAATCCAATTGTCATGAACAATAAACAAACAATCCAATTGTCATGAACAATAAACAAACAATCCAATTGTCATGAACAATAAACAAACCATCCAATTGTCATGAACAATAAACAAACAATCCAATTGTCATCAACTTGCCTTCCAAACGCAATTCACTGATTTCCTCCAGAGCGATGAACCAAGTGCTGCAGAGCAATCAACAAGATACCCATTGTCAAACATCATCACATGCCATGTCGAGCAATGTACCCGGAACCAGCGATTGGCAGTATTCCTTGCACACATCACGAGATTCCTGAGCGTGGAATGCACCCGTCACCACATTTACACAGGTGTCATGTGCCTCACATTCGCAGTGGTGCAAAAGTTGTAGAGGCCAGCTGAAGAATCCCCACAAGCCAACGTCCTACCATTACATAGAAGGGTCCACCCACACCCTCCACCCATCCCCCCCCCCCCCCCCTGTTAATAATGTATGTAACCGCACAAGCGTAGAGTACCAAAAGCAAAATCTCCACTTTCAGACGTAACAGCCATCCAAACCTTACTTTTTGTGGAAGGCGTGTCGGCACGGACAAATGCCAAGCTTGTCTTTAACTTTGAAGTCCTCCAAACAGACGGCACACGTCTGCAAAAAGATTTTAAAGGGTGGCATGAAGAAAAATACATCACAGCAAAAGCCTCAGCACTTTAAACCCATTTACCAAAAACATTAATCTTTATAAGGCCCGAGCAACAAGACATACCAATGTATTGCCAAGTGCTCGATGAGGGAGCAGATGGGGAAGGGTGTGGGAGTAGCGAGCGGGGCCAAAACCACCCACAGAGCCCAATCATATGGACACGTCCAAAATTAGTGACCACACACCGAGTCAGTCTACTGTGGTCTGGATTCCAAGCGGTTGGAATAAACAAGTCGTTTAACCAAATACTAGTGAAGTCACATTTGTGCCAAGATGTTTGCAATAGAAAACCCACTAGATTTTAAGCACTTTACCAAATTACCTTAAACTGTCATTGGCCAATCCAATAATAAAGGAAACGGTTACCGAGAATGCATCAGCACAATCTCAGAATTGTGAAACCAGGGTAGAGTCAGAATGTGAGAAGACATCGAGACGTCGTCGTATCGAGCATGTCATGATCAACTTGACGGTGGAGTGAGCAGCAGAGGCAATGGCATCCAATTTATAACAAAGGCAATTGTGAACCAAATGGCGAAGCAGTAGTAGACGACGACATTGTAGTCGAGTCGAAATCGACATGAAAATGCCAAACCCGGACATTTTCGATAATAACCGTTTTTGGTACGAAATGCTATTGTCCTGTAACTACTGTTATGGAGTCCTCTACAATCTCCTGGTCTCGGTAACCTCCGAACCCCGAGAGGAACCCCGGCAGAAAGGTATATATATGTTATTCCGTGTCAAAATCAATAGGGAAACCACACTATGAGTTATCCACAACCAAAGAATATATTAAAGAGCACACAGGAATCACGATACAACAATAATAGTAATCAACCCTACAATCAATATCTTAAGATGGTACCACCTTATCTAGTAACTTAACCCCAAACTCACGGCACTCCCAGGAAATGGAACCGAGCCCTCCTCAATGTCTCTATAACCCTCCAAGGCGAAGTTGATTCGCTCCAGCGATCGTTGGAACCATGTCCGATCCAGATCAATTGAGGCGTAGGCGGTCAAAGCGACACCGAAGTCACGTGGTCCAACACCCGGCAAACTCGTGGTAGAATGGAAAATCTCCAAAGACGCGCGCGTACACGTTTGCCGTTCCATCAGCGAATCGCCGTGTCCTCCTCAAACGCCGCTTTATTGCACAGCCGTCCCCGGCAAACCACCCGGAGGATAAGCCCAGCCGACGCGACAAAAAACCTTTTCCGATGAAGGCAGCGCACGGGGCGAAATGGCGGACGACTCTCACTCGAGCCGCTGCCTTGAGACGAAGATTCTCCGGAATCTCAACCCTGTACCTGGCTTCACAGGCTTTTCCACAACACAGCGATAACACCGATCGCACGATATTCCTTTCAAGGACTCAAAGTTCACTCGCCATGTACGCTCGACCACGCTAGGTACAGAGCTTTTTCAGACCACGTCGTTTCACTGTCCTCACGCCTTCTTTTTCCTCGCTCGCCGTTTTTCGGGGCACGATTTCCTGTATCATTTTAAGTTGACCTTTTTAACTTTAGATAGCTGTTCCTCAATCATAAACCTTTTGAGAATAATAATAATACATAATATCAGAAACATGTCAAGTGGATGAAAACCACAACAGCGGAAGTGACGAATCCGTAACACTACAGACAAAATTCTCATAAATTCATTCATGGGGAACCATGTTTTTTTATTAGGTCAAAGTATATGACGTGTTACAAAACCGTAAATAATACGTTTTCCAGGTTTAGATGATAATGATTCACAAATAGTCTTGCTTATGGTATCAAATGTTATGAATACTTTCTGATAAATATTAAATAATAGAATAAATAACTAACTCATTACTGGAACATATTTCTTTTCAAAATGTAATTATTTTATTAAAAACATGCAAAATTTTATCGACATATTTTCAGGTATGTTTGTATAAATAAGTGTAGACACTTGATTTTAATGATCATATATTTCCAGGCACGTCAAGAGCCAACACTCAGGCAAACAACCTCGGAGCCCCCACCCTTTCACTCTTTTATAACTTTTTAAGGAACTTTCTTTAATGAAAAACAAGACTTTATGAAAACAAATGGTCACTTTTATTACCTCCGCCACCAAAGGTGGATGGAGGTTATGTTTTCACCCCTGTCTGGCTGTTTGTGAAACAAGATATCTCAAAAGGTTGTGGATGGATTTGGTCAAAATTTTGCTGAGATGTAGCGTATGTGACAAGGACGAAATGAGATTTTAGTGAAGATCTAAATATGGATTCGGATATGATAATTATTTAATTTTTTTAGTGATTCTTTACCATTGAGAGATGGGGCTAAAACCAACATATAACAGGATATCTCAAAAAGTTATGGTTGGATCTGGAGGAAACTTGATGGACCGGTTGTGTGTGTGACAAGGAAGAATCTATTCAATTTTGGTGAAGATCTAGATTCGGATCCGGCTAGTATAATTTTTTTTAAAGTGATTCTTCACCATTGGGAGATAGGGCCAAAAACGATACAAAGCAGGATATTTCAAAAAGTTGTGGACGAATGATTTTGATTAACCGATTCCATATTGTGATTTTCTGGTGTACTCTAGGATACAAAATTTAAACTGTGCACCTGGCGGAGGTATGCTGTCTACTGAGTGCCGTTCTAGTTTAGCAGTATGATCGAAAATAAAGGAGATAGCGGGACGTTTGGACCGATTGAATCAATTCGCACCCTCGACGGTTGAACAATATTTCTCCATAAGATTGGCAAAAAATATGTGTCGAGATGGTTAATAATTTTTTTTGGACAAAGAGGACACAAAACCCATTTCTTTGTAATGCACATTTATGGTTAATAACCATTTTATGTAAAGTTTGAAACTGTACCATTAACTGGTAAATGTTTTGTTTCCGGCAAGAAAGCAAAATCAGCTTCTGGGTTTAAATGTAACGATGAGGAAATGAGGATGAGCCGATGAGGGGTTTCACTGTAGGCTGTTTAAAAAAAATTACAGAAGCTCGGGCCACTCAATGGACCCCAGGCCTCAAGGCAGCAACCCCCCCCCCCCCCCCCCCCCACCTCTCGACACCTCTGATCATATGGACACATTATACACCATTTTGCTCCACAATATACCAGTATTAGGATTTAATCAAACAATGTTTAACTTAGTTTACCAATTATTTAACTTAGTTTTATTTAACTTAAAGCCTGGTGTTGGCTTAGTGGTTAGGGTGCTGGCTTGGGATCCTTGGACCCCAAGTTCAAATCCCGGTCGATCACTGAATTAACGCCAGGGGGGTTGATGCAGCCTGTCATCCTTCCGTCGTCAATTTCCTTAGGCAAATTGAGCACCAGCTTGCTGGGATGAATGATCCTGGTGTGTACCCCGATTTAGAATAGGTACACCGTATCCCTGCACATCGTAAGAGGCGACTAAGGGTTGGTGTCAGGAAGGGCATCACGCCATAAAAACATTGCCTCAAAAAGGGAACCATGATTGTCATGGGGCCCGCAAGGCTAACCCCCACGCTAGTGGGGGGAAAATGGCCTTAAAACGATCATTCATTCATTCACTTCCGGGTTCGGTTGCGAGAGGACGCTGGCGTTGCATATTCGCCGCTTCTCCGACTGGATGGATGTACAGGGTCTGCTTCTACCTTTCTGACCTGACATCTCACACCTGTCCTGCCTTTTCACACCCGCACGTGCCGCGTGTTCTCCGGCTGGATAACGGAATCTGCTTTTGATGGTACGGAATACGGAATTCGAAAGGCCCGCTCCCGTTGATTGTGGCCGTGGCCTTGTTTGCCGGTGGCCTTGTGGCCTTGTTTGCCGCTGTGGTCTTGATTAGCGGCTGCAGTCGTTTGCCGCTGCGTTTGCCGCTTTGCCTCCTCGACCTTGGCCTCGTACTCGTCCCTTCGCTCCTGCCTGGCATGGCTCTGAAGTACTCCGCCGCAAGGCTTCTTCTGCTCAATACCCGCTCCACCCCATCATGCATCTCTGCCATCAAATCAAATGGACTCCTCCGACGACCCAGGTACATTCACCGTGGCTCCGGTCGCAAGTTTGTTTATTTGCAATCAGGTCACTCCATCCCCGTCCTCTGGTCGGCTCAGCGCACTCTCACTCTTCGTCCCAGCGCACCTGGTCACAGCAACCCACACGATCGCACCTCTTGCCTACGAACCCTGGCTAAATCACCTGAATTCATCCCTGCTGTTCAAAACAACATCAAGCTCACCCTGTTCAACACCCGGTCCCTCAACAATAAATGCCTCATCCTGAACGAATACATCCTGGATAACAAACTGGACTTTCTCTGTCTCACCGAAACCTGGCAACAACCTCTGGACTACTACACACTCAACCTCACCACACCCAATGGATATTCCTACGTCAATAAACCACGCTCGGAGGGCCGAGGTGGTGGAATTGCCGTTATCCACCGTCAAGACATCAAGACCAACCTCATCTCCATCTCATCTGCTCCATCATTTGAACACCTGGCTTTAAAACTCTCTGGTCACACGCAGTCAGTCATGGCTGTCGTCTACCGCCCTCCCAAACCACACCCATCATTCCTGTCTGACTTCTCCTACTTTCTGACCCAGCTATGTTCCCTCTCCCCCTCAATCCTCCTCCTTGGTGATTTCAATATCCACATGGACTCCACTGACTCCACAATAACCACTGACTTCACTGATTTACTCACCTGCTTTAACCTCACTCAACATGTCGACTTTCCTACCCATATCCGTGGTCACATTTTGGACCTTGTCTGCTCCACTGGATTAAATTTGCACCATCTCTATGGCTCCGACCTCACCCTCTCTGACCACTTAGCCATCACTCTGACCATCAACATCCCCGCCCCAACACCAAGGCATTATCGCACAATCAACTTCCGTAAGCTAAACGCTCTTTCACCTACCTCATTCTCATCCACCCTCTCTGAAAAAATGTCCACTTCTCCCTTCATTGACCTCCACACCCCTTCCGACCTCACTGACTACTACAACCACACTCTCTCCTCCTGCCTTGACCAGCTTGCGCCTGTAAAAACCAAAACAGTTTCTTTCACCCATTCTGCTCCCTGGTTTACCCCTGAACTCCACCTGATGAAAACTCGTGCTCGCCAACTTGAAAGACTCCGCAATAAAACGGGTCTCACAGTTCACTCCCAAGCCTACAAGGACCACATACAACACTACAAAGATGCCCTCTCCCGCGCCCGCTCTGCCTACTACTCTCAAATTATCCACTCTGGCTCCGGAAACCCAAAAGCACTCTTCTCGACAATAAACAAACTCCTCCGCCCCCTGAACACCACCACCCAGTCATTCACAGTAGACAACTGCATCTCCTTCCTCTCTTTCTTCCAACGCAAAATTGACAACATCTACAACAGCTTGACCACCGCCGCACCCGCTCCCCCTCCAACCACCTGCCCCCCCTTGTCCTGCCATCCCCTGTCTCGGTTCTCCCCAATCTCTCCTACTGACCTCTCTGAACTCCTCATAGGAATGAAAACTGCCACCTGCACTCTTGACCCCATCCCCTCCAGCTTTGTCAAAGCCTCCCTCCCTGCTCTCTCTCCACTTATCATTGCAACAATAAACTCCTCCCTGTCTACAGGCATCGTCCCACCTTCCCTCAAAATTGCTGCTGTTACCCCCATTCTAAAAAAACCTGGTCTAAACCCTGACACCCTAAACAACTTCAGACCCATCTCCAACCTACCCTTTCTGTCAAAAGTTTTGGAACGCGCTGTAGCCACTCAACTCAAACATCATCTCTCTGCCAATAACTTGTATGAAACATTCCAATCCGGATTCCGCTCCAACCACAGTACTGAAACTGCTCTCCTCAAAATCACCAACGACCTTCTCCTCTCCTCTGACGCTGGCAACCTCAACATTCTCGTCCTCCTCGACCTCAGCGCTGCCTTTGACACCATCGATCACACTATCCTCCTCACCCGACTTGAATCCACCTTTAACGTCACCGGCACTGCCCTCTCTTGGATTAAATCATACCTCTCTGACAGATGCCAGTTCATCTCCATCAATAACTGCAAATCCCCCACTGCTCCCCTCCCCCAAGGTGTCCCCCAAGGTTCAGTTCTTGGCCCCCTCCTCTTCATCCTTTACCTGTCCCCGCTCGGTCACTTAATCCGCCGTCATGGTCTCCAATTCCACTGCTTCGCCGATGACATCCAGCTTTTCATCTCCACCAAGTCCGTCTCCACCGACACCCACTCTATCCTGACAAACTGCATCACTGAAATAAAATCCTGGCTTCAAATCAACTTCCTCAAGCTTAACTGTGATAAATCTGAAATAATCATCATTGGCCCAAAAACGCTCACAAAATCCACCCATAACTTTGCCCTCAACATCGACGGTATCCCAGTATCCACCTCCCCTCACATCCGGAATCTTGGCGTCATCTTTGACCAAACCCTTTCCTTCGACAAATACACTAAACAGATCACAAAGTCAGCCTTCTTTCACCTGAAAAACATTGCCCGTCTCCGCTCATCCCTCTCCTCCACGGCTGCAGAAACCCTCATCCACGCCTTCATCACCTCCCGTCTGGACTACTGCAATAGCCTCCTCTATGGTTCACCCTCAAAAATCACCAATAAACTCCAATACATTCAGAACTCCGCTGCCCGTCTACTCACTCATTCCCGGACCCGTGACCACATCACCCCCGTCCTTTACAAGCTTCACTGGCTCCCCATCCCCCAGAGAATCCAGTACAAAATCCTCCTCTTGACATACAAAGCCCTCCATAACCTGGCCCCATCCTACCTGGCTGACCTCCTCTCCAGACACACTCCCACCCGCAACCTCCGCTCTGCTGGTACCAACCTCCTGACCCCCTCCATCCGGACCAAATTCAGATCCTGGGGGGACAGGGCCTTCTCCATCGCTGCTCCCACCCTCTGGAACTCACTACCTCACACCATCAGAGACTCCTCCTCACTCACCACATTCAAAACATCACTAAAGACCCACCTGTTCAACGCTGCATTCAACATTCAACCCACAGCATTTAACCCCTGACTATCTCTTCTCCTTCTCCCTCCTTTTGCTTTAAATATTTCCCTATTGATTCTTGTCTTGTCTTTTTGATTCTTGTCTTATATATATGCCGTATATCGCTGCTGTTTGTTTTCTTGATTCTTGTCTTTTTGCAATTGTTGTTTTCATGTATTGTTATGCATTATGTTTTCCACTCTGTCAAAGCGCCTTTGGGCTTCTGGAAAAGCGCTATACAAAATAAATGAATTATTATTATTATTATTATTCAGTTTTATTTAACTTAGTTTAACCAATTATTTAACTTAGTTTACCAATAGTTTACCTTAGATTACCAATTATTTTATTCATTATAATTCGTTTTTCTACCGCTTCCCCTATCACTTATAGGCCACCATAGCCCAAGTGCACAGGAATATGACAGGAAGTCACAGTAGATGATTCACAAATTCTGCAATGTTGGGCTCTTAAAATATGTCTCAAATAGTCGTTTTGCAGGTAAAATCATTATCAACAACAGATGTCTACTGCCCTTTAACTTGAAGACATGTAGACTATTTGTGACAATTATTTTCTTTTGTTGCCTAATTAACTTATATTAACAACACTGTTTTAGTGTTTGATAAAAGGGGATTAAATTCGTTTAATCACATGGAACAATGTTCCATTGGAACATGCTCCACATGTAATTTGTCTAATGTGTGATGGCCGATAAATGACAAAATGTAAGTTAAAGAGTGTAAATTAGTAACCATAAATCTCTCAGATGATCAAATAAACACGTTAAAATGGTGTTATTACAAGTCTGTTAGCGTAAATCGGGATTTGTTTTTGTTCATTGTCCCTAGAACTTCGATACCAATTTTCCATTTGTTCCTGTTTAATATTTTCATATACACGAGAGTAGGCCTATCCTAGCACAGTCCTGTATGGGTTTTTGTTTACATTACCTTTGTCTTATTGTGGTGTGTTGTCATAAACTGTTTTCTTATTTGTTGCAGATTAGAAATTGACAACCATGGCTGCCCCCAGCAAACATGTTTGTGCAGTTTGTGTAATGGTGCCAGGTAGGGTTCACTGGCACACAGTTCATGTCTAAGAAATGGAAGTAGCAGAACATTTAAAGATGTTTCATGAATATGAGCAATATGACGGGATTAAAATCTCAGGGTACATGTACAGGATAGTGTATACCAATCATTATTACAGACATAACAGATTATTTTGATAGGTTAAGCATTAGTTCATAGCTCTTTCACGAGCCTCGATTCAGTATACAAAAAAATTAAAAAAAAATAAAAATGTGTTTTATGTGTTAGCTCTTCAAGCCTCGACTTTGTAAATAAAATAAAATAATTTTTTTTTTAAATTATTGACCGTATCCCTTGCTCTTCTGGTCCTCACCGAACACAGGTGAGAGTTTCAGCAGGTGCTGCTTGTAGCCTATGCTGATCTCCACAAAGTGTCCGATTCAGTGAATCAGTTGCCCTGTGGAGGATTCTCCGTCTTTGTGGGATGCCACCAAAATGGTCAATCTGACTTTTGAACTATACTCTGGAACTGAGAGTGTTGCGAGGTGTGGTAGTGCCATCTCTCTCTTCTTTCCAGTTGTTACTGGAGTTTGTCAGGGGTGTGCATTCCTCTCCATTCCCCTCCATCTCCCTCACCCCACACACACATTTAGCACTTGAATTGACCGGATTTTGGGGAGGATGTCAGAAAGATTGAGCTGCGGTGCATTGCTTGGGAATGTCAAGAGTTCTGACCTTGATTTCGCAGATACAGTCATCCTTGTGGAGAGTCTGGATATCCTTATGGGGGCCCTCCAGGCACTGAATGAGTGGGTGGAGTGGCTGGGATTATGTGCCTACTGGGTCGAAACCAAGATCCAGGCTTTCAATGACATCTTGGATGCTGCTATCTTGTCTGTACCCGTTTGTGGCGAAAATGTTGACGTCACAGAGGTTCACTTACCTTGGCAGTAATATTCATGTCTCCGCATGTTGTGAGCCTGATGTTGCTGGACGTCTGAGTTGGACCTGGAGGGTCATGGATTCACTGGATCAGGGATGTGGCGCTGTCTGTACCTATGAAGGAGGACGAAAGTCTGAGTCTTTAAGTCCTTGGTGCTTCCAGTCTTGCTCTACGGATGTGAGACCTTGACTCTGGCCAAGGATCTGAGACAAAGACTTAACTCCTTCAGTACCAGGTCTCTTTGAAGAATCCTTGCCTATTACGGGTCAGACTGTGTCCAACTGCCGTTTGCTGAGAGAGACTAGGATGAAATTTGTTACCTGGATAGTCAGTGAGTGTCAACTGCGGCTGTATGGACATGTGGCCCGTTTTCTTGACGCTAATCCTGCTCACCAGATTCTCTCAGCGAGGGAGCCTCGTGAGTGGAGGAGGCTAATGGGCCAACCACGTGCCTCGTGGTTGCAGCAGGTTGATCGGCATCCCAAGTATATGGTGATGGGCCAGGCATCTGCCTGGGGAATGACCAGGCAGAGGCCCCTGGAGTGAAAGTGGACACGGCGACATGCTGCTCCGGCGGCACATGCTCCCATACCTGACCTGACCTGAAATGACATGTGAGGGCAGCAAGCATCACCCTTGAGTGGTGGGAGGACAAAATGAAGAGAAGAGCAGATTGGCGCCAAGCTACACAGCAAGGCTTAACTTTTGCAGAATCCCATCGCAACCAGTTTGCTAACTCAAAGCAGCTTCGAAGGTTAGGCGTGCTGACTGCTGAACCAAGACTCAGACCAACAACAGTCAGCTTATAAATGTGGCTGTCGAGCCAAACAGAAGGATCTCCAGCTGTGTTGAACTTTACACCCACTAACACAAGTATAGCTAGAATGGTATTCGGTAGTGTGCATACCTCCGCCAGGCTGAACAGTTTACGTTTTGTATTCCACCGATAGGCCAGATCTGGACTCGGACCTGAACCAAAATTGAATCGTCTTGTTCTTGTCGCCTAATCAACTCATCCACCTCGTGTCATAACCCAGACATAACTTTTTGAAACATCATGCTTTATACCGTTTTTGGCCACATCTCTCAATGGTGAAGATTCACTTAAATCTCGTAAAAAATAGACAATTCTCATGTCTGGATCCGAATCTTCACCAAATCAAAGCAATTCGTCCTTGTCACATACACAACCTGTCCAGCAAGTTTAGTTTTAATCTGTCCATAACAGAGATATCCTGTTCACAGGCAGACAAACAAAAAAAAAAACCACCTTTAGAGGCCATTTTTCCCCGCAAAGCGGGGGTTGGCCTTTTTCGGGGACCGTGGTTGTTGTTGTTTTTCGGTCCCCTTTTTGAAGCAATGTTTTACGGCCGGATGCCCTTCCTGACGCCAACCCTTTTTGCCGCCTTTAACGACAAACAGGGAATTACCAGTGAACTGGTACAACAGCACAGGCAGACAAACAAACAGGGTGAAAACATTACCTCCATCCACCTTCCGTAGCGGAGGCAACAATTACTTGATACTCGAGGTCTCCCCCCTTTTGGGCGCCATGAGGAATAGATCTGTGCAATATGAACCCTAAATCCTGAACCTTTTTGAAATATTGTGTACACAAGCCAGGTTACCGTGGCAACAGAATTCAGCCAATCACCGCCATGACAATCAGGTTGAGGTAATGTCATGAGGAATAGATATCTGCAATATGAAAGCTAAATGTTCAACGGGTTTTTTTAAATATCATGCACCAGCACACAAAAATACATGAACACATGATTGGTCGGTCGGATGGAGCTCATTTTAACGTTCCCAATCTCCGATCTTATCTGAGTGTCATGGGACAACGAGAAAGAATCTCAAAATGCAAAGCCCATCCATGGCCGGTTCCTACTCAACATAAACATGATAACAGCGAAAAAATATATAAATTATGTTCTCCATATTTTCATAATAAAAGGTTTATTGATTATTTGATGACAAAAGCTCAATTGGTAAAAAAAGAAAAAAAAAATTATGGCCTGGACAGACACACTGAAGCTCAAATGGTAAATAGAGGTAATTTTAAAAAAACAAAGAAGAAGAAGAAGAAAACTAGGCGCTCGCACACGCATGTCAGGCTTAGAACTAACTCACCCTGACATCAGAGGGCCAGCAATTGATTCCTTTCTTAAAACTCATGATCTGCACTCAAATCCCAACCATATTAAACACTTGAGCACCAATAGCGTCACATGGAACTCCAATTTGCTCCAGAAGGAGACAATTACTTTCATCCGAGAGGTTGCTAAAGAACCCACCAAGTTTGGTGATATGTTTCGTGTAGTTATGCGGAAAGTCTCTGAGCCAACGGTCTCTGGAGGATGCAGGTGAGCATTTGGCAAAGTGGTCAAAGCCAGGAGAAAACGGCACCAAGGGAAGATCGTTATTTTGGAAATATATAAATATAATGACCTTTTACCTATTAACTAGATAATAAAGTAAGCGTTTTAAAAAGCCGACTAATTGCAAAGCAAAATAATTAAATAAAAAAGCAGAAATGTGCCAAATAGCAGGAATGTGGTGCATCTGACAAACGTACGAACAGAATGCAAGGCTCCTTGATAAGATGCTCCAAGGCCTCGAGGAGGTTTCTTTCCAACATGGCATAGTATGTGGCACGGTACGTGGCACAAGGGCAAAGCTCAGGAAAAGCCATTCAGAGATTACCAATCACACGCAAATTGACGAGCAACATTTGGAACGACAATCTCAAATCTTTCATATTTGGTTCACATTGTCAGATTAGGGCAATAGGGCAGCAACATATATATTTATTTATTTACAACCTTAAAAAGTACTCACCTCATATGCATCAAAGTGCTGAGCCTTTTCCTTACGAATCACCTACGCACAGAGGACACACACAATTAGGCAAGTCATGTGACTAGTTCTTTTAAATAAATAAAAAATGACTGTCAATATGCAAGAAGGGAAATACCAAGGAGACCATCCACATTGGAGCACGTGCTTACGAAATCGACTAAACGGTGGAGTTCAGGGAAACGGTGGAGGCAATAAATTCATTCTCACCTCGTTGTATTTCTTCATCTCACGCTGGGCCTTCAATCTCAGCCTAAAGCACATTGACAAAACAAACCAATCAAATTGAAAGCTGACGCAATGACAAGGTGAAGAAACATCTGGTGAACCAAACAGAATAAAGACCTCCACGACCCACCCTGCCGCAAACAAAGTCAAACACAGACAAATCATAGAGCCACGTTTGCACTTCAAGTGTAAACACCACAATCACTGAAGAACCCGTTTGATCACAAATGTAGCCCTAAAACTGTGGATGATCGTGAAATCCGATTCCTCAGAAGTTATAGCTGGAAAGGCGTCAATATTTAAATGAATACAACAACAACATGCATTTTAAGGCCATGTTCCCTGCTAGAGCGGGGGTTAGCCTTGCGGTCCCCATGACAATCTTCTCCATTTTGCCCTATTTTCTGCATCTCTCCTTGTTAACCCCCTTGCCCGCATTTCTTCTTCCACCATCTTTAGCCAAGTCTTTCTCGGTCTTCCCCGTCCTCTACTTCCTTCTACATTAACTTCCATCACTCTTCTCAACCAGTCACTTTCATCCTTCCTCAATACATGACCAAACCATCTCAACCTGTTTCTCTTCACAGCATCAATCACAGGCAATATTCCCATCATCTTTCGCAATTCATCATTTGTCTTCCTCTCTCTCAACGATACTCCGCACATCCATCGAACCATTCGCATTTCCACCCTTTCCAGCCTTCGTTGCTGCTCTACGTTCATTACCCATGTCTCGCTCCCATAAATCATAACACTTCTCACACATGCAGCATACACCTTTCCCTTCAGCTTCAGCGACACTCTCCTCCTCATCAGCATGCCACTCAGTTCCCGAAACTTCTTCCATGCACATCTCACTCGAGCAACCGTTGCCGAGTCTGATCCACCTTCTCCATTCAGCATGTCTCCGAGGTAGCAAAATGTTTTCACACCTTCCAGCTTCACGCCATCTCCAAGATCCAACTCAACATTTCCTCCATCTGCAGCTCCCTCTGTGCACACCTTACATTTGAATGTAGCTGCCACACTGGTTAATGACCCTCTCAGACCACTACATTTTTGATGAACCCACTCAGCACACATTGTACATTGAATGGAGTTCACCCCGACACCCTTCCTACACACAGCACACGGCCACTTCCCAGTTCTTTCCACCTCACCACATGCTTTACCACTTGCCATCACCTTTGTCTTTCCGATATTCACCTTCAGACCTTTTGTCTCCATACATTCCTTCCACTTGTTCATCTTTTCCTTCAGTCCATCCATACTTTCCGCAATCAACACCAGATCATCTGCATACAACAACTCCCACGGTAAACCCTCCTTTACGGTCTGAGCCAGCACCTCCATCACAGCTACAAATAGTAGTGGACTTAGTACCGACCCCTGATGCACTCCCACCTTCACCTCAAACTCACCACTGTTCCCATCCTTCGTCCTTACAGCTGTGCGTGCTCTTTTGTACATTGCCATCACTACTCTGATCAACCATTCCTCCACTCCTAACTTCCTCAATGCCCATGTCAATACTTTGCGTGGAACCCTATCGAATGCTTTCTCGAGATCAACAAACCCAAAAAACAACTTCTTCCTCTTATCCATGTACTTCTCCTGCAACTGCCTCACAATGAAAAGCGCATCTGTCGTTCCTCTTCCTGGCATAAATCCAAACTGCATTTCGTCGATCTTCACTTTCTTCCTTATCCTCCTCTCCAACACCCTTTCCAATACCTTCATTCCATGCTCCAATAACTTTATCGCTCGGTACGAGCCACACTCCAGAGGGTCACCTTTCCCCTTGTATAGAGGGACGAGGGTACTCAGTTCCCAATCCACTGGAATGCGGCCTTCTTTCACCACCAAATTACAGATCTCTGTCATTCTCTTCACACCCCAACTTCCTGCTGCCTTCAACATATCTCCCACAACTCCCGTCGGCCCTCCCGCTTTTCCACTCTTCATTGCTTTTATCGCTTCCTCAACTTCCTTCTCAGTTATCTTCTCTGCCGGTCCTAAAACTGGGTTACTCTCTATGTTGCCATCCCATTCATTCTCTGTATTCAACAGCATTTCCATATATCTTTTCCATCTTCCTTTAATTCCATCTGGGTCGACAACGATTTGTCCCACTTCATCCTTCAAGCAACTCACCCCCATCACATCACACCTCTCTTTCGCTATCTGCTTTGCAATCCTGAATACTGCTTTCTGACCCTCTTCCGAATCCAAGCGTTTTCCGAACATTTTCCTACATGCCTCCTGCGCCTTTGCTACCTCTTTCTTTGCAGCCTTCCTGGCTGCCTCATAACTTTCATGCTCTGCTGTTTCTGCTCCCGTACCCTTCGCCTTCTGCCACTCTTTGAACTTCTTCCTCTTCTCGTCAATCCTCTTTCCAACCTCAACATCCCACCACCATGTTTCCGAGTGCCTCGGTGGTCCTTTTGTCCATCCACATACCTCACCAACGGCTCCCAACAGACTAGCTTTCATTGACATCCAACCACTTTCAAGCTCAACCACATCATCCTCTACCCTACTCAGCCTCTCTTTTAATGCCTCCCTTACTGTCACCTCTTTCAACCTCCACACCTTCATTCTCGGTTGGTACTTCACCCGCCGAGCTCTCCTCGCACCTTTCACCCTTATGTCGCAGACAACCAAGTGGTGCTGTGAAACAGCCTCCTCCCCCGGGATCACCTTTGTGTCCCGGAGGTGCCCCCTATTTAAATGCAAGAGCATATTCATTTAAATGAATGAGCAAGGTTGAAAATTAGATTACATATTTAGATTACTCGCTTCCATATTCTCCGGGATCCTCCACCCGCTCGGCCATGTTGTTCACGTCCGCCATTACGTGCTGACCTAGCGGTTTGCCCGCAAGCGTATTTTACCTCGGACAAAAAGAAAATTAATTTAAATTTGCGCTGCCTTGCGCTCTTCCCGACACCAATCAACCAAAAATTTGGACGAGTGAGTGAGTGAGAGTGAGAGTGAGAGTGAGAGTGAGAGAGAGAGAGAGTGAGAGAGAGAAAGAAAAAAAAGAGATTAAAAAGAGATTAAAAAGAGATCGATACATTTAGTATCCAAATGCTGAGCACAATTTGCACCCAGCGGGTGTCAACTCGGACACCGAGAGTCCAAATCCCACTCTCCTGACACCAGTTGTTGTGGTGTCAGAAATTTCGCATCCCACTCCTGACACCAGTTGTCACGTTCCTAGGGATTAATATCCTCTAAGGAAACGGATAGCAGAACGAGCTTAACACTCCGAGGCGTTCAATCCAAATATGGCGGAGTTAATACATGCGGGAGGGGTGGGGGAGGGAAGAGGCAGCGAAGCTCTTAGCTTCACTGGACGTCTGACCCTGCGATAATCAATCCAAACCGACACGGGATTAAAAATGCAAAAATACCGGCTTTATTGAAAGAAATGTCAGCAACAAAAGAATGCACGGAAAAACATAAAATCCTAAATGGAGCGCTCCCACACAGACCCATGTACATACAAGAGGGAAAATAAATGTGAAAATAAAGCACGTTTGTTTAGGTACTTAGCTCTGAGTGTCTCTTGAACCCCGTCAGGAATCGCCACAGCCCCCACATCCTTGCACGGGAACACACACTGGTTGGCGCGAAGTCCGTGCGTGGGAACAGGCCTCAGTGCGCAGCCGGTCCACCCAGCTGCGCTAGTCTGCGTCTTCCGCTTCACCAGCACAGACATCTCTCCGGGTCACTCGGCACGGCCCTCAGCTGTCACGAAGCTACGGCCAAGCGCACCAGAGTCCACGAGCCGCAACCGCCCCTCCTCACGATCGTCAAAACCTCCAATGTCCCTGGCGCAAAAGCGCTATAAAATGTGACTGTTCCCTTTCAATGTCCCTGGCACAAGAGAAAGTAAATATCGACCGTTTGCTATGGAGGCCAGCCCGGAGAGAGAAAATATCAGGACACGACTGTTCGCCACCAAAGAGACAGAAAATGTCGGAACACAGTCTTTTGTTCTCTCGGCTCTTACGTCACCCGGCGATGTTCGCGCACGATCCAATCAACGGCCGCCACCACATCACTATCGCCATCATGACCAATCGTTCTTTGGGGCGTGGCCTCGTCGCCACTTGCCGGCCTATGTGATCACCAGGTCGGTGGTATCAGCGTTAGTTTCCAATGTCCTGTTCCGGTTACTTTTATTTATTGTTATAATGCATGCCGATTGTCTGGCTATGTGTGTGTGCTGCATTGTCATAAGGAACAGAGGGGAAATAACAGAGGTAATTACATACAGGTGATTTACCATTAATCCATAACTAATTAACAAAACCCCACCCCTCATCATGGGAACAAAGATACACTCTTACACGACAAATGGTCTAACGGATCGCTACTTATGGTACATGGGGTTTCTTCTTCATCGCGACATTCGGAGCATGGGTAATCTATACACTTCTACCTGGAGTAAGGTATTTCATTGCCTACCCCCCCCACAAACGTAACAATATATTATATACCGTATTATATTCTATAATAATTATTGTAATCATATAATTATTATTCATCTGTTATATAATAACACCTAAACTCTCCCAACCCCATCCATAATGAATGATAAACGACCCTCAAGTTCTCAAGGCGAGATTCCCAAAGCTATTAGTTACCTCCGCCACCAAAGGTGGATGGAGGTTATGTACAGAGTAGTGCTCGGATGGCATAAAACGCCTCAGGTAACACTCGCTCCCACGACTGTCGACTGCAGAGGCAAACCGCGCGTCTTCACAATCATTATCACCGCTCACCATATGATCCCATTGTAACGGTCAACCTGGCCGTTACCCGAGGGGTTAT
Organism: Myxine glutinosa; assembly: GCF_964187855.1. NCBI lineage: Eukaryota > Metazoa > Chordata > Myxini > Myxiniformes > Myxinidae > Myxine > Myxine glutinosa. The sequence goes on along the minus strand of NC_136263.1, from coordinate 1,266,615 downwards.
ACGCCGTACGGCTGGAGGCTACTCCCCGTTCCTGGAGGTATTGCTTAAGGGTGTAGTACTGGTGAACTTTCCAATATGCCTCTTCTAAAAAAAACTATGTTTTTACGGTTTAGATTCATACGTATTGTATAAACTCATTCAGTATTTCCTTTAAAATATCTAATGTTATCTTTACACGCAATTTACAAGAAATATAATATTTTGCATGAAATTTGTTATAACTTTAATTTGCATCATTCTTTTGGGCTGAAATTTGGACAGGATATTCAGAATATCACTTCCTTTAAAATGATGAAGGCTTTTGTTTATAGGAGTAGCAATTGTGGATTTATTGAAGGACAACCAAGTTTTATCTGGTAATTGGCATAATTAGCTAATTAGTGAACATTTGACATAATTTCACAAAATCCTCTCATCAGGTAGTAGGGTAACACATGTATAATACATGTACCAAGTTTTGTGTGAAAAGAATGATAGGTGACATTGAAGATAAAAGTAGAAATGTGTTCTTTGTTTTTCCTTGTTTTTTATTGACGGTCTAATTTATGCAAATTATATGCATGTAATATGACAAAGAAGCGTTGAAACTGGTCTGAGTTAAAGCCAAGATTATATCTTTCAAGAAAAAATGAAAATTAGATATTAACTTGACTTTGTTTTTGTGTAAAGGCCTCTCAAAGGTACCTATGTAGTTTTCTCAATTTTTCACAAGTACCACACCCTTAACTTCCCAAGATAGAAACGCGGTTCCCCGGTCTGAGTGTACATAAGCGGGGTAGCTGAACATGAGAAACAGTTACTGAAGACAGCATCTGACTGTTGTTGACGACATATCAGCACAGGGGTACGCAAATGGGAAGTGAGTACTCGTCGACAATTGTAAGAATGTATCGTCACGGGCAAGAGCCCGGTAACGGCCCTTTAAAATCCACATGGAGTCTCTCCCAGGGTCGACCTGCATGGATGGTCTATAAAATCTCGGCTTGACCTCGGCACACACTGGACACGACCGACATAGTCGCCTGACATCTTCGATGGAAAAGGGCAGATTCCTACATCATACGAAGTGAGCCAACAATGTGACCCCCGGATGACACAATGATTCATGGATTCCCCGCAAGTCTTCTGACGTCATGCCAGCACAGACAGGCCGGGATGGTGCATCAGCTGCCACATTATCCCGTCCAGGTCTGTACACGATATCGAAACTGAAGTCGGCCAATTATATGCGCCAGCGAGCTATTTTGTCATTCTTAGTCTTTTGAGAGTGCCGTGCATTTTACATAAAAGCCACTGAATGTTGGTCTCTCATCAGCTGAAAATGTTTCCCAAGAAGGAAGTGGCACCACCGTCTGACATGTTCCACGATTGCGTACACCTCCTTTTCTATAGCCGAATGGCGCCGTTCGCTATCAGACAAAGTTCTCGAGGAGAATGTGACGGGGCGTCCCACTTGGTTAAGCGTGCGTGGCAGCAATCGCGCTGTCGCTGGCATCCATCTCGATCATGAAAGGTACAGCTTCGTTGATCGAGGTCACTACGGCCCCCGCTATGTCGGTTTTGAGCTGTTGAAAAGCATCTTTCGCCGACAAGGTCAACGGGAATAATTTACATTCCACCAGCGGTCTGATCTTCTCTGAGTACCGTGGGATCCACTTTGAGTAATACACAAACAGACCGAGCGCCCTGCGCAGCGCAGCCCAATCAGGGGGAGGGGCCATCTCGAGCAATGGTTGCAAGCAGGTAGCGTCAGGCCTAATCTCTCCGTCGGTCACTATGTACCCCCAACAGGTCTATAGTTTTAATAATAATAATAATAATTCATTTATTTTGTATAGCGCTTTTCCAGAAGCCCAAAGGCGCTTTGACAGAGTGGAAAACATAATGCATAACAATACATGAAAACAACAATTGCAAAAAGACAAGAATCAATAGGGAAATATTTAAAGCAAAAGGAGGGAGAAGGAGAAGAGATAGTCAGGGGTTAAATGCTGTGGGTTGAATGTTGAATGCAGCGTTGAACAGGTGGGTCTTTAGTGATGTTTTGAATGTGGTGAGTGAGGAGGAGTCTCTGATGGTGTGAGGTAGTGAGTTCCAGAGGGTGGGAGCAGCGATGGAGAAGGCCCTGTCCCCCCAGGATCTGAATTTGGTCCGGATGGAGGGGGTCAGGAGGTTGGTACCAGCAGAGCGGAGGTTGCGGGTGGGAGTGTGTCTGGAGAGGAGGTCAGCCAGGTAGGATGGGGCCAGGTTATGGAGGGCTTTGTATGTCAAGAGGAGGATTTTGTACTGGATTCTCTGGGGGATGGGGAGCCAGTGAAGCTTGTAAAGGACGGGGGTGATGTGGTCACGGGTCCGGGAATGAGTGAGTAGACGGGCAGCGGAGTTCTGAATGTATTGGAGTTTATTGGTGATTTTTGAGGGTGAACCATAGAGGAGGCTATTGCAGTAGTCCAGACGGGAGGTGATGAAGGCGTGGATGAGGGTTTCTGCAGCCGTGGAGGAGAGGGATGAGCGGAGACGGGCAATGTTTTTCAGGTGAAAGAAGGCTGACTTTGTGATCTGTTTAGTGTATTTGTCGAAGGAAAGGGTTTGGTCAAAGATGACGCCAAGATTCCGGATGTGAGGGGAGGTGGATACTGGGATACCGTCGATGTTGAGGGCAAAGTTATGGGTGGATTTTGTGAGCGTTTTTGGGCCAATGATGATTATTTCAGATTTATCACAGTTAAGCTTGAGGAAGTTGATTTGAAGCCAGGATTTTATTTCAGTGATGCAGTTTGTCAGGATAGAGTGGGTGTCGGTGGAGACGGACTTGGTGGAGATGAAAAGCTGGATGTCATCGGCGAAGCAGTGGAATTGGAGACCATGACGGCGGATTAAGTGACCGAGCGGGGACAGGTAAAGGATGAAGAGGAGGGGGCCAAGAACTGAACCTTGGGGGACACCTTGGGGGAGGGGAGCAGTGGGGGATTTGCAGTTTTGGCTGAATACTTACACTTATCTTCGTTGAGAATCAGGTTGTACTTTCGCACCACGGCCAAGAATCTCTGCAAATTTGCATTCTGGTCGGCTTGATCACGACCACAGACAGTTACATCGTCAACGTACACAAAAACACACTTGAGTTACTCTTTGGCTATGATGTCATTGAGGGCCCGTTGGAAGCAGGGACACCGTTCGTAACTCCAAAGGGAATTCTTCGAAATTGGTACAGCCACTGCCCTGATTCAAAGGCAGTATATGGCCGAACAGCTTCTCTGATAGGCATCGAGTGGTACGTGCTACGGAGATCCAAGGTGGTGAACACCCGGTAGGTAGCCACCTCCCGTACCATATTGTCCATCTTGGGGAGTTGGTAAGCGTCCAATTGTGTATAACAATTAATCGTTTGTGAGTAGTCAATTACCATTCATTTCCGGTGATTAGGATTAGTGACCACGAGTACTGGGACTCTCCAAGGCGATATACTGGCCTCGATAATTACCTCCCATAGCAATAGTCTAGTTTCACCCTCAATAAATTGAGCTTCCGGCCGTGAGTAACGCCTGGACTTCACCGTGAGGATGGCAGTTAGTTAGACAAGGAAAAGGCGGAGGGGGATTGGTCGCCATTTCTGCTAAACTGCATACCAAGAAGGTCTTGGCATTAGCTACCTCGAATTGCATTTCTAGTCGTCCGTGCCGATTTAAAAAATCATGGCCCAATAGCGCATCCGAGCACAGATTCTGTAATACTAACAGCTAAACATCCGTATACATTACCCCATTAGCCACCAAATTTACAACACAGATCCCTTTGGTGCTTTGGCAGAGAGACGCGGACGCCATGTAATGTCGACCCGGGTAGGCAATCAGGTCGGAATGATGGGCAATCTGTGACGCGAAACAGAGTGTGGTTGACAAAACTGTCACTGCTCCCCATGTCAATCAATGCATCAGCATCTTCGCCGTTAATCTCCACCGGCATGATGGCTTTGGCTAGCCCGCGAGGAGCAGCCGTGGTGAGCGGGTCGACTCTCGACATAAAGGCCCCCGCCAACGTCACTTGCTGGCCTTGCTCGATCGGCAGACTTTAGCATAATGGCCCTTCCGGCCACAATTATTGCACAGCACATCTCTCGCCGGACAAAGGGATCTCAGATGTCGCCTATTGCCACAAAAAATAACATTTTGCCGTCGTCCTTGCCGGTGTCACGCCAGCCATAGTTATAGGTTTGTTCTCCTCTGCGTCAGAGCTCGCGACTAGCGATTCATACCGGCGGGTGTCAGACCGCGCGGATGCACTCTCCACTGAGATGTCGGCCTCAGGGTGCTTCGCGGCAACAGCAGCACTAGCCGTCAGGTATGGCCTCCCATAGGCTTCTGATCTAACCTGGGCCAGTTGGAGTAATCGGGCTTGGTCATACGCGACTTGTAAAGACGTAGTCTCCGTCTCTAGCAAGCACTGACGGATTGCCGGCGACTGGAGTCCCGTTATGAAAGCATCCCGCATGAGATCGTCGAACATCAATTCCCCGACAGCCGTCCTTTCAGGCCGCCCACAGTCTTTGCCGAGCTGCCGTAGGGCCTGTACATATTGCTCCAGGGACTCCGTAGTCTCCTGTCGGGTGGCGAGAACATGCCGGGCATATAAATCAGACTCCTCGGTTTCACATAGAGAGAGCGCAAAGTTGCTATTGCCATCTCGTATGTCTCACAATGAGTGAAATAATCATAGACCGAGTTCGACACATTACAGTGGAGAATGGTCACCTTTTGCGCTTCCGTGAGGTCGGGAACAATCACCATATGGTGTCCGAGAGCCCGGTCCTAGTATATCAATAAATTGTTGTAAATCAATACTCAGACCTCTTTCAAGGAATGAGATTTTATTGAACTATATCTCCACTCATCCTACAACACAAAATAAAGCACAATCATTAGCACAACAAAGGAAGCAATCACAACAAACATCTCCTCCAAGGAAGCAAGCAATTACGTACCTGTTAATCCCGTTAGTCTCTTGGCACTAAGGTAACAGAATGCCACGAGATTGAGCGCCGAGCAGTCCGGACCGATATAAGGTCCCTCAATGTCAGCCCTCCGACCGAACCTTCTCTTCAAGCTCGAGACATTACATCATATTTCACCACATATATATATATATATATATATATATATATATATATATATATAGTATATATAGTTTTTATATATAGCATATATAGTTTTATCTACATTATAAAACAGGAGGGTCCGTCCGTCCCCAAACTACTCCCTCAGTTTTGGGGCTAGCCCCGCCAAACATCCTGCGGAATGTTTTGGGGTCTCAGCGGATGTTGTAAGGTAGGCAGGAGGTTTCAAAAATTCCTCAATAAAGTTACGATTTTAAAAATTAACTCGATATGAATCTGTCGTGAGTCCGGAAGTGGACAGATGACGGCGATGAGCTGGTTGATATCTCAATACAATCGTCATTTAAAACAGTATTTTGTTAAAGTATCAATTTACGAGACCGTCCTCAGCAGGTGAGGGTGAATGGTAGTTTATCAAAGTTATCAATCTTGAATACTGGTGCTCCACAAGGCTGTGTATTGTCACCTCTACTGTTCAGTTTGTACACCAATGGATGCGTGGCTCTTAAAGAAGTTTGTACCTTTATCAAGTATGCAGACGATATCGCCATTGTTGGCTGTCTTTCCGATAAATCATCCTTTGTATCATACCTCAATGAGATTGACACATTGAACAAGTGGTGTGGGGACTTTTGTCTTACTCTGAATGTGTGCAAAAGTAAAGAGTTGATTTTGGACTTTTGGAAAGGTCAAAATCATGAGCCTGTAACCATAAATGGTGATAAGGTGGAAATTGTCAACAAATTTAAATACCTGGGCACCATTATTGATAACAAGCTAACCTTTGATGGAAATACTGATCCTGTGTACAAGAAATCAATGCAAAGATTGTATCTTCTCAGGAAGTTGAATTAATTTGGTGTTAATAGCTCACATGTGATGCGGATGTTGACCAATTCCTTACTGATCAGTATTTTGTAATTTAATTTGGTTTCCTGGTACAGTTATCTAAATGTGCGGAATAAGTCACGATTGAGAAAGTTCATTACATTGGCATTTAAAGTGGGTGGGCCTTCAACCAGTATGGAGTCTCCATACTTGCGAGCATTGAAAAGGATGGCGGTGCAGGTGTGTACCGATGAGTCATTTCTCGAACGGACTTTTTGAAAAAACTGCCATCAGGGAGACGCTGCCATAAGGAGGATGAAGAAGAACATTTTCAAAAAGTCATTTGTATCATGTGCAATTCAAATGCTAAATTCAAATTCCTAGTCATTTTGCTGTTTAGTGCATCTTCCATATTTGATATCTATTTTATGTTGTATATCTCTTTATTTTGTTTTCTTATTCCCTTTGTGTTTTACGTTTTTATGTTTTTATGATGGTTAACTTACGGTCACCAAAGAATAAATTCCCTGAATATGAACAATAAAAATTTATTACTATTATTGTGATTCCTCGAGATCGGGTTCCGGTTCCTCGGGCGAGTGAAGCGTACTTCAAGCTCTCCACGGCATCGAAGTTTAAGTGTTTTCCCATTCTTGTCTTTGTCAAATTTCCACTGGATATTTTGCTGTGTACGTGTTATTGTGTGTTTCTGGTTGGTATTGGTTTGTAATTCGTACAAACTTGTGTGTAGTTAATCGTTTTCTGAGTCGTACCTCGTGCGCGGCCTGGTAACTTGGGGCTTCCCTCCCCCCGTCGGTGTTTTGTCGGTTTGGGTTATTTCCTTCGCTGTATTGCTTGTTTCTTTTATTTTATTTTCGCCCCCTCACCTCACCTCCCAAGACAAAGAATTCTATATTGATTCTTTCTCCCCTCCCGGACACGTTTGTTCGCTCTCCTCCTCGTCTCGGCTTGTGCCCCGCCCCTTGTATCTCGTTTCTCTTCCGCCTCTGCTCCTTCCTTCTCAAATCCACGTTCTCACTTGGAGACTTTTCCCAGATTGTTTTTCATGGTTTTCATGGTTCTGTTTGGATATTGTTGGAATATGTTTAAACTGCAGCCGTGATGCTGACGCCACCCCCCCCCCCTCCCCCTGCCCCCCCCCTCCCCCTGCCCCCCCCCCCCCCAGAATTTCCATGTTTTAAACGTTTCTCAGTGTGTACCCTGGTCAGAATAGGTACACCGTATCCCTGCGTGTCGTAAGAGACGACTAAGAGGGTTGGCATCAGGAAGGGCATCCGGCCATAAAAACATTGCCTCAAAAAGAAAACCATGACAATTACAACTACATATTGGCAGGGTGCAGCCCGAAGTGGAGATCGGTTTCTGAGGTTTGGGACATGGAATGTAGGGACAATGACAGGGAGATCAGGAGAAGTGGTGGAAGTATTGGTCAGAAGAAGAGTGGACATATGTTGTGTGCAAGAGACGAGATGGAAGGGAAGTGGTGTGAGAATGGTGAAGGGTAGGCAGGGACAGAAATACAAGTTTGTGTGGCAAGGGTGCCCGGAGGGCGTGAATGGTGTTGGTGTCCTGTTTTCTGAGGAGTTTGTAGACAGTGTGGTGAGTGTGACTAGAGTGAGCGATAGGTTGACGATGGTGAAAATGATGATTGGAAAGCTCTTGGTGAACGTCATCTCGGGATATGCTCCGCAGGTTGGTCAAAGCAATGAAGAGAAGGACAAGTTCTGGTGTGCGATAGAGAAGCTGATGGAAAACGTGAAAGATGAAGAAGTTGTTGTGGTGGGAGGAGACCTGAATGGACATGTGGGAAGGAGTATGGATGGTTTTGAGGGAGTTCATGGGGGTTACGGATATGGTGTGAGAAATGGAGAAGGTGAAAGGATTTTGGAGTTTGCTGATGGAGCTGATTTGTTGATTTGTAATACTCAGTTCCAGAAAGAGGATAATAAGCTTGTTACATACACGTCAGGTGGGTCGACGACAACCGTTGACTACCTGATGGTGCGTAAGCGAGATAGGGGGCACCTCCGGGACACAAAGGTGATCCCGGGGGAGGAGGCTGTTTCACAGCACCACTTGGTTGTCTGCGACATAAGGGTGAAAGGTGCTAGGAGAGCTCGGCGGGTGAAGTACCAACCGAGAATGAAGGTGTGGAGGTTGAAAGAGGTGACAGTAAGGGAGGCATTAAAAGAGAGGCTGAGTAGGGTAGAGGATGATGTGGTTGAGCTTGAAAGTGGTTGGATGTCAATGAAAGCTAGTCTGTTGGGAGCCATTGGTGAGGTATGTGGATGGACAAAAGGACCACCGAGGCACTCGGAAACATGGTGGTGGGATGATGAAGTTGGAAAGAGGATTGACGAGAAGAGGAAGAAGTTCAAGGAGTGGCAGAAGGCGAAGGGTACGGGAGCAGAAACAGCAGAGCATGAAAGTTATAAGGCAGCCAGGAAGGCTGCAAAGAAAGAGGTAGCAAAGGCGCAGGAGGCATGTAGGAAAATGTTCGGAGAACGCTTGGATTCGGAAGAGGGTCAGAAAGCAGTATTCAGGATTGCAAAGCACATAGCGAAAGAGAGGTGTGACGTGATGGGAGTGAGTTGCTTGAAGGATGAAGTGGGACAAATCGTTGTCGACCCAGATGGAATTAAAGGAAGATGGAAAAGATATATGGAAATGCTGTTGAATACAGAGAATGAATGGGATGGCAACATAGAGAGTAACCCAGTTTTAGGACCGGCAGAGAAGATAACTGAGAAGGAAGTTGAGGAAGCGATAACAGCAATGAAGAGTGGAAAAGCGGGAGGGCCGACGGGAGTTGTGGGAGATATGTTGAAGGCAGCAGGAAGTTGGGGTGTGAAGAGAATGACAGAGATCTGTAATCTGGTGGTGAAAGAAGGCCGCATTCCAGTGGATTGGGAACTGAGTACCCTCGTCCCTCTATACAAGGGGAAAGGTGACCCTCTGGAGTGTGGCTCATACCGAGCGATAAAGTTATTGGAGCATGGAATGAAGGTATTGGAAAGGGTGTTGGAGAGGAGGATAAGGAAGAAAGTGAAGATCGACGAAATGCAGTTTGGATTTATGCCAGGAAGAGGAACGACAGATGCGCTTTTCATTGTGAGGCAGTTGCAGGAGAAGTACATGGAGAAGAGGAAGAAGTTGTTTTTTGGGTTTGTTGATCTGGAGAAAGCATTTGATAGGGTTCCACGCAAAGTATTGACATGGGCATTGAGGAAGTTAGGAGTGGAGGAATGGTTGATCAGAGTAGTGATGGCAATGTACAAAAGAGCGCGCACAGCTGTAAGGATGAAGGACGGGAACAGTGGTGAGTTTGAGGTGAAGGTGGGAGTGCATCAGGGGTCGGTACTAAGTCCACTACTATTTGTAGCTGTGATGGAGGTGCTGGCTCAGAACGTAAAGGAGGGTTTACCGTGGGAGTTGTTGTATGCAGATGATCTGGTGTTGATTGCGGAAAGTATGGATGGACTGAAGGAAAAGATGAACAAGTGGAAGGAATGTATGGAGACAAAAGGTCTGAAGGTGAATATCGGAATGACGAAGGTGATGGCAAGTGGTAAAGCATGTGGTGAGGTGGAAAGAACTGGGAAAGTGGCCGTGTGCTGTGTGCAGGAAGGGTGGCGGAGTGAACTCCATTCAATGTACAATGTGCGCTGAGTGGGTTCATCAAAAATGTAGTGGTCTGAGAGGGTCATTTACCAGTGTGGCAGCTACCTTCAAATGTAAGGTGTGCACAGAGGGAGCTGCAGATGGAGGAAATGTTGAGTTGGATCTTGGAGACGGCGTGAAGCTGGAAGGTGTGAAAACATTTTGCTACCTCGGAGACATGCTGAATGGAGAAGGTGGATCAGACTCGGCAACGGTTGCTTGAGTGAGATGTGCATGGAAGAAGTTTTGGGAACTGAGTGGCGTGCTGATGAGGAGGAGAGTGTCGCTGAAGCTGAAGGGAAAGGTGTATGCTGCATGTGTGAGGAGTGTTATGATTTATGGGAGCGAGACATGGGTAATGAACGTAGAGCAGCAACGAAGGCTGGAAAGGGTGGAAATGCGAATGGTTCGATGGATGTGCGGAGTATCGTTGAGAGAGAGGAAGACAAATGATGAATTGCGAAAGATGATGGGACTATTGCCTGTGATTGATGCTGTGAAGAGGAACAGGCTGAGATGGTTTGGTCATGTGTTGAGGAATGATGAAAGTGACTGGTTGAGAAGAGTGATGGAAATTGATGTAGAAGGAAGTAGAGGACGGGGAAGACCGAGAAAGACTTGGCTAAAGATGGTGGAAGAAGAAATGCGGGCAAGGGGGTTAACAAGGAGAGATGCAGAAAATAGGGCAAAATGGAGAAGATTGTCATGGGGACCGCAAAGCTAACCCCCACTCTAGCAGGGAAAATGGCCTTAAAATGCATGTTGTATTGTGATTGGAATGACGTTTGGCATTGAGTGAATACAATTACGATTTGGAATTCATAATTGTGTTCACCCAACTGTACGGAACTACTTCACATCCGGATTTAAATATTTGTTTCAGTCACGAATGTTGGTAAAAGTTTATTTTTTATGTTAACCCTTTGAGTACGGGATTTATTTTTTTTGATAAAAAATACCCCCGGTACGAGATTAATTTGGCATTACGGGAATGCAACCACGTACTGACGATCTATTTATAGGTATAGTCGATGACGTGTAGCAACGTCACCCATACACAAAACTTTTTCACAGGTTGCGGTACTGGATGTCATCTGTACTCAAAGGGTTAATGCCATTTAATTTTTGATTGGAGTTATGCTGTTTGGAATGAAAATGGAGATATTGAGTTCAAGTGAATGACTAAATGCCGTGAGGGTTTCTACTTTCTAAGCATGAGATTCGCGGATCGCCATATGCAGATTCGCCATTGACTGGGTATAGAACCATTCAAACGGGTACATTTTTTGTGGAAGTCCTTCACTATACTAACCTGCTGTCCATGCTTGATATTCGACTACAGGTGGCACAGGAATGTAAAATTCCTCTCTCCTTTCCCTCTCTCATTCTCCTTTCTCCTTGCCCGTGCCCACATCAGTCAACACATTCAAAACGGCCGTTTTCAAAACGGATTACATTTTGCCGGTTTTTGCAACTTTAGCTGAAACCGAGACTTGAACCACCCAGCGACTGTGATGGTAAAGCCATGAGGGAGACTCAATGAACTTTATGTCAGGCCTTTGAAAATGCATTTCGTTCCATAAACGGTAACTTTCATCTAATTTTCTTTCCGTTTTTTTTTTTTTTTTTTTTCCAACCGTGTCTAAAAGCATGTTAGCGACTAGTTTTATATCATCATATATATAGTATACATCATTTTTATATATAGTATATATAGTTTTTATATATAGTATATATAGTATAGTTTTTATATGTAGTTTTTATATATAGTATTGTCGTGCGTCTACCCTGTGGTGAACACCGCAGGGCGACAGATGACCAAACGAGCTTTAACACCTAGGCGTTCAGTCAATGGCGGACCTTCTTTATACATGCGGGGGGGGGGAAAGTAGGGGCAGTTCTGATAATAGCCCACGCGCAGCGCATTATCATCCTCTTGCTTTTCCATTGCGCCCACGAGGAGACCGCTCTTGTTATTACGCCGCGCACACGAGGATAACTCTTGGCCTTGGGATTTCGCCACGTCGACGACCTCCTGCTCTGTTCTCTCTTTGCCTCGTGGACGACACGATTCTCTTTGCCTGGGATTTTGCCACGTGGACGACACCCTGCTCTGGACTCTCTTGTTTTGGCTCCACCAGACGACACGTGTTTTGGCCTTTGTTCTTCGTCGACACCAATCGCTTCTGCGCCGATCTTTTGCGCCATCCGGCTGACCTGCAAGCGTTGGTTTTCTACACGACTCACCTACGCTGAAGTTCCTCAACCTGCGCTGGAGTTCGTCCTTCGGACCTGACCTCATCGAGCCGCGAACTACGCACACCAGACCACGTGGCCAATTGCGAGGAATCCCAGAACGTACATCGGTACGCCCTTAACCAGTGTCCTTTTTCCCTGTGTGTGTGTGTCAGAGTGTGAAGGTGCCAAGTCGGGGTTATTGTCCCCCATCGCACCGCGGAGCGAAAGGGGGACTATGGTTTTCCCCTCCGTCTGTGTGTGCGAGCGTCCGTGCGTGCGTGCGAGCGTAAGCGAAGGACCTAATTCTAATTTGGTGTGTGGGTGCAACCCACGTCAAAATCCAAGATGGCCACCGCCATGTATGTCTGAACCTTGTGAGCGGAATATCTTGAAAAATAAACGAAGAACCAACTTCTAATCTGGTGTGTGGGTGTATCTAGGCATAAGGAAGAATGCTATTGAAAATTGGGTCGCCACGTCAAAATCCAAGATGGCCACCACCATGTATGTCTGAACCTTGAGCGAAAGATCTTAAGAAATAAGCGAAGTACCAACGTCTAATCTGGTGTGTGGGTGTATCTAGGCATAAGGAAGAACGCTATTGAAAATTGGGTCGCCACGTCAAAATCCAAGATGGCCACCACCATATATATGTCTGAACCTTGTGAGCGAAATATCTTGAAAAATAAGCGAAGTACCAACTTCTAATCTGGTGTGTGGGTGTATCTAGGCATAAGGAAGAACGCTATTGAAAATTGGGTCGCCACGTCAAAATCCAAGATGGCCACCACCGAGGTTGGTCGAGGTCGAGCAGTGGGGTTGCTGCAAGCTGGACAGTCACAGAGAAATGTGGCAGCAAATTTGAATGCGAGTCCTGGCGTCATTTCCAGGTTGTGGAATCGCTTTAATGCGACAGGTAGCGTCGCAGAAAGGCCACGTTCAGGTCGACCACGTTCCACAACAGCCCAGCAGGATCACTACTTAAGCCTGTTGGCGAGGCAAAACCCCTTTACTAGTGCTGTAAGGCTGAATACTGACTTTCGCCAAGCAACTGGGATACGAATTTCTGCACAGACTGTTAGGAACAGGCTTCAGGCATCCAATGTTCGCACTCGTCGTCCAGCTGTGCGTCCCACACTCACGCGACTCCATCGTGTAGCAAAGAACCACTGGGCCAATGACAATGTGAATTGGCAACTGCGTAACTGGCGTCCTGTTCTTTTCACGGATGTCACGTTTTTGTGTTGACTTTCATGATGGTCGTAGACGTGTGTGGCGCTCATTAGGAGAGAGATGTGCCCAATTGTTGTGTTACTGAGCATGACCGTTTTGGTGGTGGTTCAGTTATGGTATGGGCTGGCATTAGCATTGACGGTCGGACGGACCTGCACATAATTGAGGGAACGCTGACCGGTGTACGATATCGGGACGATGTTCTGGAGCCCATTGTTCTGGACGAGGACACGACTTTGTTTTAATGGACGACAATGCACGCCCACACAGGGCTTGGGTTGTAGACCATTACCTTGAGAGGGAGACCATAAGCCGCATGGACTGGCCAAGCCGTTCTCGGGACTTAAACCCGATCGAGCATGTTTGGGACATGCTACAGCGTCGTGTTTCTGATCGCATACACCTTCCTGCAAATCGTCAGCAACTGATTGCCGCGCTTCTTGAGGAATGGCCAAAGATCCCACAAATAAGCTTCCGGCGCCTGATTCGCAGCATGTCGAGGCGGCGTGGTGCTGTTATTGGAGCCCATGGTGGACACACATCTTATTGAGACTGTTAGAAAGACATTTCTAGTGACTGAATTATTGGCCCCATAGTGAATTTCACATCGATTTTGGGGGTTGCTGGATGAAACGAATAATTGCTCCGTTATGGTTGGATGAACTTGCTCATATTCTTTTTCAACTTGTTAACAAATTGTTGTGTTATGTTTTAGTATCGAGAATACCAATAAAATGTTTTTCCACGTGAAAATAAATCAAATGAAAATTATGATCCCTAACTTATTTTGTCCAGTATGGCATATATCGTTTTTCTATTTCGTATATGTAGTTTTATATGTAGCATTTTTTTTTTTATCATCATATATATGGTATATATAGTATTTCTATATCTATATATATATAAAGTAGAGTTGGCCTCTATCTATGATCTCTAAGATCTCGAGAACCCGTGGACGGATTTGCGAGCGGAAAGTACTGTTCGACTCGGGATGGTCCCAGGAATGTCACGGAGACATAAACATTTAAAAAATTTCGGGTTTTAAAATTAGCGTATTATTAGCACTAGCAGAAGAGAGAGGGATTCGAAGGGAGGGAGCGCAGCGCTTCTAGCGCTTCTGACTACAGCACACCTTAAAATTAAAAAAACTTCGGGTCTACAATCTCTAAGATCTCGAGAACCCGTGGACGGATTTGCGAGCGGAAAGTACTGTTCGACTCGGGATGGTCCCAGGAATGTCACGGAGACATAAACATTTAAAAAATTTCGGGTTTTAAAATTAGCGTTCCCCTCCCCTCCTCTTCCCCCTCCCCTCCTCCTCCCACTCCCGTGCAAAGCCGGGTACCTCTGCTAGTAGTTTATATGGTTTTTGGCCCGATCACTCAATGGTGAAGAATCACTTAAAACATTCTTGTTAAACATCTCCGCTCTGCTGGTACCAACCTCCTGACCCCCTCCATCCGGACCAAATTCAGATCCTGGGGGGACAGGGCCTTCTCCATCGCTGCTCCCACCCTCTGGAACTCACTACCTCACACCATCAGAGACTCCTCCTCACTCACCACATTCAAAACATCACTAAAGACCCACCTGTTCAACGCTGCATTCAACATTCAACCCACAGCATTTAACCCCTGACTATCTCTTCTCCTTCTCCCTCCTTTTGCTTTAAATATTTCCCTATTGATTCTTGTCTTGTCTTTTTGATTCTTGTCTTATATATATGCCGTATATCGCTGCTGTTTGTTTTCTTGATTCTTGTCTTTTTGCAATTGTTGTTTTCATGTATTGTTATGCATTATGTTTTCCACTCTGTCAAAGCGCCTTTGGGCTTCTGGAAAAGCGCTATACAAAATAAATGAATTATTATTATTATTATTATTGTCTGTGGATCCAGATCTTTACCAAAATCTCATCAATTTGTCCTTGTCAAACACACAACCTGTCCACTAAATTCATCCAAATCCATGCACAACTTCATGAGATATTCTGCTCACAGGCAGAGACAGGGGTGAAAACACAACCTCCGTCCACCTTCAGTTGTTGGGATGAAGGTGAAGGACCTGAACGGGGAGTGGAGGAAAGATCAAGGTTGTTGAGGCTTTGGGGAGCGGGGGATTTAGGACCTGGGGCTGGGAGGGGTTGTTGAGGACTTGAACATGAAAGGGGTAGTGGAGGAAGAGATTTGGAATGGGGTCAGAGAAGGGTCAGAGTTTGGAAATGGAGGTAGAGGGGTTTGAAGACTTGGAGTGGGGAGGGTCTTGGTTGAGATCTTGAAAAATAAAGGGGTACTGAAGACGAAGTCACATTTTCCATTACGCAGCATTTCCACCGGTCCCTGACACTTTGCTGTCAAAGGACATTCCAACGAAGTAAACTCCCTAAATATTCCACACTAATGGGAACCAATTCCCTTTCAACAGCCCAGTGGAACTGGGTGATGTGTTTGTTGAAGATAAAAAACAGACTTTGGGTTCACCCCCTGCCCTCGCTCACCATCCCAAACCCTCCCCCCGTCCTCCCCTCACCCCATCTGCAAAGTTTCACAAATGATCTCAACTGGGTGAATATCATGTCTGACAGCTTTTTGGAATAAAAGGGGGGTGAACCCCACACGCCACCACAAAACCAGGCTGAGCATCAAAGGCGTGCTTGTCACAGAATTGCAAGACAAGACAACTTCAGGGACAAGACAAGACAAGAACAATTGCAACAAGACAAGACAACTTAGGCACGCACACACGCACACACCTCTTCCTCTTTCTCATCCTCATCCTCATCCTGACATCAATCTCTTCCCCTTCCTTTCGCTAGCCCATGTATTTCAGGAAATTTCCACGTCTCGCGCCAAGCAAAGGAGCACAGCATGGTGGGGGTGGGGGAGAGAATGAGGATGAGGGGTGAGGGAGTGAGAGTGAGGGTTGGAATGAGAGTGAGGATTGCGGTGCGGCTGAGGGTTGGAGTAATGGGGAGAGGGTGAGGATTGGATTGAGGGGTGAGAGTTAGGGCATGAGGATGAGAGTGAGAGTAAGGGGTGAGGGTGAGGATTGGATTGAGGGGTGAGAGTTAGGGCGTGAGGATGAGAGTGAGGAGTGAGCATGAGGGGTGAGGCAGTGAGTGAGGATTTGAATGAGAGAGGATTGGGGTGAAGGGTGAGCAATGAGAGTGAGGAGTGAGGATGAGGGGTGAGGCAGTGAGAGTGCGGGTTTGAGTGAGAGTGAGGGTTTGAATGGGAGTGAGGATTGGGGTGACGATGAGAGTTGGGGTGAGGATGAGAGTTGGGGGTGAGGATGAGAGTGAGGGGTGAGGGGTGAGAGTGAGGGCTGGTGTCGCGCCATGGACCCGCTGCTGTTTATCAATGGTCATTAATCAACACAACCGGGTCAGACACCTGATATCACAATGATGGTAAACATTTAACAACACCTTTATTAAATATATAAATACTGCATCGCACACCAACCGGGAAACCACGCAAAGCACCACAAACACTGCACTCAGCCCTGCACACCTGCACGCCCTGGGAAACCAGGTACCGTAGTGGAAACTTACTTGAACAGGTGGCAGCAAAAGATGAGGCTGAGAACGCTCACGAAGACGGCCGATCCGACGGCGAACACCACCAGGTTCAGGGGTAGATCCTGCAGACCGACGCTCGGTATCGCCGTCGTGGTCTCCGTATAACCCCAGGAGTACACAGGTATGTACATGGCACGTGTAGTGTAGAAAGGTACGTATACACTCACGATGCGTCCGCCTCTCTCCTTGTACCACGCACGACCAGTTTTACTATGAGCAGCAACTACAACTACTCGGGTGTCGTTCAGTTGAGAAAAACCAAAAATGCTTCGAAAAGCCGTACGGATTCTCAGGAACGAGACCTCACACGATGTACACTACCAAAGCACGAACACCTCACACGATGTACAATACCAAAGCACGAACACCTCACACGATGTACACTACCAAAGCACGAACACCTCACACGATGTACACTACTAAAGCACGAACACCTCACACAATGTACAATACCAAAGCACGAACACCTCACACGATGTACACTACCAAAGCACGAACACCTCACACGATGTACACTACCAAAGCACGAACCCCTCACACGATGTACACTACTAAAGCACGAACACCTCACACGATGTACACTACTAAAGCACGCACACAATGTACACCACCAAAGCACGAACACCTCACACGATGTACACTACCAAAGCACGAACACCTCACACGATGTACACTGCTATTACGAAAGCACGAACCCCTCACACGATGTACACTACCAAAGCACGAACACCTCACACAATGAACACCACCAAAGCACGAACACCTCTCACGATGTACACTACCAAAGCACGAACACCTCACACGATGTACACTACCAAAGCACGAACACCTCACACGATGTACACTACCAAAGTACGAACACCTCACACGATGCACACTACCAAAGCACGAACACCTCACACGATGTACACTACCAAAGCACGAACACCCCACACGTGGTACACTACCAAAGCACGAACACCTCACACGATGTACACTACCAAAGCACGAACACCTCACACGATGTACCAGGAACAGCTCTCAAACGGCCTACACTATGAAAGTATGTGGAAAATTACAGCGCCCAACTGCAGCAACCACAAGCCACGCCCCTCGTTACACCCCCAACTCAATCAAGCCACTCCCACCCTCATCATATTTTTTCCAGTTTGTGACCGTTCAGCGTTCACCGGTGACGTAACACATCTACTGTACCATCGGATGCCTTCTATGTCACTCCAGCTTGTTTTAAATGAACCCAAATTGATTTATCGCGTTGTGCAAGTCCATTCAAAGTTTACTTTGTGAACTAAAGAAACGTTTGATTTTATTAATATTAGCATTCGTGTATTTCGTTTATTTTACGAAACGGACTGATGCTTTTGATCGTACATGAACGTGAAATAAACTCTCAAAAACGATAACAATTATTACCTGGTTTGAAAATCCCAGCGCGCGTGCAAAAAACACGAGCACGAACAAGCACGTACGCTTTTACGCACGCACTACGCGTTTACGCACGGACGTAGGGTTTTACGCACGCTCTACGCGTTTACGCACGAACATACGCTTTCACGCACGCACTAACAAAAGGAGACTTTAAACAAACAAATAAAAAAGACCTATTTTGGAGGGCAATCCCTACTCCCCTAGTCCCCGTCGACCCCCCTCCCCCATCCCCGTAGAACCCCCACCCCCAGTCCCCGTAAACCCCCCACAACCAGTCCCCGTAGACCCCCCCAGTCCCTGTAGACCCCACCCCCATTCCCCGTACACCCGCCCACCAGTCCCCGTAGACCCCCCCTCCCCTATCCCCGTAGACTCCCCCCTATCCCCATAGGCCCTCCCTATCCCCGTAGACCTCCCTATCCCCGTAGACCTCCCTATCCCCGTAGACCCCCCCTAACCCCGTAGACTCCCCCTATCCCCGTAACCCCCCCCACCCGCCGATCCCCGTAGACCCCCTCCCCTATCCCCGTAGCCCCCCCTCCCCTATCCCCATAGACCCCCCTATCCCCGGAGGCCCTCCCTATCCCCGTAGACCCCCCCTAACCCCGTAGACTCCCCCTATCCCCGTAACCCCCCCCACCCGCCGATCCCCGTAGACCCCCTCCCCTATCCCCGTAGCCCCCCCTCCCCTATCCCCATAGACCCCCCTATCCCCGGAGGCCCTCCCTATCCCCGTAGACCCCCCCTAACCCCGTAGACTCCCCCTATCCCCGTAACCCCCCCCCCCCACCCGCCGATCCCCGTAGACCCCCCTCCCCTATCCCCGTAGACCCCCCTATCCCCGGAGGCCCTCCCTATCCCGGTAGACCCCCCTGTCCCCGTAGACCCCCCACCACCAGACCCGTAAACACCTCACCCCCTAGTCCGCAATTTTTCTATTGCCGTGAACAAACTTTGGTGAATTACGGATGATGAAGGTGGTGGCGAAGTTTCATCAAAATTTTTTGTGTAGTTTCAGAGAAGAAAGCAAATATCTATTTTAGGAATGGGGAGGGTGGGGGAGGGAGGAGGGGGTCATCAACTTTGGATCCCCAATCTCTATATAATTCCAGCAATCTCTGTGTGTGTGTGTGTGTGTGTGTGTGTGTGTGTGTGTGTGTGTGTGTGTGTGTGTGTGTGTGTGTGTGTGTGTGTGTGTGTGTGTGTGTGTGTGTGTGTGTGTGTGTGTGTGTGTGTGTGTGTCTGTATGCGACCGCTGTTTCTCGACAACTACCGGTCCGATATACTTGAAACTTGCCAGGTATATTGCTGGGGACCCGAGGATGTGCCTTTTCAAGGTTTGAAATTAATCGGACAAGTGGTTCCCAAGGTATGGTCACCGTACTCGCAAGCCGTTCGCTTTGGCTTTGCGAATGGACCAAACCATTTCATGTAAATAGAGGGGGGGGGGGGTTCTACCGTACTCGCAAGCCGTTCGCTTTGGCTTTGCGAATGGACCAAACCATTTCATGTAAATAGAGGGGGGGGTTCTGTGGTCGTTACTGCCACGTGGTTTCAAAGTTTTTTTTTGTTGTTGTTGTTTGCACGCATGTTTTTTTGCACGCACGTACGGGCAAGCACGTACGTGCGGGCACGCCCTAGTCTCTATATAATTCCAGCAATCTGTGTGTGTGTGTGTGTGTGTGTGTGTGTGTGTGTGTGTGTGTGTGTGTGTGTGTGTGTGTGTGTGTGTGTGTGTGTGTGTGTGTGTGTGTGTGTGTGTGTGTGTGTGTGTGTGTGTGTGTGTGTGTGTGTGTGTGTGTGTGTGTGTGTGTGTGTGTGTGTGTGTGTGTGTCTCTGTGTCTGTCTGTATGCGACCGCTGTTTCTCGACAACTACCGGTCCGATATACTTGAAACTTGCCAGGTATATTGCTGGGGACCCGAGGATGTGCCTTTTCAAGGTTTGAAATTAATCGGACAAGTGGTTCCCAAGGTATGGTCACCGTACTCGCAAGCCGTTCGCTTTGGCTTTGCGAATGGACCAAACCATTTCATGTAAATAGAGGGGGGGGTTCTGTGGTCGTTACTGCCACGTGGTTTCAAAGTTTTTTTTTGTTGTTGTTTGCACGCATGTTTTTTTGCACGCACGTACGGGCAAGCACGTACGTGCGGGCACGCCCTAGTATTTTTAATTCCAGGAACAAACTTGAGTTCCAACACAACAAATATCATTTGTATCAAGTTTGGTCACAATCCCATCAGCAGTTTCAGATGGACTGACGGACTGATGGAGTGATGGATGGACTGATGCACTGATGGACGGAATGATGGAGTGATGGATGGACTGACGGACTGATGGACGGACTGACTGATGGATGGACGGACTGATGGACGGACTGATGGAGTGATGGATGGACTGATGCACTGATGGACGGACTGACGGACTGATGGACGGACTGACTGATGGGCAGATGGACTGATGGACTGATGGACGGACTGATGGAGTGATGGATGGACTGATGCACTGATGGACGGACTGATGGAGTGATGGATAGACTGACGGACTGATGGACGGACTGACTGATGGATGGACGGACTGATGGACTGATGGACGGACTGATGGAGTGATGGATGGACTGATGCACTGATGGACGGACTGACGGACTGATGGACGGACTGACTGATGGGCAGATGGAATGATGGACTGATGGACGGACTGATGGACGGACTGACTGATGGATGGACGGACTGATGGACTGATGGACGGACTGATGGAGTGATGGATGGACTGATGGACGGACTGACTGATGGATGGACGGACTGATGGACTGATGGACGGACTGATGGACTGATGGACGGACTGATGGACCGACTGACTGATGGATGGACGGACTGATGGACTGATGGACGGACTGATGGATGGACGGATGGACTGATGAACGGGTGGGCTGATGGACGGACGGACTGATGGACGGGAGGGCTGATGGACGGACGGACTGATGGACGGGCTGATGGATTGACGGACTGATGGACACGGACGGACGGGCGGACTGACGGACGGATGGACTGATGGACTGATTGTTTCTACCCCACCCCTCCCCCTTAAAAAAAAAAATAGATACCGGTATTTGCCTTCCCAAAAACTACACATACAATTCCGATGAAACTTGACCACAATAGTCAGGTTCACTATGTTTTTTCGTTCAAAATCATGGTAGATTAGCAAACCTATACATTTTTGGAAACGTTATTACATGGAAAATCTGAAAATCAATGTTTACATTTGCCAATTCCAACCAATTCGATTCGACCAATTCGACCAATTCTATTCGACCAATTCGACCATTCGACCAATCGCTTCGATCGACCATTCGACCATTCGACCAATTCGATCGATTCGATTTGCCAATCAATTTGACCGACCTTTGCTTGTGTGGAACGGACTGTGAAAACGATGCGGACTATATTGTCGGATATGACACACAGGACGGTGATGAGGAACTCTAAATGGCATATTCTGTAATCGTGTATGTTTGATGCCATTGACTGCCTGTGTATATTTTGTCATTGACTGCCTGTGTAGATGTGAAGTTATACTGACTGCATGTGTATATACTAGGGCATGCCCGTACTATATATATATCTAAAATTATATCCCCCCCCTCTATTTACATGAAATGGTTTGGTCCATTCGCAAAGCCAAAGCGAACGCCTTGCGAGTACGGTGACAACCCCCCCCCCCCCCCTCTATTTACATGAAATGGTTTGGTCCAAAGCGAACGGCTTGCGAGTACGGTGACAATCCCCCCCCTCTATTTACATGAAATGGTTTGGTCCAAAGCGAACGGCTTGCGAGTACGGTGACAATCCCCCCCCCCCCCCCTCTATTTACATGAAATGGTTTGGTCCAAAGCGAACGGCTTGCGGAGTTTGGTAAAGAAATCGCCATAGCGTGCACAAACGCGCAGGAAAGCGAAAGAATCGCAAATTAGTTTTAATTAGTTTTAAAACATAGTTTAACGCCAACATAGCGGCAACATAGTTTGCCAACGTGAAATAAATGAATACGCTCTCAAATGTGCCGTCCGAGGCAGAGTCTGTTCGCCACGTTCGGCACACGTGATAACTCGCTGCTCTCTGATTGGTTGAATCGTTTTTTGGACATAGCTCGGTAACTACTTCTCCGATTAATATGAAACCTTGAAAAGGCACATCCTCGGGTCCCCAGCAATATACCTGGCAAGTTTCAAGTATATCGGACCCGTGGTTGTCGAGAAACAGCGGTCACAGACAAACAAACACACAGAGATTACTGGAATTATAGATAGACTAGGGCATGCCCGTACTATATATATATCTAAAATTATATCCCCCCCCCTCTATTTACATGAAATGGTTTGGTCCATTCGCAAAGCCAAAGCGAACGGCTTGCGAGTACGGTGACAATCCCCCCCCTCTATTTACATGAAATGGTTTGGTCCAAAGCGAACGGCTTGCGAGTACGGTGACAATCCCCCCCCTCTATTTACATGAAATGGTTTGGTCCAAAGCGAACGGCTTGCGAGTACGGTGACAATCCCCCCCCTCTATTTACATGAAATGGTTTGGTCCAAAGCGAACGGCTTGCGGAGTTTGGTAAAGAAATCGCCATAGCGTGCACAAACGCGCAGGAAAGCGAAAGAATCGCAAATTAGTTTTAATTAGTTTTAAAACATAGTTTAACGCCAACATAGCGCCAACATAGTTTGCCAACGGGAAATAAATGAATACGCTCTCAAATGTGCCGTCCGAGGCAGAGTCTGTTCGCCACGTTCGGCACACGTGATAGCTCGCTGCTCTCTGATTGGTTGAATCGTTTTTTGGACATAGCTCGCTAACTACTTGTCCGATTAATATGAAACCTTGAAAAGGCACATCCTCGGGTCCCCAGCAATATACCTGGCAAGTTTCAAGTATATCGGACCCGTGGTTGTCGAGAAACAGCGGTCACAGACAGACACACAGAGATTACTGGCATTATAGATAGATGATTTTGCTGACTGCCTGTGTATGTTTGGTGATATGAATGATTGTGACACATTTTGATGTTATTAACTGCCTGAACAAAATGATAAGATGTATTTGATTATGCAACTTATCGCGAATATAAAGACAGTATTTTGCAATTCAAAACCTTTGATTCGTGTCTTACCATTCCCCATAGCACTAATTTGATACCTTCATTGGATTCCTTGTCCCTGAAAATATAGGTTTAGTATATTTTAAAAAGTTTTTAGGGTAATTAGAGGCAGAAATAGAACAAAATATGTATTTTACAGTGGCCATTTTGAAAATCCAAAATGGCCGCCATACAGGTATCTCTCCAAATGTAAGCATTGATTTTTAGTTTCCTTATGCTATAACCTTTCCAAAAATGTATAGGTTTGCTAATCTACCATGATTTTGAACGAAATATAATTTATTGACATAGTTCACCTGACTACAACATTCCGTTCATCACCCATGATTGGGCCCGATGGAGGTATGGGGGTGAACCTGATCACAGCTTTCATCACCTGTGATGTACCGATATTTGTTCAAGGTATTAGAAAAATCGGGGTCTAAGGTCGAGGTATTCGTGGGGCGGAGGTGGTTTTGCCCCCCAAAAGAGGTATTTTTTTGTTTGTTTGTTTAACGTCTTATGATTACGTGAGGATGATTGTACATGCTGCCCTGTCTCCTAGCAACCATTGGAATTGGTTTTAAATACCCTGATACTGTTTAAAATACTTTTAATGAGTGTGGTATACTGCTTTATTCTACAAGGTGAGCGCCCAGGTGTATTGCCCCTATTTAAAAAATAAAATAAAACAATGCACGTTTCAATATCGTCCTCTGTGACGGTAAAATTAAAGAAACAGCAGGTACACCAACCAGCACAGCCACCAATGGTTTTGAATCCCACTACGGCGGCCATTTTTGCTCACATACGGATTGTTCCGTTCGCAAGCAGCTCGCTTATCGCTCGCCCAGCACCTCCCACGATACCTTGCTCCCCTTGCCGAGCGCCTTGCGGTCCATACGGAACGGCTGGCTTGGCATGCAACAGCAAGCCGCTTGCTAACGGAACGCCCCAAATGAAGAGTAATTTTGAAGGAAGTAACACTCACACACACAATCTCACACTCTCACACTTCTTCACACTCACAATCTCACACTTCCTCACACACACATCTCACACTTACACATACAATCTCACACTCTCACACTTACACACACAATCTCACACTCTCACAATCTCACACTTACTCACACACACAATCTCACACTCATTCACACTCACACTTACTCACACTCACAATCTCACACTCACAATCTCACACTCTCACACTTCTTCACACTCACACACACAATCTCACACACATAATCTCACAATCTCACACTTACTCACACACACAATCTCACACTCTCACACTTACACACACAATCTCACACTCACACAATCTCACACTTCCTCACACACACAATCTCACACTTACACACACAATCTCACACTCACACTTACTCACACTCACACTCTCACAATCTCACACTTCCTCACACACACAATCTCACACTTACAAGCTCACACTTACACACACAATCTCACACTCTCACACTTACACACACAATCTCACACTCTCACACACACAATCTCACACTCACACTTACACACACAATCTCACACTTACACACGCACTCACAATCTCACACTTACACACACAATCTCACACTTACTCACAATCTCACACACACTCACACAATCTCACACACACTCACACAATCTCACACTTACTCACACAATCTCACACTTACACACTCACAATCTCACACTTACACTCATGCACACACAATCTCACACACACACAATCTCACACTTACACACACTCACAATCTCACACACACACACTTACACACACTCACAATCTCACACACACTCACACAATCTCACACACACTCACACAATCTCACACACACTCACACAATCTCACACTTACACTCATGCACACACAATCTCACACACACACAATCTCACACTTACACACACTCACAATCTCACACACACATACACAATCACACTCTCGCATCCTCTCACACTTACACTCTCACACACAATCTCACACTTACACACTCTCACACACACACTCAAACAATCTCACACACACACTCACACTTGCACTCATACTCACACATACACACTCACACGATTTAACACGGTGACCTCTTAACCTTATGGTTGCTGTACATTTCCGAGCTTCCCATCCAGTAACATCTACACGTACACGGTAATCATGTCACCTCGTCAACGGCTGAAGTAGGGTCCCACACTAAGTGTGGGTTCAGAATCTAAAGTCTGAGTCGTTGGTGACGTTTGTACGGTTGAGGTTGATGACGCAATCATGTCGCTTTTATTAATTTTAATTTATGGCGGTGTAAAAGTGTCAGAACCGGTAGCGGTGTAAAGATACTTTTTC
This sequence comes from Myxine glutinosa, assembly GCF_964187855.1. Taxonomy (NCBI): domain Eukaryota; kingdom Metazoa; phylum Chordata; class Myxini; order Myxiniformes; family Myxinidae; genus Myxine; species Myxine glutinosa. Next base: position 1,241,042 of record NC_136263.1, on the reverse strand, counting down.
ATATCTTCTTCGTTAAAGCATATCATCGATGTCTCAAATATGTAAATTAGAAATATATCTCTTGTATAAAACGTGTTTTAAGATCGGCACACGTTTTTCAGTAAACGAACGATATAAACGTTAGGTTGTTATTGTTATTCCGGTAAATGCATTGCGCATGCGCAAGTCTCATTGCCCGCGTCGTTCAAATCGGTAAGTGGTTTATGTCGAAGATTGGGATTGGTGTGGTGAATCTATAAATAATAACTTGGGTTTGTTGGTTGGCATCATTTACGTATATACCTGTACTTACTTGGGTGTAGAGACTTGAAGCGTTGCTTATTTGTCACTCGTTACATCAGTCCTTCGTTGGTAATGGTATTGGTAATGCAATGGTATGGAGTATACCACAGCACAGGTGACAGTATAGTATACTTCACGCGGAAGGCCTTTCACAGTTTCAGTGTCTTTCCAGGGGCTGATTTGAACTAGTTGACTGTTCTGGCCTGACCATTTTCACTGGTAGTCGGTAGTCTGTTCCAGCTGGTAGTGGTAATGGTTCTCATTGAGAAGTATTTTGTCTTGTATTGGTTCTGCAGTGCTGTTTCCTCATTTTCTCAACATGTCCTGTAGTTCGTGAACCTTCATCCCTCTGGAAAAATATCTGCCATCTGGGCCTATTGTGATCAATTCCGTTTAGGTTAAAGATCTGGAGGAGTTCAGTCCTCTGGGCCTCGATGTGATCAATTCAGTTTATGACGTGTTGTGTAAGAAAGAAGCCGTTGCCAGTTTATAGGCTTTAATTCACTCGATTGACGCAGCCACGACAAACATGAACAAAGCACTGGAATAAGTAATCAGATATGGCAAAGCAATGAGTAAAGTAGTGCATTACTCCAATGATCCTCTAATGTCCTACCGTATCGCATTACACCTGTGCTAGGCACCAACCTAGGACACGCGCTCCGATCAGGGCCCAGCTCAAAGCTATTTAACTACTTCCTCCGGAAGCCGAGCTCATGTCACAGAAATCCAGCATCTTTTTCTTCTTCTGTTCCATCACATTCTCCCCACCAAGTCGTTCCAAAGAATGTTGGTTACATTTGAATCGGTGCGACTCCGACGATTCTAACATCTAACAGATGTAATCTCATGTTACTATAATTCACCAAATGTCTGTCCGTCCGTTCGAAGGTACCGCAAAAACGGCCCAACCGATCGCAATGATATTTTGGGTGGGTATTCCTGGGACCCCTGGGAGTAAAATAGGCTATATTGTTTTTCCAATTTTCCAGTTTTTCCAAACACTATGGAATAATATTTACCGATATGAACAATGATGTGGCTTTTGTTGAAATTCTACAAATACTGTTTATTCTACATAGCAGGAGAGAGTAGATCGACTCCTGACGAACTCTTCCTATATAAACGTGCGGCTCCGAAGTAACATGGCAGCGTGTGCAAAGTGACTGAGAAACGGGTGTAGCGGCCGCTTCCGTTTTGCAGAATTCAATCTTTTTTTCAAAATGGGTGCCATTTACTGTTTAGATTTTGATGATTTGCGTGTGATATGATTCGACGGATGTTTATATGAATCGTTTCAAATAAAATAAAAGGCCTTCAATTTCTGATATTTTGCCTTTTCATTTGGACTTCCCAATTGAAGCCCCGCCCACAGGGCCGGTACCGTTGCGAGTCTAACGGAATACAATATGCAATACATATTACATACTGTTACAGACACGACTTTGATGTTAGGGTGGGCCGAGCGGAATGGCCGCCGTGTCCGCACAAGTTACCCGATTATACTCGAACGTTGACTAAATCGCGCTATGCTAAATCAATGATGGAAAAGACACAACGGCTGGATTAAAATGACACGACACCAAGGGTTCAGTTCTCAAGACCTCCGGAGGAGGTTATATTAGGGCGGAAGGTTAGATTACAGGAATGAGAGGGACAGCATAGAAAGACAGGCACTTAGACACACTCTTATAATAGCCCCGACAGACGACAGATAAACAGGACAAAAACTGACTCACACGGGGATTGATGGCAAGGAAAGGCAGAATCGATGGCTCCAGGTGCACCTGGGCTCAGGGCAGGATCGACCCGGTCCGGTCTAGAGATGCGGGGAGGTCGCTCAGCGCTCGGAGGTGGTGACTTGTCGTCTCAAGCTGGGGGCGCATCTCACGTCACATCCGGTTAGTCGCTGCGTATATCCGGCGGGGAGTGACACGCCCTCGGCTCGTTAGCTCCGCCCCAGATGGAATCGGTCCGCCCTTCTTATTGGGTGCGGGGGGGTTACCAGGCTCCGCCCTTGACGAGGAGCTGACAGCCAGCCCCTTCGTGGTAACCCCGTGGAGCGCATGGGTAATGGCGGCTAACCGAGCCGGAGTGAGGACGCACACTCCCCGCGCGCGCCGTTGTTGTAGTTGTTGTAGTTGTTGTTGTAGTTGTTGTTTGGGGAAGAAGATGGGAGGAGGTATGGGAAGGTCCTAAACTCACTACTGGTGCCATATAATCACATTCTGGTGCAACGAAGAGTCAGAATTAATGGAAACGAGTCCTTAACTGACATAGACTAAGAATAACTAGCAAGATGTCCGAAAGTTGTCTACGTGAGATGCGGTGGACCTGGGCACGACATTTAATGGGGGAAAAAGGGGAAGGCCGGTTCTACAGAGTGTTATTTACAGGCAATGGGACTAGGGAATGGGGGATTGGGGATAGTTGGGGAGTATTGGGGAAATAGGGGAGTATTTACAAGCGGATATTGAGGCCAAGTCCCATATCCGCAACATTGCACCCTTCTCTACCCTCGGGGCGTCCTGACCCGATAAATTTTTACCTATTTTAGTGTGGCACTCAGATGTAGTTCCCTCTACTATTAACTCTACCCTGAGTGCGACAGTTTTACAGATATTCACAAATGAGTAAATATGTCCCCCTGCGACGTTGCACCCTTCTCCTCACAGAAACACACCCACAGGATAACCGAATCCGGAAAGAATTCGCAAACTAAACATACAGCCGGTAGGGAGCATTATTTACAAGACTACGCTGATATTTACACTACGATCCAGGACCTGTTTTTGGAGGAACACATGCAGATGTTATGCATAGAGAGAGCACGCATGCCAGCATCGATACACCAACCCACGAGTGCTCTGTGGCCTACGGCCTTTAATAATGTGCAGAGCACCCCTTCCCAGCACCAAAAGCACCACCCCATCACACAGTCAGCACCATCCGGTGCAGTCACCATTGTTCAATGAATAAAAATAAATTCAACAACCCCTAACCCTGCAGGTGTCTCTTGCTCTTCGTGTGGTGCACGTGGCCTTCTGGCTTCTTTCAAAAAAATAAAGAAAGGCGCCAACCGCGTCCATTTCCTTATTGTGGCCGTCAGGGTGCCAACTATTAGTGGTTCACCTGTTTGGCATAGGTGCCACGTTGACCCATAGGTCCTTCCATGGGTGGTGCTTGGCCGCATAAGAACTGCGGTCCATGGTGGGTGGCCACAAACATTGCGGTCCATATGGTGTATCGATCCCGGCAGCAAGCAGCGAAAGTGCAGGCCCACAACTGCGTAGCCAGCACCTCTCTCTCCTCTCTCTCTACCCCAAAGCCAGATCCTCGGAGGTGGGAGACAAAAGAAGAAGACAAGTGAGTAAGGTGGTAAGGGCGCAAAAGTGCACGCAACATTAGGTAATGCACACTAGGGGCACATGGGAACCAGGTGAGACAGGTACGTTCCTACCGTACGCCCCCCCCCCCCCCCCCACCAGGTAACCTACATGGCCCCTCCCTTACCCCTTACTGTATCCACAAAACACAACACTACCCATAAACATCTACTTTACAAATCAACAAACGTCCCTACTGTCTTCCCCGTTCCTCCCATATACCAAATTCGTCTTCTCTCCCTCCTAACCAATCAAATTTGCCATTTTCAACTCTCCTCAAAATTTGCCATCTCCAACTCAACATCATAATTTGCTATCACCAATTCATCATCAGTCCCTCCTAGGGAGGGAGAGATGGAATCACCCCAATGTCTCATCCACGTCGTGATGCGTCTCACAAATCCTCACAGCAATTCTCATTTCCTGCACACAGAACAAAGAAAACACAGGTGTGGAGTCATCATCATCACCACAGGTAAGTGGCTGCGTATGGTGCGACAGGTTCATCAATCCTAACTATTTCCTAAATGACTTTAACAACTTTACACTATCCGGGGTCTTTCTCCGGCCAAACCATTGGCCCTCTTACACTATGGGTTCTAAAAACCAATTCCCATTGGCCAAACTGTGGTGCTTTTCAATTTGGGGTCTCACTCCCCCGATTCATCTCCCGGTGCCCTCGCACAATTTCTGGGCCGCGACGTGTACCTCTCCCAGCGGGTCTACCCACCTGCACACCTCCACCACTGCAGTTGCCCCCGAGCTTACCTGCTCCTTACCCTAACCTAACTACCTGGGGAAGGCCCTCTGGCGCTCTCCCCACTCGGTGCCCTCTCTGGCACTGGGCTACCCGATCCACACCCGGGATCCTCAGGCACCCACTCACAACTACCGGCTCCCAGAGCCCACCTGCGGCCTCACCTGGCCGACATCCTCACAGTGGTGGAGTGCCCAACCAACTACACACACTAACAGGCTACACGCCCAGCCATTTCCACAACACTAATGCACCCATCCACAATACCATTCTGCAACCGCACCACAAATGCCAATATCCAACCACAATTTACCTATACCCTCTACCTAACACTTACACTACCCGCCCCGGGTACTCGTGAAAGGGGTCCACTCTTCCCCCATCCACACCTTCGCACCATGCACACCACTCCGTACCACTTACTCCAACTCTCTCCACACACCTGTACTTGCACACCTGTGCTCTCACACCTGGTGCCACCTGCACCCTTCTCTCCCCAAGCGCCTTCGCGCTGATCCGCACACTCACTACTCATACACTGCTCCACACACCTGTCCAGTTGCACACCTGTGCAATCACACCTGTTCAATCCTCACACACACGGCATCATCTCAGCTAACTACTCCCCTCTGAAACTTGCGCTTCCCAGTCGTCCCTTTAAACTTTTGCGCTCCCTCGTCATTATCATCCATACTAATCTACCTGCGTCCCCACTACAGGTATCAGTCACTAATTAAACTTAACGTTACCTACTGTCATCTTCGCTAGATCCCCATCAATATCCTAACCCACCCGGGCTAGTTTTCACCGCCATCAACCCCATAAGCTATTGCTCCTTTGCCCCCACTCTGGGAAGGGTGGCAGGGATGCCACCCTTACCCACCGGGCACATCGCTCACTACCAATTTTGCACATCAAATTTCAACAAATCAAAAATTTGCCAATCACTACCCATCATCTGCCAATCACTACTGCCAATCCTTTGCCAATCATCAAATTTTGTTTTTCTCTAATTTTGGGTCCAAAACACTAACCTCATCACCCAGTCTACTCACTACTACCTCTCGGTGCGCCAATTCCCGTCCAAAGCCCGGCTTCGTAAAGCCAAGCCATGAATGCGGGTTGTTCTGTGCCAGCGGCTGGATGCGTCCGGCACTCGGTGCAGGGACGGGGGCTTACCCGGGCCGAGATCCCACGCACCACCTCGGCGTGGAGCCATCCCATGTCCCGATCTCGACCTGCCGGACTGCCTCAACAAAAAGTGGTCGCCATGACGACCCTTTCTATCGGGCTGCCCGCTCCGCCTTGTGGAGCACGGACGCGGCCGTTCAAAGCGAGGCCCAGCACGCACCGAGGGCCCGATTCGGCTATAAGTCGTTCTAAACTCTACCCCGTCTAACGTCGATGCTTCACCTGGACGCTTACACCCCGCAGCCCGTTCCTTGCTCACACATCCAGCCGTTTCCATGCTCCTCGTACCTTTCCTTACACACCTCGGTACACCCATTCCACTCACAGCCTTGGTCACACACCTGGCCACCGAACACCTTGGCACACATTCGTTGGTAGCACACCTCACCAACACACCTCTTCGCACCCCCTCCTCGGTCACCTCCTCTGTGACAATCACAGGTGTGCTCTCATTCGCACACCCAACCACGTGCCTCACCACCAACTCCAGCGTGCATTCCCACTCACGCTCTACCATTCCAGGTGTGCATCCTTTCTCACCTGTCACAACCAACTCACTGTCCTTGTCACTCTCACTACTCTCACCTCCATTCTTGACAACGCACTCACCCTTACTCCTGACAGCGCACTCTTTCCCCATGCACCTGTCCGTCACACACCTTTCTCGCGCACACTCTCCCGTTACACCCTCTGTAACACTCACCACACCACGCTTCCATGTGCTCCCTCGCACACGCGCTACGACCGACTCACTCTCGACAGCACACTCACTCCTTGGCGTGCACTTTTTCCTCACACACCCCAGAGTCGGACTTTCTCGCACACCTCCTTTTTCGCACACCAGACCTGTCGCACACTTCACCAACGGCCTCTCACGAACACCCGGGTCCATCTCGACCCCCAAGCTTCTTAAATCACCTGGCGCATCATACGCACGACCATATTGGTCACCACTTACACCGGGTCCTCTTCCTCTTCGCTTCTCCTCCATCACCTGCGAATCCCTCATCCGGTTAATGAGCACATCATCACGATCCAAACACAGACTTTGGACCAATTCTTTTACTTCCTCTTTTATCTCTTTGTTATCCCCTCTCCGTCGCTTCTTAATTTCGCTCACCCCTTCTTCCACTTCTTCTAATTTCTGCTTCACCTCTTTTATTCCCTGGTACGTCTCCTCAAGCTCGTCCTCCAAGGCTACCTTGACCGTTTCCATGTGCGTCCTCACCTGCCGGTCCTTCGTCTCCATTACCTCTATCACCTCGTCCAACCTCGTTGTCAGTCCCTCACGTACCATCTGACATTCCCTCTTCGTCGCTATCAAGTCATCTTTTAGTTCTTTCTGTGTCGCTTTCAACCCTCCTAATACCGCAGTGTTCCTTTGAACCTGCTCCGTTACTTCTTTTTGTCCCTCCGTCAGCTGTTCTACCTCCTGCGTCAGGTCCTCTATGCCCCCTTGTAACTTTACAGTCCCCTTTCTCACCTCCTTCTCCATGTGCTCCTCACAGTGCCTCACCTCCTCGCGCACTCCTCCGACCTCCTCACTCACTCCTCTTCTGATCTCCTCTCCCATCACTTGCATCTCCTGCCCAGATGCCACCCTCATCTGCTCCATTTCCTCCCGGTGAGCATCCAGTTTAGTTTCTACCCCCATTCTAACCCCCTCTATCTGCTGCCCCATTTGGTTAACTTCCCTTTCCGCTTGGTCCCTCATGTCCCTCAATTTGCCTTCCATCCTGTTTTCTAACCCCTCTAACCCCTTTTGCATCCCTTCCATTTGATTCTCTTGAGCGGCCATTCTGTTTTCTACCCCCATTAACCCCTCCTGTATTTCCCCTAATCTATTGTCTAATCCCTCTATTCTACTCCCTAACCCTCCGATCTGGGCCCCCATCCTTTGTTCTAACCCCTCACCGGTACCCCTCGCTTCGTCCCTCATTACCCCCATTTGGCCCTCCAATCGCTCACCCAATCGCTCACTATCAGCCCTCATTTGCTCACTATTAGCCCTCATATCGTCCTTCTGCAGGTTGAGGGACGCCTGCATTTGCGCCATAAATTGCTCCATGAGGGCCTGCATTTGGGCCATCCCTCCCACTTGTGCAGCGGGTGCGGCCGCCGTAGCTATGTGCGAGGCGCCATTTTGCGAAACTGCCGCCCTCACTGCTTCGCTCTCCTCATGTCCCTCAATTTGGTCCTGGACCGACCCTGCCTCACTCTCCTCTACCGGACCCCAGCTGTCTTGATCCGCCATAGCGCGACCTTCAAAATTCGGGTTTTTATTTTCGTAAAACAAATTCAAATTTCGCCGTTATAATTTCGAGCGGGAAACGCGCTCCGAATCGAATTCTACCTCCCCAACACCAATTGTTACCCTAGTGGTACAATTGGTGTTCCAAAATTTGGGCCTAATAAATTTAGTCCCGGGTCCGAATTCCACTCCTCGACACCAATTGTTACAGACACGACTTTGATGTTAGGGTGGGCCGAGCGGAATGGCCGCCGTGTCCGCACAAGTTACCCGATTATACTCGAACGTTGACTAAATCGCGCTATGCTAAATCAATGATGGAAAAGACACAACGGCTGGATTAAAATGACACGACACCAAGGGTTCAGTTCTCAAGACCTCCGGAGGAGGTTATATTAGGGCGGAAGGTTAGATTACAGGAATGAGAGGGACAGCATAGAGAGACAGGCACTTAGACACACTCTTATAATAGCCCCGACAGACGACAGATAAACAGGACAAAAACTGACTCACACGGGGATTGATGGCAAGGAAAGGCAGAATCGATGGCTCCAGGTGCACCTGGGCTCAGGGCAGGATCGACCCGGTCCGGTCTAGAGATGCGGGGAGGTCGCTCAGCGCTCGGAGGTGGTGACTTGTCGTCTCAAGCTGGGGGCGCATCTCACGTCACATCCGGTTAGTCGCTGCGTATATCCGGCGGGGAGTGACACGCCCTCGGCTCGTTAGCTCCGCCCCAGATGGAATCGGTCCGCCCTTCTTATTGGGTGCGGGGGGGTTACCAGGCTCCGCCCTTGACGAGGAGCTGACAGCCAGCCCCTTCGTGGTAACCCCGTGGAGCGCATGGGTAATGGCGGCTAACCGAGCCGGAGTGAGGACGCACACTCCCCGCGCGCGCCGTTGTTGTAGTTGTTGTAGTTGTTGTTGTAGTTGTTGTTGTAGTTGTTGTTTGGGGAAGAAGATGGGAGGAGGTATGGGAAGGTCCTAAACTCACTACTGGTGCCATATAATCACATTCTGGTGCAACGAAGAGTCAGAATTAATGGAAACGAGTCCTTAACTGACATAGACTAAGAATAACTAGCAAGATGTCCGAAAGTTGTCTACGTGAGATGCGGTGGACCTGGCCACATTTAATGGGGGAAAAAGGGGAAGGTCGGTTCTACAGAGTGTTATTTACAGGCAATGGGACTAGGGAATGGGGGATTGGGGATAGTTGGGGAGTATTGGGGAAATAGGGGAGTATTTACAAGCGGATATTGAGGCCAAGTCCCATATCCGCAACAATACGTTACGTTACGTTACGTTACATATTTATGGGAATGTATGTGAATTCCTATTCAGGTCTTTGCTTATCAATGTGTAGTAGATTAAGGGTTGTTGTGGTTGGAGGGTCAGGAGCCCTTCTGAAAAAGAGACCGGAAACGGAAGAGGAAAAGACACGAGGAAGAAAAGCGACGAGGATTCTTCTTCCTCGCCCCGCTCCGACGAAAGGTGGGATCGACCTTGCCCCGCGTGGAAAAGTGGCGTTCCCAAGCCCGTCTGGCGAGAGGAGTTACCGGGACGTGTACCTACCCGGTGGAGACGTCAAGTTGCCGTGGGGCCGTGCACCGACCCAGCGTCTGGCACCGTTCGCGGCACCGTCTACAAAGACGCGTACGGGTCACACGTTGGGGCCTAACACGCGTTGCAAGCGGCGTGGGGCTTTTGCTTGCTTTACCGTACCCGCTTCGCGTGGCCACGAGGGGGCTGCCGCCTTGGTTCCCGGTACGATACATGCCCGGTGGAAACACGTCCACCCGGGGTTCGTTCAACCGCCCGAGTGCGGCGACGCCGACCATCATCTTGGTCAGGAGGGGCCCAGAGACATTGTGAGGGACAGAGACCAAAAGGGGGTCGTGAGTACAAAAGGGGACACACATATATAAGATGGCCATCTTAATCATCTAGGGGATTGATTGATTGTTGAGTGTGAATTGTGGATGGTGGATTGCTCGGGGAATATACCCTTGATTGTATCATTGAAATTGTATGGTATCATTACCCTTGAAATATATCATTGAACATCAGTTTTCTCTTGGGTGGAATTCATAGGGATTGCGTTGCGAAAGCGCATATATACTACTACTTTCTGGCGAAGTTCCTCTCACGGTCCGGGGGTCACCGAGACCCGGTAGTCACCGAGGGGACCACGTAACAATTTGGACTTCCCAATTGAAGCCCCGCCCACAGGGCCGGTACCGTTGCGAGTCTAACGGAATACAATATGCAATAATTCGCTACTAAATGGTAAATTTCTTTAACTGCTGATAGAAACAAACATTCTAAGATCTAATCTTCGAGATAGTGATCATGCTGTATGAAATGTAACATTTGTTCACTCATGGTAGACGTGTGATAGCACAGTAGACAAGTTATCGCTAGCATTCAGATTGTATAGCAAAACTAGTGGGGTCACCCGTGGGAATCCCACGGGCATGGACGTGTGTGACATTTTGACATATTGAGTTAGATGCTGCACCTGCACATTCAGTTTCACAAAATGGTTACTGCCAATTTATCAGTTGCACAAATGATGTAATCTACACAATGTATTTACTTCTGATAACATGTGAATGCATGTACACACACACACACACACACACACACGCACGCACACTTGCACACAAACACATCTCGTTTTTTAAAATTTCTGTTCGTCACAATTCTGCCTCTTATACACACACACACACACACACACACACACACACACACACACACACACACACACACACACACACACACATATCTATATTATAATAGCCGTAGATGATTCTGTCTGTCTGTCTGTCTGTCTATCTGTTGGGTGTCTGTCCGGGGTGTGGCTTACTCGGTTTGCAGAGTAGCTCCACCCATAGCTCCACCCATTCTGGGAGTGGCTATAAACAAATATCCACCATTTTATTAACTCGCATAGCTTTGAGTCCTGTTTTGTAGGCCCGTGGTGTCTTGCTCTCCCCCAGTTTTATTTCAAATCAAATTCGATAAATCATTTCATTTTTCACAGTCGCTAACATAGTTTTAGACTCGGTTGAAAAAAAACGGGAAGAAAATCCGATGAAAGTTGCCGTTTATAGAACGAAATGAATTCTCAAAGGCCTGTAACTTCAAGGCCATTGAGTCTCTCTCACGCCTTTATCTCCAATCTAACTCACCATATGATTTCATTTTTATCGATGGTTTTACTTTTAGACTCGGTGTCAGCAATAATTGAGAACAATCCACACACGCGGGAAAATGCAGAGATATATTTTTTAAAATCGCGTCATGGTGTATCATACACCGCCCAACATGACACCGCCGGCAATGTGTCGATATATATTAAAAATTCGCTTTTGCTTTTCCGTTATGATATATTACTATTTCGTTTGATGATAGTCGTCACAAAAACGTCAACAATGATGCCGACATATATTTCTTCGTTTTTATTTCATTCAACATATTAGCCGGAAGTAAAATATGTTTCAGGAAATTACCGAGAGATATTTCTTCGTTTTTTTTATTAGTTATGTGCGCATACACTTTAAATAGGTTTATTTGAAATCTTTAATTTTCCACAAACATTCCACACACGCGGGAAAATGCAGAGATATATTTTTTAAAATCGCGTCATGGTGTATCATACACCGCCCAACATGACACCGACGGCAATGTGTCGATATCTATTTTAAATTCGATATATCATTTCATTTTTCACAGTCGCTAACATAGTTTTAGACTCGGTTGAAAAAAAACGAGAAGAAAATCCGATGAAAGTTGCCGTTTATAGAACGAAATGAATTCTCAAATGCCTGTAACTTCAAGGCCATTGAGTCTCTCTCACGCCTTTATCTCCAATATAACTCACCATCATGGTTTTAGACTCGGTGTCAGCAACGCGGGAAAACGCAGAGATATATTTTTAAAAATACACCATATCACCGCCCAACAGCCAACAAGTATCATACACCGCCCAACATGACACAGACGTCAACATTTCGACATTATCGCTTTTTCTTTAAACCGAGCCGAACCGAATAAACCGAGTGAATTCACCGTTTACCTTTGGTGACAGTCGTCACAAAACGACATATATTTCTTCGTTTTTATTTCATTCAACATTTTTAGCCGGAAGTAAAATTACCGAGAAATTACCGAGTTCAGGAAATTACCGAGACATATTTCTTCGTTTTTTTATTTATTAGTTATTTGCGCATACACTTTAAATAGGTCTATTTGAAATATTAAATTTTCACAATGTAATTTACTTGCCATTTGTCATTTGATAATTATGAGACACTTCCTATTGAGGATCGTGACAATTCATGCGGTGCGTGGAAACTTCCATTTCCAAAATGGATGAAGAACGCAGACCTGAACAGGATGCAGCTAGAAAACGAATGAGAAGGGCGAACGAGTCCGTCGTCGAACGTCAATGCAGACTTGAACAGGATGCAGCCAGAAAACGAATGAGACGGGAGAACGAGTCCGTCGACGAACGTCAATGCAGACTTGAACAGGTTGCAGCAAGAAAACGAATGAGACAGGAGAACGAGACAGTTGAGGAACGTGAACACCGACTCGCACAGGATGCTGCTGCAACAACGATGAGGAGGGAGAACGAGACCCTCGACGAACGTGAACACAGACTCGCACAGGATGCTGCTGCAACAACGATGAGGATGGAGAACGAGACCCTCGACGAACGTGAACACAGACTCGCACAGGATGCTGCTGCAACAACGATGAGGAGGGAGAACGAGACCCTCGACGAACGTGAACACAGACTCGCACAGGATGCTGCTGCAACAACGATGAGGAGGGAGAACGAGACCCTCGACGAACGTGAACACAGACTCGCACAGGATGCTGCTGCAACAACGATGAGGAGGGAGAACGAGACCCTCGACGAACGTGAACACAGACTCGCACAGGATGCTGCTGCAACAACGATGAGGAGGGAGAACGAGACCCTCGACGAACGTGAACACAGACTCGCACAGGATGCTGCTGCAACAACGATGAGGTGCGAGAACGAGACCGTCGATGAACGCCAACACAGACTCGCACGGCATGCTGAGCAACAAAGACGTTGGAGTGCTCAGCAAACATATACAACCGCAGCCATAATGAATCCGGCCGAAGTATCCGATAATATTGTTCAAGAGCATAAATGCGGTCCAATGACGTCACCATGTGTGTACTGTTCTGCACACCATTTCACAAATGAATCAACAGGACAAGGGGATGGATTTACACTGTGTTGTTCCAAGGGAAAAGTTAAATTGCCTCCACTATTTGCCGTACCTGCTCGACTGCAACAACTTTATCAGGGTGACGATGGAAAATGTCGCAACTTCCGAGACAATATCCGGAATTACAATTCGGCATTAGCTTTTGCATCAATGGGTGCTCAGATCTCATCTCCTCCAGGAAATGGACCATACTGTTTCAAAATCCACGGTCAAATTTACCATCGCTGTGGTCCATTACATCCATCACATGTACATGAACAAGCACAATTTGCACAATTATTTATTTTGGATACAGCTCAAGCTACAAAGGAACGTATGAATCGACCTGAGAATCACAGATGTTTGCAAGAATTGATGGCAGAACTGCACAACATACTATCTGACGTTAATCCTTATGTCACATGTTACAAGACTATGTTCGAGCGTGAACAGGAAGAAATCAGGAAAGCTGTCCTTGAAGATCGCCTCCCTTCTACCTTGGAAATGCATTTTCGTCGACTGTGTGCAGACGACCAAAGACGTTACAACATACCAACTGCTGATGAAATTGCTGCTGTCTTCGTTAGTGGACAAGATGGTGAACCACCTGCAAACAGGGATTTCCAGGTTCATTTGCATGACCAGGGCTTACACAATCTCTCTCCACTTTCCTCTCACATTGATCCCATGACATATCCCATTCTCTTTCCACATGGCGAGCCTGGATGGATGATAAACATGCCTCACCAGCGACAGACTGCGGTTCGAAACAAGGTAACTCATCGTGAATTCTATGCCTACCGACTGGCTATTCGAAATGAATTCAGCACTATCCATTCTTCGGGGAAATTGTTCCAGCAGTATGTTGTCGACGGATATTGCAAGGCAGAAGCAAATCGACTGCAATACTTCAAACAAAATCAGGAAACCCTTAGAGCCATGGAATACAGAGGACTACTGGACCACGTCCAGAACGTTGCTGCTGATAACCAACGTCCTGTCGGTCGTATCGTCATTTTGCCGTCGAGTTTTGCAGGGAGTCCCAGAGCTATGCAGCAGAACTACCAAGATGCTATGGCCATTGTTCGCAAATTCGGAAAACCAGATCTTTTCATCACGTTCACGTGTAATCCAAAATGGACAGAGATACAAGAAAACATCGGCCAACACCAACGAGCTGAAGGCAGACCAGATTTAGTGGCACGCGTGTTTCATCTGAAATTAAAAGAGTTAATCGACGATATAACGAAGAAGCACGTGTTGGGCAAAGTACGTGCATTTCTCTACGTCGTCGAGTATCAGAAGCGTGGCCTACCGCATGCCCACATATTACTCATGCTGTGCCAAGAAGATAAAATTTGTACCGCTGAAGACATTGACAGAATTGTTTCCGCACAAATTCCTAATTCAAATGAGTCACCAGAGATCCATTCCTTGGTGAAGTCTCACATGATACATGGTCCGTGTGGCAATTTAAATCGCCATTCGATTTGTGTGAAAGATGGAGTGTGCAGTAAAGGCTTTCCAAAAGCGTATGCTGCAGAGACACTTGCGAGCATAGATGGCTATGCCCTTTACAAGCGTCCCCCAAATGGACCCACCATAACCGTTCATGGAACCGATGTTGATTGCCAATATGTCGTCCCATTCAATGCTTATTTACTGAAGAAGTACAGAGCACACATCAACATTGAGGTTTGCGCAAGCATAAAGAGTATAAAGTACTTATTTAAATATGTGTACAAGGGACATGACTGTGCCAGCATCGAAATTCGAGAGCGCGGGAGAGTGGAGGTGGACGAAATAAAGACCTATTTGGACTGTAGATATGTCAGTGCCCCAGAGGCAGCATGGAGATTGATGGAATTTGAAATGCACAAACAGTCCCATTCCATCACCAGACTTGCGGTACACTTACCTGAATTGCAGACTGTTGTGTTCAGGGATGGTAACGAGGAAGAAGCCATTGTACGACATAGGGGTACAACACTTACAGCTTGGTTTCAGTTAAACCAGAGAGACCCTGAGGCACGAAGTTATCTGTACCATGACATTCCAAAATATTACGTATTTGAAGATGGACGAAAGACATGGAAACTTCGACGCCGGGGCGGCAACAAGGTTATCGGACGCATGGTTTCGGCAAGCCCTATGGACATTGAGCGCTTTCATCTTCGTGTACTCCTGCTGCACTGCCCTGCTAAAACATCATTTGAAGATCTCAGAACCGTAGATGGAGCAGTTTGTGAAACATACAAGGATGCAGCCAGGAAATTACATTTAACAGAAGATGATACAGAATGGTACAGGTCCTTAGCTGATGGAGTTATCTTTGCCATGCCACAACAATTGAGATCTCTTTTTGCAACCCTATGCATATTCTGCACACCAACAGACACGTCGGCACTGTGGGAAAAATATAAAAACGACCTTTGCGAAGATTTTGTGCACAGCGGCCATATCTTGGAACAAAGTATTTTCATGGCATTGCGAGAAATACAGTCCTTCCTCCTGAGACATGGACAGACCTTGGAAGCATTTCAGTTACCAGTACCTCCAGACACTGTTGAAGATCTTTCGAGCGATGATTTATCAGTATGTACCGGGAGATGAACATGAAAAAGGTGAAAACAACAGACAACTACTAAATGATGACCAAATCAAAATTGTAGATGAGGTCCTACAGGCCGTTCATTGTAGGGACCAGTACACAGGCAACCGGTTGTTTTTCGTTGATGGACCGAGCGGAAGTGGCAAGACCTTTCTCTATAATACGCTTCTGCACATCTTGCAAGGCCAGTGTCGTTTGGTTCTTCCAATGGCGTACTCGGGCATTGCAGCAACATTGCTAGCAGGGGGCCGTACATCGCACCATCGATTTAAATTGCCAGTGCCCATTTTGGAAAACTCCACATGCAACATATCACCTACGAGTAAAGATGCAGATACTCTAAGGAAGGCCAACCTATTCATTTGGGATGAAGCACCTATGGCTCCAGCATATGCTTTAGCGGCTGTTGATCGATGTCTCCGGGATGTAACCAGCAACAACATTCCTTTTGGTGGAAAGGTCTTACTTCTTGGTGGGGACTTCAGGCAGGTTTTGCCCGTTGTACCTCGCGCTGCACCTGCAGCAATCATCGCCACATGCATCAAGCGTAGCAAGTTGTGGCCAAAGTTCAAACTGCTGAACTTAAAATCAAACATGAGAGCTAATGATGACGAAGAATTCTCAAAATGGTTACTGTCGGTTGGAAATGGGACTGTGGAAACAATTCCTGACTCAGATTTAATACGACTGCCTGATCGTATCTGTGTAGAAGACAACATGTCTTTAGCAGAGGCTGTTTTTGGTAATTTGAACGAAATCCATTCAAACTATGATGCGCTGGCACAACGAGCCGTGTTGTGTCCAAAGAATGAATCCACATTTGTGATCAACGATGAGATACTGGATGCATTTCCTGGGGAAGAAAAGACGTACTTCAGCGCTGATTCCATTGTCTGTGATGACCCTGAAGAGGCACTAAATTATCCTATGGAATTCCTAAATCAATTAACTCCTTCTGGAATGCCATTGCACAAACTTCGTCTCAAAGATGGTGCTGTCATCATGTTACTCCGTAACTTTGATCCGAAACAGGGACTGTGCAATGGTGCAAGATTGGTTGTTAAAAGATTGTTGCCAAACATAATAGATGGAGAAATAATTTCTGGCAGTCACAAAGGAACACGCACATTTTTACCCAGGATTAGTATTGCACCTTCCGATACAACACTACCATTCGTACTCAAACGCCATCAATTTCCAGTTCGTGTGGCATTCTCTTTCTCAATAAACAAGAGTCAAGGTCAAACATTACACAAAGTTGGGATTTACCTACCAGAACCCGTCTTCAGCCATGGCCAATTATATGTTGCATTGTCGCGTGCTAAACGATTTGAGGATGTCAAGGTAAAGGTAGTCAGTAATGGCCAACAGGGAAAAATTGATGGCCGCAGTGGAATCTTCACCCGTAATGTTGTTTACCCGGAGGTCCTGCAGTGACACCATTCAGGCAACAAAAGGAGGTCACGAAGGAAAATAGTTAATTACTCCGCCACATTTAGTTGCGGTGATTGAAAAATCACCGGACTATTGTTGCTGTTTTGATGCTTTTTACTGCTGTTTTCATGCTTTTTCACTGCTGTTTTGATGCTTTTTCAGTGCTGTTTTTTCACAGCTGTTCTGATGCTTTTTCACTGCTGTTTTGATGCTTTTTCACTGCTGTTTTGATGCTTTTTCAGCTGTTTTGATGCTTTTTCACTGCTGTTTTGACGCTTTCCACTGTTGTTTTGATGCTTTTTCACTGCTGTTTTGATGTTGTTTCACAGCTGTTCTGATGCTTTTTTGCCGTTTTGCCTAAAAATCTCATTTCAAAAAAAAAAATTCCAAAAAAATCTCACAATGATGACATATAATTCAACGAAAACGTTGAAGCAACCGCATAATATTACGGTGTTGTTTAACTCTGAGTGAGAATAGTTCTAAATTTTTAAAACTTTCTTCTGATATTTGTGATTTCTTTCAAACAAACTGTATTTCCCATCTACACGGGCATGTATGTATTCCTATTAACGTTATGTAAAGTACATAAATTGTGTGGATTACATCATTTGTGGATGTGATCAATTATTGCCAGTAACCATTTTATATAACTGAATGTGCAGGTGCAGCATCTAACTCAATATGTCGAAATGTCACACACATCCATGCCCGTGGGATTCCCACGGGTGACCCCGCTAGTATATATATATACACATACATATATATATATATACACATACATATATGCACACACGTAGACACATACATAGACACATACATACACACACTCACATACATAGATACATACTGTTGTGGTTGTGCAATAAAAGGTTGATTTTTTTTCCCCCATAGTTAGTCACACAACAACATGTAGCCTCATTTAAAGCTTAGTTATTTCTTGGTAAATGTCAGCGTAGTCCTTTTCCTGTGTTAGTTTTGCGTTGAGTACGACGAGGAGAGTTAGGTCCTTCCAATGTTAATGATGCCTTGATTGCGGTGGTTTTGGTGCGAAATACCACGAGGTCGGGCCTGGCAAGTCGATCCAGGCCAAAGGAAGGTGGAGCAGGGAGAGTGGGAGTGGCGGTAAGTACGAGCTGCCAATCAGGGCTCAAGGGAGTGGCTTACCCCTGTGTCAGAAGGTGTGGTTTTGGAACATTTGAGCGAGCTAAGGGGGTTGGCAATATAACCCGTTGCGCAAAGCCGCCACGAGGGGGTTCTGAGGAGAGAGAGAGAGAGAAGAGAGAGAGTTCTGAGGGAGGTGTGCTGAACCAAAGAGAGAGTTCAAAGAGCTAGAGAGAGAGAGAGTTGAGGAGAGAGAAGACGCGCATGAACCAAGTTAGTCACGTGAAAAAGTAAGTACACCCCATGTAAAGTTTTGACTTTTTCAACATATTTCAACATACAGCTATTTGATCTTCATTTCAACAATATTGACAGATAAAGGTGATATAATACAACAAATATCATGAAACATTTACATTTTGTAGTCCATTGTATAATTTAAATAAACATAAATGCAAATTTCGCATGTGGAAAAAGTAAGTACACCCCTACATTTATCACTACTTCAAATACCTAAAATTAGAATCAGGTGCACCAGCTCAGGTGCAAATGATTAGAACATCGTTAGAGAGGATCTTGGAGGAACCTGTCTTATTTAAACTTCAGACATTTAGTTTGGTTTGCTCTTTGTTGTTGAAGTGTGTGGCATCACCATGCCTAGATTAAAAGAGCTCTCTGAGGCCTTCAGAAAGAAGGTTATAGATGCCTACGAGTCTGGGAAGGGATTTAAAAAGATCTCCAAACAATTTGAAATCAATCATTCGACTGTCCGGAAGATCATCTACAAGTGGAGAAGATTCCAAACAACTGCCAACTTGTTCAGGCCAGGCCGCCCGAGCAAGTTCAGCCCGAGAGCAGACCGCAAGATGCTGAAAGAGGTCTCTAAGAACCCCAGAATGTCATCACGGGACCTACAGGTAGCTCTTGCCACTGTTGATGTCAAAGTGCATGAGTCTACCATTAGAAAGAGGCTGCACAAATTTGATCTACATGGGAAGTGTTCCAGGAGGAAACCTTTGCTGGTCCAGAAAGAACATCAGGGCAACACTGAAGTTAGCCAATGAACACCTAGGCAAGACCAGCACTTCTGAAACAATGTGCTCTGGACAGATGAGTCAAAGGTAGAGCTGTTTGGCTACAGTACCAGAAGACATGTTTGGCGAAAACCAAAGACAGCATTTGACCACAAGAACCTGATACTGTTACGAATTCCGGGTTTATGGGGGTTACAATTCAGGTTATTTCTTATTAATGTATATCTATCTATAATTCCAGTAATCTCTGTATGTCTGTGTGTATGTCTGTGTGTTTGTCGTTTGTCTGTGACTGCTGTTTCTCGACAACCACGGGTCCGATATACTTTAAACTTGCCAGGTATATTGCTGGGGACCCGAGGATGTGCCTTTTCAAGGTTTCATATTAATCGGACAAGTAGTTACCGAGCTATGGCGATTTCTTTACCAAACTCCGCAAGCCGTTCGCTTTGGACCAAACCATTTCATGTAAATAGAGGGGGGGATTGTCACCGTACTCGCAAGCCGTTCGCTTTGGACCAAACCATTTCATGTAAATAGAGGGGGGGGGATATAATTTTAGATATATATATATATAGTACGGGCATGCCCTAGTTCTATTAAAGGTTGTTGTGATTAAAGGGTCAGGAGCCCTTCTGGGAAAAACGAGACCGGAAACGAGATCGTGAAGAAGAGGAGGAGGAGAAGAAAGGGCGGCCATCTTAAGCTTCGAGAGCTCCGACGTGAGCGGAGGCGATCGTTACCTACTTTGGAACGGAGTTGGAAAAGCCCGTCTGGCGAGAGGAGTTACCTGCGCGGGGTGATTGATTGCCGGTTACGTGTCAAGGTGCCGTGTGGTCCTGGAAGGAACCAAGCGCCCGGCGCTGTTCGCCTCGACGCCTATGAGGGCGTGTACGGGTCGCACCTTGGGCCTGGCGCGCGAAAGAGATTGGAGGGAGACGGTTGAGAGTTGAGACTGCAGCTCGAGACCGAGCCGCCGAACGTGAAGGACAAGGGAACCGTGCCTCGGTGAACCGAAGTCCGGGCGTCAGGAGAGCGCCGGATTACTGCGGAACCTGTGAAGTCGGGTATCCTCGCTGAGGTTGTCGAGTATCCTCACTCCCAGCCCCGGATTGGAATCGGACATAGATTCCCCGATCGCTGGATCGACTCGACGTCACCTGGGAGGCGTGCAGAGACATTGGGGGCAAGGGCCGTGAGTGTTGCCAACACTGTTGTGGGTTAAGGTGGCGCCACCTATACTATAGATAAGGATTGTATGGAAGTGCTGTAAACGCATTGTGATTCCTGTGCGGGATTTGGGAATATATTGTGGATTGTTCATAACCCTTGGTGTGGACTCGTTATTGATTGACTTATTTTCACCCAAGGACCATACATCTTTCTGCCGGGGCTCCCCTCGAGGTTGACCCCGTAACAATACCAACTGCAAAGCATGGTGGTGGAAATATTATGGTTTGGGGCAGCTTTGCTGCATCAGGGCCTGAGTAGCTCACCATCATAGAATCCACTATGAATTCTTCATTGTACCAGAGGGTGCTTGAGGATAATGTGAGGCCATCTGTCAGAAAGTTGAAGCTCAACTGAAGGTGGACCTTGCAACATGACAACGACCCTAAACATACCAGTAAATCCACCAAGGAATGGCTGAAAAGAAGGAAATGGAGGGTTCTGGAATGGCCAAGTCAAAGCTCGGATCTAAATCCCATCGAGATGTTGTGGGGGATTTGAAACGAGCTGTGCATGCAAGAAACCCCTCAAACATCGCACAGCTGAAAGAATTCTGCATGGAGGAGTGGGAAAAATTCTCCCAGTCGATGTCAGAGACTGGTAGACAGTTATAAGAAACGTCTACTTGAGGTTGTTTCTGCCAAAGGGGGCAATACCACCTATTAGAGCCAAGGGTGTACTTACTTTTTCCACATGCAAAATTTGCATATGGTTATTTAAATTATACAATGGACTACAAAATGTCAATGTTTCATGATATTTGTTATATTATATCACCTTTATCTCTCAATATTGTTGAAATGAAGATCAAATAGCTGTATGTTGAAAAAGTCAAAACTTTACATGGGGTGTACTTACTTTTTCACATGACTGTATAAGGCGCTCTTACTCGATTGAGCTTGAGGCAGAACCTCTATTGAGTTGCGAGGGTGAAAGTGCGACGTTGATTAATCGCGCTGTGAGGAACCGCCGAGCCGGGCGAGAGACGCGCATATTCGCCAGCCTGCCTTTGAACGAGATATGCGCTGGGAGGATTCCTCCCGCCTGCCTGCCTGCCTTCGTCGGGGGACGTGCTGTGACCGCGGAGGGCCAGGCCGGGCGAAGCTGTTCCTGGACGACCAAGTCGGTGCGTTCAGCACATGAACACCATCCTTCTTTCATTTCCCCCTGTGAGTGTGAACGGGCCCGTGTCTGGGAAAATAAGCTAGGACTGCTTAAGTGCCAGCTCTGTGTCCCTGCTTCTACCATTCATTGTAAATAATAATAATAATTAAACCTGTTCTTCCTTCGATTCGATCTTCCCCGTCATTTCCATCTATTGACTAAGCGTGGTACGAATAAAACCGCTCGAATCGGGTTCCAATACTAGATAACTGCGCGGACCACGTGGTACGCCAGCCGCTTGGACGTACTCGAATTACGTGTGGTTCGTGCGAGACTTGATCCCCGCTTCCGCGGCGGCGTGAGTACTTAGGTACGCGCGAACATCGTCCCGAAACCCTGTCTCACGTCTGCCCGGGAGTGGCGATTAAAATCTCGTGGTTGCGACGACCCAAGGAGAACAAGGGGCTTAACCTCCCCCTTGGTAAGGGCAGGAGGGTCGCGCGAAAACCGTAACAATACATACGGTTATGAATTTGGGTAGAGGAATATCTAGAGCCAGATAGATCTGTATAGGTAGGTAACTCGACTGTCGTGATAGGGAATCTACCTGTAATAAGTTTATGTTTAGCCCGGATGTCGGTATAAGCTGTATTGGTATCCCCACCACGAGGGGGCGGGGCATGCTAAGTAGTGCAGGGATTATGGATAAAATTCCTTTGTTTGTCGTCCCCTCTGTCGCTAACCCAGTGTCCATTATGGCAACACACTCATTTAGACACTTAGATAGTTCCCATAGTGCACACATTAAATAATTCCCCTCCCTTACCACAACGACTTTGGAAGACGAGCAGGAAGCGGCCGCGTACAACACCGGCGCGGGCGTCGAACATCGTGTGAGACAATCTATAACCACGCCCAGGGAATGGTGATTGGTTGGTGTAGAGGGCGCGAAGATTAAGCCAATCGGTGCGGAGGGCGCCAAGCCGCTCCTTAACAGCGGGTTGCTGATTGGAGGACAAGCGCCGGTGGCGGGAGAAGGTTCGAGAGACCAGAAGATACGAGGCTCTGGTTGGGGCAGAGAAAGGATTGACGTCACACTCCAGGTGACAAAAGGACTCACTCGACGACATTTTCTCTCTCTCTCTCTCTGCGTTGGACCCTTCGTGCTTCGCTCTTGGAGATCTGTTGGCTCTTCTTCCCTGTGTGGTCATTGGCATCTTCCCCGAGTCTTCTGGGTGCTTTTGGTTCGTCTTGGTGCTTGGAGCGGTGCTCGGTCCTTCGCGGTGCTTTTGGTGCTGGGAGCGAGGCGAGGTGCGGTGAGCGAACGGACCTTGTGTGCGACCGACGAGGAGCTTGGAGCGGGGCGTGCCGCTGAGCGGGTCGCTCGGGGCCTGTAGGAGCGCGCGAGCGAGGTGGACTGAAACTTGTCGGGGCCGAACGGGGCCGCGTTGGACGATGGCCGCACCACTGCAGACAAAGATAAGCTAGCACCACATTTCACAAATACACGACGATTCTTTTATTTCATTCATTCCTTTGTCCTGTTGTTCAGTCTGGTGTGGGGACGTCCCGATTAGGACATTTATGTATCGCCACGTTTTCCTGTCCCGAGATATATAAAATAAATCCTTGTATTATTTTCTTTACAATTCTAAATTCCTGTGTTAGTTTGAGTTAATCCCCTGCAGGACGAGAGCTGCCGTCGGATCTACCGGTATGCGCTTGCCGCTTCTTCCTCTTCATTGTTACCCTCCCGTGCTTTCATAGCCGAATCCGAGTTGATCGTCACCTCCATTGAAGCCCGTCTGGTCATCCGCGAGCCCTGGTATTAACTGAGGGGTTCGCGCGACAATACACACACACACACACACACACACACACACACACACACACACACACACACACACACACACACACACACACACACACACACACACACACACACACATTGTCGTGTGGTTTGTCTCAGTTAAGATCGAGCTTAACGACGCGTTTCCCAATTGACGGCGGATCATACACGAGGCGGAATGAACAATGCCGCTTGCCTTCACGGTCCGATGTCTTCAACCTGAGGGAAATAATTCAAACCGAAACGAATGTGAAATGTACAACAATAAATATTTATTAACGGAACCGAGAACAAGGAAACGTGAAGGAAGAAACTAAATCCTAAATTGGGAAGTCCCCATACCAGACTTCAGAAATGAAACAATGGGAGAGGATGAATAAAATATAATAATAATAATAATACATTTATTTTATATAGCGCTTTTCAAGAAGCCCAAAGGCGCTGTGACAGAGTACAAAAAACAAGTGCAAAAAGACAAAAATCAATAGGTAAATAATCAAAGCAAAAGGAAGGAGAAGAGATCGTCAGGGGTTAAATGCTGTGGGTTAAATGTTGAATGCAGTGTTGAACAGGTGGGTCTTGAGTGATGTTTTGAATGTGGTGAGTGAGGAGGAGTCTCTGATGGTGTGAGGTAGTGAGTTCCAGAGGGTGGGAGCAGCGATGGAGAAGGCCCTGTCCCCCCAGGATCTGAATTTGGTCTGGATGGGGGGGGGGGGGAGGTCAGGAGGTTGGTACCAGCAGAGCGGAGGTTGCGGGTGGGAGTGTGTCTGGAGAGGAGGTCAGTCAGGTAGGATGGGGCCAGGTTATGGAGGGCTTTGTAGGTCAAGAGGATTTTGTACTGGATTCTCTGGGGGATGGGGAGCCAGTGAAGCTTATAAAGGACGGGGGTGATGTGGTCACGGGTCCGGGAATGGGTGCGTAGACGGGCAGTGGAGTTCTGAATGTATTGGAGTTTATTGGTGATTATTGAGGGTGAACCATAGAGGAGGCTGTTGCAAAAGTCCAGACGGGAGGTGATGAAGGCATGGATGAGGGTTTCTGCAGCCGTGGAGGAGAGGGATGGACGGAGACGGGCGATGTTTTTCAGGTGAAAGAAGGCTGTCTTTGTGATCTGTTTAGTGTATTTGTCGAAGGAGAGGGTTTGATCAAATATGATGCCAAGATTCCGGATGTGAGGGGAGGTGGATACTGGGAAACCATCGAAGTTGAGGGCAAAGTTATGGGTGGATTTGGTGAGCGTTTTGGGGCCAATGATGATTATTTCAGATTTATCATAGTTAAGTTTGAGGAAGTTGATTTGAAGCCAGGATTTTATTTCAGTGATGCAGTTTGTCAGGATAGAGTGGGTGGCGGTGGAGATGGACTTGGTGGAGATGAAAAGCTGGATGTCATCGGCAGTGCGTGAAATTGGGGCATATAGTTACCAGCCATTTGGGCTGGTAACTTTTGAGTTACCAGCCCGAAGAAAAAGTTACCAGCCCGAAGAACTGAGATGAAAATAAGGACTCAAATTGGTGCATTTTAGGAGTGTTCAGGAATAAACTCCCTAAAAACCTAATAGCAACTTTCGGTCTTCTCGAATAATTAAATAAAAAAACACGAGTGAATAATATTTTAATGACACCAAATACGTTTTATTGTCAGAAAAGTGAGGAAATTTTATAAAAAGTTTGTGCATAGATCGATCAACATGTGCAGGACAGTCACAGTTGATAACTTGATGGTGAGTTAAAGTATTACAAAGTTGAGAAAAACTTGAGGTCTAGTAGTCGGTCTATGATCTATCACATTTCTTATTAGTTTTACAAATCTTCCACGGCAGCCTGTAAGTCCTCAGTCATCCAGAACCACGTCTTCGCAGTCAGTGTCAAGGCCGGACTCATTTCCCGACTGTTTGTCAGCTGCTGATATTGGCTCCGGCAGACCAGCTCCCTCAGGTTCACCACCTGCAACAGCAGCAGCATCTATCTCCGTGACCTGATCCCGCACCAGCTCTGGCAACAAGCTGGCCCCTGCTCTGCTCCGGGTGAAGTTGGGCCTTCTCGTTCTCTTGGAACAGCTGTTCCAGAAGTTGATTGCTGGCTTAGGCTCAAAGTCGGTGATGTCCGCAGATTCTAGTTGGATGCAGAGCAAATCCGACATTGTTGTTGACTTGAGCCTGTTCCTGAGATCATTCTTCATGATCTTCATTTGTGAGAATCCTCGCTCACATTCGGCCGAGCTGGCTGGCAGTGTCAATATCAGGTCAATTACTGCCAGGATGTTGGGGCACACATGAAAGTGTAGGGCAAAATCTATCCAGACCACCGGGCTGGCAACTCAATAAAGATACCAGCCCGGGACAAAAGTTACCAGCCACGGGCTGTCGGGCTGGCGTTAATTTCGCACACTGGTCATCGGCGAAGCAGTGGAATTGGAGACCATGACGGCGGATTAAGTGACCAAGGGGGGACAGGTACAGGATGAAGAGGATGGGGCCAAGAACTGAACCTTGGGGGAGGGGAGCAGTGGGGGATTTGCAGTTATTGATGGAGATGAACTGGCGTCTGTCAGAGAGGTATGATTTGATCCAAGAGAGGGCAGTGCCGGTAATGTTAAAGGTGGTTTCAAGTCGGGTGAGGAGGATGGTGTGATTGATGGTGTCAAAGGCGGCGCTGAGGTCGAGGAGGATGAGAATGTTGAGGTTGCCGGCGTCAGAGGAGAGGAGAAGGTCGTTGGTGATTTTGAGGAGAGCAGTTTCAGTACTGTGGTTGGAGCGGAATCAGGATTGGAATGTTTCATACAGGTTATTGGCAGAGAGGTGATGTTTGAGTTGAGTGGCTACAGCGCATTCCAAAACTTTTGACAGAAAGGGTAGGTTGGAGATGGGTCTGAAGTTGTTTAGCGTGTCAGGGTTTAGTCCAGGTTTTTTCAGAATGGGGGTAACCAGCAATTTTAAGGGATGGTGGGACGATGCCTGTAGACAGGGAGGAGTTTATTGTTGCAGTGATAAGTGGAGAGAGAGCAGGAAGGGAGGCCTTGACAAAGCTGGAGGGGATGGGGTCAAGAGTGCAGGTGGCAGTTTTCATTCCTATGAGGAGTTCAGAGAGGTCAGTAGGGGAGACTGGAGAGAACTGAGACAGGGGTTGGCAGGATAAGGGGGGGCAGGTGGTTTGAGGGGGAGCGGGTGCGGTGGTGGTTAAGCTGTTGTAGATGTTGTCAATTTTGCTTTGGAAGAATGAAAGGAAGGAGATGCAGTTTTCTGCATATATGCCTCGTCGTGTTGTGGAATGTGGTGCGTCTTATCTGTCTGCTGTCATCCAGGCCCCAAAGTCGCGTCCGGACACGGCTCCGTGCTTGGCGGGAAGGAGGCCTCAGTCCGCTTCGTTCGCGCGCTCAGCTGATCAGCGCACGCCACCCGGCAGGCCCCGCTCACACGATCGCCGCTCAACCGGCTTTCGTCCAGCAGGCAAATTCGGATCGTAAAGGAAGAGGTCCAAACGGAGACGAAAATCATGGGCAGAAGGGAGGTCCAGGCAGGAAGAATCAGGAAAGAGAAGGCCAAGGGAAGAAGAGAGAAAAATGCCGGTGAGCGAGCGGTTTTACTGGAGGTCTTCTGACGTCAGCCCGCTTCCCCTCCAACCAGTGCGTCACTTCTAACCTTCCCGAATCTTCTGATCTCATCCGTTCCCTCCCATTGGCCGAGCGCTTGGTGCCCTACTCCCATGCCATTGGTCGGTGGCTAACCACAAGTCCTTCATTGCTCTCTGCCCTTCCTTTGACCAATCGCACGTTCTCCCCTACTCTGCCAATCGGTGTGGTGTTTTTTGCTCGCCCCTCCACTGGACAATCACTCGTTCTCCTTGGCGTGGCTCTCAGCTTGCCTGGTCAATGTGTCAAAGCCATGGTGTACCACTGCGCGGCCGCTGCCTGCCTGCCTGTCTTTCCGGTCAGTTCTTATCGTCAGTCATTGTAAGGAGAGAGGGGGGGGTGGGGGGTGGTGGTTAATTAATGTGGTGCACTCATGGGCCTATCTAATGTCTGCAAGAGTGCGTTGCCATAAGGGACACAGGTATAATCACCAGGTCTGACACATAGAGGAATTATCTTAGTCCCGAGAACTATTTATCACCGGATCATCCTCAAATGATCACAGGTACACACTTACCCCGACAAACCGCCTAAACACAGAACTTATTACAGGTGAGATTCCCTAGCACGACAGCCGGCCACCTACCTATGCAGATCTACCTAAATCTAGATATTCCCCCCTACCCCAAATTCATAACAATGTGTGTATATATATATATATGTTGCGGTTTTGAGAATAAAGGAGGACCCCCCCTCGTAGGTAGATGCACCAAAACATGTAGCCTCGCTGTGGTATAGTTATTTCTTCGTAAATGTAAGGTTGTCTCCTTTCCTGTGTTAGTTTTGCGTTGAGTAGGCCTTGATTAGGCTGGAATGCCATGTGCTCGGCCTGAACAATTCTGGCAAGGCCGAATGGAGGAGCTGCAGGAGGGAGTGGCCGGTAAGCAGCGAGCCGCCAATCAGAGCTCGAGGGGAGGGGCTTGGAACATTCGGGTAAGATCGGGGAGGGGCCATATGAGACTCTGCCCCGAGCCCCGCGCAAGAGAGAACGGGAGAACGCACGAGAGGTGAGAACGAGTCAGAACGCAGAGCTGAACGCATCAGAACGAGAGACAAGGAGTGAAACTCTCCCAGCCCCTGAACAAGTCAAAGCGCTTGCTTTGAACTATTGTAATAGCCTCGTTGTGCACGAACTCTCCCCGTGCCCTGTACCCTGCACTCTGCCGCTGTATAATCGCGCTTTTGGAGGCGACCCATTCCGGGCTACAGACGCGCGATCTCCTCCTGCCTGCATTTTCCCTGCATACGAGCCGTAACCGCCATAGGGCCACGCCGGGCGAGCTGTCCGGGAGCGACCGACTGCAAGGCGCGTTTGGTGCGCGAACCTGTTCTTCTTCTTCTTCCCCGTGTGAGTGATTGGGCCCTTTGTCTGTGGATAAGTTAACATTGTTTAAGTGCCTGCTCTGTGTCTCCTGATCCTTGTACATTATAATAAATTGTGTTATTCCTCTTATTTGATCATTCTGTCCTCTCCATCTATTGGCCGAGCATCGTACGAATAGAACCGCCCAATCGGGTTCAATAAAAGTAACGGCACGAGTCACGTGATACGCACACCGCTCGGGCGGAATCGATTAGTGTGGCTTCTGTGAGGTCCGGTCCCCGTTTTCGTAGCAGCGTGGGTCAAAGGTACGTGCGGCGTCAGCCCGGTACCCTTTCTCATGCTCGCTGCGGAAGTGGCGATTCGGCCTCGTGGACACGAAGACCCAAGGGGAAAAAGGGGTTTAATCCCCCCTTTGTAACGTGAACGGGCTTCGGGAGATCCGCAACAATATATATATATACTTATATATATATATATATATATATATATATATATATATATATATATATAGATAGATAGATAGATAGATAGATAGATAGATAGATAGATGGATGGATGGATGGATAGATAGATAGAAAAAAAGATATATAGATATATATACAACAACAACAGGCATTTTAAAAGGCCATTTTCCCTGCAAGAGCGGGGGTTAGCCCTGCGATCCCCATGACAATGTTCTCCATTTTGCCCTATTTTCTGCATCTCTCCTTGTTAACCCCCTTGCCCGCATTTATTCTTCCACCATCTTTAGCCAATTAAAACACGTACTCGGATGGGGTACTGCCCGGGAATTATCCCCTTATGAGTGGAATGCCTCGCTTCCCATCCAACGCATGACATACTAACCCATATAAGGCGAAGGGACTAAGATAATGTTATGCTGTGAAAACTTTTTAAAGGGACCTGTATGGTGGTTGCTGTTACTTCGTAGCAGTTTTCTAAAACCGCAACAATACGTTGGATTGTTTAAATATGTTTGTTTTTCCCTCTTCTTTTGGCCAGCCATGAATTTGCCTGTTTTTGATCGACTTGGCGTGCTTCCAAACACACCTCCTGAGGTATTCGTCAGCCCTACAGCAAGGCGAAGGTCCTGCCTACCTTTCAGCCCGAGACAATCTCCGCTGCTGCTGACTGAAGATGAGACCGTCAATGCCAATGATGGGAAAGAACGCCGCAAGTCAAACTTGCTGCTACGGGGAGCTTACAGTCCCGGCTCCCCATCCCAAAACAGGTTTGATACCCTCTGTTGTTCCACGTGTTTGGATGTAGCATCATTTCCATTATAGAAATGACTGCCTATTTTCCTGTTATTATTTGCCTTTTGTTTCGTCAACATGGTGTGGTTTATTTATTTGTTTAATTTGTGCACAATATCTCGGCTTGTAGAGAAGCGAGGTGACAGGGCAAAATGACAAAGCCCTGAATTTGGAGCTGGAGGGCAACAGGTAGATGCAACAAACAAGAAGGTGAATGAAGAGCAAAAGAGTAGAGAAGAAACAAAGTAACAACATGCAAGAGCTCTTTCACGCTCACGCTTTTAGCTCTTTCACGAGCCTCGATCTTGTATACAAAAAAAAAAAAAAGAAGATGGTTGTGTTGTGGAGACGTGAGTTAGTGGATGTGGTATTTGGCCTGGAAAGGATGATGTGCAGGGATGGAGGATGACATACGATGGTTGTGAATTGTATGATTGTGTAGCCTTGGGGTAGTTAGACAAGCTGGAGAAAAATGTCAGAATGTTCTGTATTAAGCTTTGATTCTGGAAGTTTTAACCAGGTGGAGGTTACTGGAGAGTTGGGGTAAGTTGGAGGGCTGAAGCACCACGACTGGAGGAGAGATACTAAATAATTAACAAAAACAACAGGTGACACCAACACGTCTGCAATTTGAGAGGAATAGTCTTTGTGCTGCTTCTTCACTGTGAGGAATGCTAATGATGTTGAGAGCTGTAGGTTTCACGGAACCCAGTAGATCCAGGTTTCATGTTGAATGGCCAGCTCAGATGGAAGAGCATTACACTATTGAGTGACAAAGGCCCTGTTGCAGTCTGTCAGGAGTTCTAATTACCACATGTGGGGTTAAGCAATTGCTTCACTTTGTCTGTCTGTCTACAGGCGTCCATTTATGATTGAGTAATTACTTTATTTCATTAAATTGCATGATATATTTTGAACACTGTAGGACCTGAATCTGAGCATGAACCTGCAATTTAGCAGTAGCTTGACTCTGAATTTGGCAAAATTTTACGGAATCTTGTCCCAATTGCACATGTGCACAGAGGAGTGAGATTATTTTTAGTTGCAGATCTTGAAGAGTTCCAAGTGGTTGTTGTTGTGGTTCTTGTTGGGAGTCGAGTTTTGAAATGTTCACCCATTGGTTGGAAAACTGGAGCAACCGCACCCATATTTGTCGCTCGATTCCACCCACCATGGCCATGGCACCCAGAGGAAATATTTTGGGCGGTGTCTTGATTTTCTGGTGGGCCGAAGGCACCAGGCCTCTCGGCCTCTGCTGATTATACACTGCCTGGGTTTGTTGCGTCAGATTTTCACGGTACACAGCTCCCTAAATAATAGCCTTACATAATTTGTGAACGACCCATATTGGGGTTAAACGATCCGTGATTGTGTGATGAATCAGCTCGTTCTGATATAACCGCGGGGAGGGTGATGTGAATGAGAGGTGTCGAGTTAATCTTCTAATGGCGCATTTAATGTTCTTGTTTTTTCCCAATGTGCTTAACATGCGTGTTTCCCAATCGCTTTGTTACAGGATTTTGTCGCAGGTTATGACCACAGTGCTGTCATTCTTCTATTCTGTGTGCTTGTCTGGCAGTTAAACAAAATGGAAAATCATTCCAAACAGGAAATTTAGTTTTTAAGGACATCATGATGGACACAAACAACAAGTGTTAAGAACTAATTTAATGTTAGATAAGGTGGTATAAAAGACGCTGCATCAACTGCGATAAATGTCTGAAATTTTTTTTTATGCCTGAGCTGCCTCGAAGGTGGCCGGAGGCATTATTTTTTCGGGTTGGCCATCTGTATGGGCTAAGCCTCGTTTTTCTCAGCAACAACATGTCCGATTGAGACAAAACTTTCAGAGTAGGAGCGACACCCATCTATAATGTTTTTATGATAATTGTGACGTCATAGTTCCCGTGGTGTGGCAGCCATCTTTCAATAAACACAAATAATTAAAATAAAATTTCTCGGAAAACCGCCGAATGGAAAAATTTGAAACTGGGCACATTGTCAAATACTCACAAGAGGGAACAAAAGCATGATAATGATGACATCATAGGTGAAGTAGTATACCAGCCATAAATGTTTTAATCGAATGCCTTATCCTAAAAATCTGAAATTGCATGCACATGATATATGACCCATTTGTATTGAAATATTAAACTTATGACATCATAGGTCACATGGTTTGGCAGCTATATTGGATTTAACCGAAAACTTTTTTTAAAACGTCTTCTCCCAAACCACCAAATCGAATGACTCAAAACTTTACGTGTGTCATTGACTAGGCATGGTGATTCTAATTTGATCACGAAAACATCATTGGTCACATGGTATGGCAGCCATATTGGATTGAAGGAAAATATTAAATAATTATATCTCTGAAACCACTTGCCCTATTGATGCAAAATTTTACGAATGTCATCAAGCACCATTGTTACATATAGTTTGAAAATGATGATATCGTAGGTCACATGGTCTGGCAGCCAAAGTAGCTTGAAAGCCGATATTTAAAAAACCTCCTTCTCTGAAGCGGCTTCACCGATCAATGTGAAACCTGTCTTGTCTGGTAAATTTGTGAAACTTGAGAACAGCTGAAGGAACTTAAATCAAACTTGTTTCTTTTTAGGACAGTCTACGAGGGCATCAACCTGTTGTCACGGGATAGGTCTACGAGGAAGCATATTGGCGACACTGTCGCATTGCTCTAGTTTTTCCGACAATCTGCAAAATATTTATTTTATTTCAATTTAATATTATATACTTGAAAATTGAAAACTGCAAAACGCATATTGCCTTCTTGGCACTTCCATTATGACTTAAATTTAACAGTACTTATTACCCTCACCAGATGATAGGGTATTGCATTTGAGTCAGTTGTCTGTTTGTTACTTGCGAAAATCGAAGATTTTTTCAAGTATATTGGTTGGTCTTATGCGTTGTTCTGTCTTTTTGTTTGTATGTCAGTCACGTACAGGTCACAATTTTCAACCGAACTTCACAAAACCTCAACAAATGGTAGGGTTGGTCATAAGCAAGAACCCTATTGTTTTTGGGGTCAATCGTTCAACATAGGCCAAAGGTATCCAACTTTGTCAGATATCTAAAATCCCCCAATTTTCATTCGATTAACTTGAAATTTTAAGAGGATTTGCATATATGGTCAGTGGTCACTGAATTCAACCACCAGTTATATTTTAGGACGTCAGTCAACATAGGCCAAATTTCTAAAATCCTCAATTTTCATTCGATTAACTTGAAATTTGAAGATGATTTGCATATCTGGTCACTGAATTCAACCCCAAACTATTTTTGAGGTCAACATGCCAAGAGGTCAACATAGACCATATTTCTAAAATCCTCAATTTTCATCCGATTGACTTGAAATTTAAGAGGATTTGCATATCCGGGCACTCAATTCAACCACTAGGCATTTTTGAGGTCAACATAGGCGAAAAGGTCAGCATCGGCCAAATTTCTAAAATCCTCAATTTTCATCTGATTGACTTGAAATTTAAAGAGTATTTGCATACCAGGTCACTGAATTCAACCGGAAATTATTTTTGAGGTCATCATCGGCCAACAACGTATTTTAGGGATTTTGCAAGTATCGTGCTATGCACGATATATTTCTTGTTTGTTACTTGCCGGAAAAGATTCCGGCAAGTATGTTGATCGGTTGGTTTGTCTGTTTGTCTCTCTGTCTGTTTGTCTGTCTGTTTGTTCACAGTACTACATCTACACCATTGCACGTAGAATCGCCAAACTTTACACACATTTGTCTTGCCCTGGAATAGACTGTGTCCAATTTTTAACTCTCTCGTCCCAAGGCCTCCGTTATGACATCATAATTCGATAATTCGACAAGTACAAAACTTCATCCAATTAAGATGCAATTTCTTGAGCGCCATGTTGGCATAAACTGGTGGAGGAAAAAAAAAAAAATGATGTCATCGCTCACGTGGTTCGGCCGCCATCTTGGAAAAACCGAAAAACTTTGCACCTCTATATCTCCGAAAGTGCTAAATAGAAAAAATTGAGACATGGCTCATTGTAAAGAACTCTCCATGGGGAATAAAATATGTTGATTATGTCATAGGTGCCTCCATTATGACGTCATAATTCGACAAGTACAAAACTTAATCCGATCAAGATGCAATTTCTTGAGCATCATGAATGAATGAATGAATGATCGTTTTAAGGCCATTTTCCCCGCTAGAGCGGGGGTTAGTCTTGCGGGCCCCATGACAATCATGGTTCCCTGTTTTTAGGCAATGCTTTTTTTTTTTTCTTTTCTTTTTTTTTTTAATGGCGGATGCCCTTCCTGACGCCAACCCTTGGTCACGCTCTTCGATGCGCAGGGATACGGTGTACACACCGTGATCATTAATCCCAGCAAGCTGGTACTCAATTTGCCGACATCGGAAGGATGACAGGCTGACTCAACCCCCCTGGCGTTAATTTAGCGATCGCCCGGGATTCGAACCCAGGATCATAGGATCCCAAGCAGGCATGCTAACCGCTAAGCCAACACCAGGCTTCTTGAGCATCATCAAGGAATAAATTAGTTTAGAAAACAAATAATGATGACGTCATCGGTTTCGTGGTTCGGCCGCCATATTTGTCCAAAATGGCCGATAAAAAAGTACATTCCGGCAAGTCCTCGGTTTTTCCGGCAAGTCCTCTGACAGATTTTTCATTTGTTACTTGGCAAAAAAATTTTTTTTTTACAAGTATGTTGCTCACTCCGGGGGGTGTGGTGTGTGTGTGTGTGTGTGTGTGTGTGTGTGTGTGTGTGTGTCCTGTGTGTGTCCTGTGTGTGTCCTGTCTGTCCGCTCACTTATACTTGCCTACAGGACACGATTTTAAACCGATCTTCACGAAACTTTACCAAACGGTAGAGTTCGTGGTTCGACAAAATCCTATATATTTTTGGGGTCAAAACGTCAAAAGGTCAACATAGGCCAAATGTCAACCACTTTTTTCAAATTTCTAAAATCCTCAATTTTCATCCGATTGACTTGAAATTTGAACAGGATTTACATATCGGTGAACTGAATTCAACAACCAACTATTTTTGAGATCGGCATAGGCCAAAGGTTAACAACCATTTCAAATTTCTAAAATCCTCAATTTTAATCCGATTGACTTGAAATTTGAACAGGATTTACATATCGGTGAACTGAATTCAACCACCAACTAATTTTGAGATTAACATAGGCCAAAGGTCAACCACTTTTTTTCAACTTTCTATACTTTTTTTCAACTTTCAACTTTTTCTTTCAACTTTCAACAACAACTTTTCAACTTTCTTTTTGAGTACCAGTTGAGTACCAGTTCACTGGTAATTCCCTGTTTGTCGTTGAAGGCGGCAAAAAGGGTTGGCGTCAGGAAGGGCATCCGGCCGTAAAACATTGCTTCAAAAAGGGGACCAAAAAACAACTACCACGGTCCCCGAAAAGGCCAACCCCCGCTTTGCGGGGAAAAATGGCCTCTAAACGGTGGTTTTTTTATAATCCTCAATTTTCATCCGATTGACTTGAAATTTGAATAGGATATACATGTCGGCTTACTGAATTCAACCACCAACTATTTTTGAGATCATCGTGGGCCAAAAGGTCAACGTAGGCCAAAGGTCAACCACTTTTTTTAAATTTCTAATATCCTCAATTTTCATCCGATTGACTTGAAATTTGAAGAGGATTTCCATATCTGCTAACTGAATTCAACCACCAACTATTTTTGAGATTAGCTTATGCCAAAAGGTTAACATAGGCCAAAGGTCAACCACTTTTTTCAAATTTTTAAAATCCTCAATTGTCATCCGATTGACTTGAAATTTGATTAGGATTTACATATCGGCTTACTCAATTCAACCACCAACTATTTTTGAGATCAGAGTAGGCCAAAAGGTCAACGTAGGCCAAAGGTCAGCCACTTTTTTCAAATTTCTAATTGCCTCAATTTTCAACCGATTCACTTGAAATTTGAATTGGATTTTCATGTCAGCTAACTGAATTCAACCACCAATTATATAAGAGGTCAAAAGGATGCTCTACTGAGTGCCATTCTGCTTTGTTCTCTTTTGCCAAGTTTCGCTCTATGAGTGATTTTTCATTTGTCTGTCTGTCACTCGCCTACAGGTCACAATTCTAAACTGATCATCATGAAACTTCACCAAGTTGTAGAGGTCATGACAATTGAGAAGCCTATTGATTTTGAGGTCAAAGGTCATTTGGAGGTCGAATTTCGAAATAAACAGACAATTGTTCATCCAATTTACTTGAAAGTCGAACAGCATTTGCATATCGAGTCACTAAATAGGGAAACCAACTATTTTGAGGTCAAAAGGTTATAAGTAGATGATAAATGTTGTTCCTGGGACACCCCCAAATCTCCATTCACTTGCATGTAAATTTTCGTCTCACCCTCACTTTTCTTCATTTCCCCTTAACACCTATATTCCTGCCCCCCCTTGGTCTTATGGGCCTTTTACTCTTGCTATCAATGATCATTGTTGTTTAGTAGACCACTGAAACAATGATCCTACAAATATTTGTTTATGTGTGGGAAATAATTTAATTCTCCTCCAACTTCCATCACCATCTGATACATTAACAAAAAATATGTTTGAGTTTGGTTCTTTATCAAGATATTTTAACTGAGCTGAGATAAAATGATAAACCTCCCTCAATGTTCTTGTCTGAGCGCCTCCTGTGCCACACACCATTTTAAAATTAAAGTATATATTTTCCTGACAACCATCAAAGTTTTCTGTCCACTCAAAAATATTTCCATCTTTTTCACCCAACTCACCAGTATTTAAATTAATTCTCTTATTTGAACTTTTTTTGTGAAGTTTTGTGAACTTTTTTACCAGTTGCCTTTTCAATGTCTTATTTGATATTTTTCACATTCATTATGTTTTCCATTTATATACCAAGGTTGATTACACCTCCACTCTTTAGTCTGGTTTATACTTGGTTCTATCTATATATATAAAGTAGAGTTGGCCTCTGTGTCTGTATCCTGATCTACGATCTCTAAGATCTCGAGAACCCGTGGACGGATTTGCGAGCGGAAAGTACTGTTCGACTCGGGATGGTCCCAGGAATGTCACGGAGACATAAACATTTAAAAAATTTCGGGTTTTAAAATTAGCGTATTATTAGCACTAGCAGAAGAGAGAGGGATTCGAAGGGAGGGAGCGCAGCGCTTCTAGCGCTTCTGACTACAGCACACCTTAAAATTAAAAAAACTTCGGGTTTTAAAATTAGTGTGTTACGCGTAATTAGCGCTAGCAGAAGAGGGAGGGAATCTAAGGGAGGGAGCGCAGTGCTCCCTCCAGCGCTTCTGTTAGCGTAATTAGCGTATTTCGGAACGTTAATTTTTCAACTTCATTATT
The DNA here is from genome assembly GCF_964187855.1 of Myxine glutinosa. Classification (NCBI taxonomy): domain Eukaryota; kingdom Metazoa; phylum Chordata; class Myxini; order Myxiniformes; family Myxinidae; genus Myxine; species Myxine glutinosa. The sequence goes on along the minus strand of NC_136263.1, from coordinate 1,203,954 downwards.
CGGAATCAGTACGTCCCAGAGAACCTTCGTAACGTTACTTTTTCAACTTCATCCGATTGACATGGGACCAACGGCATGTGACAAAGAGTGAAACATACAGGCTACATTTATTTGACGACAATGAGTTCCGACTTCCGACCTCGGTGGGATGACAGGCTGAGTCAACCCCCTGGTGTGAAGGGGGAGGAGGAGGGGAGGGGGAAGAGAAGGGGAGGGGAACGAGGGGGAAGGGGATGGGAGGGGGGAGGGGGGAGGGGGAAGGGGGAGGGGGAGGGGGAAGGGGGGAGGGGAGGGGGGAGGGGAAAGGGGGGGGAGGGGGAGGGGAGGGGCCCTTCTTCCCCTGGGCACCCCCGCACCCTTCCCTCCCCCCTTCCCCTCCCCCCTCCCCCCCTTCCCCCTCCCCCCATTCCCCTCCCCTCCTCTTCCCCCTCCCCTCCTCTTCCCCCTCCCCTCCTCCTCCCACTCCCGTGCAAAGCCGGGTACCTCTGCTAGTCATTTATATAACTAGGGCATTGCCCGTACTATATCTATATCTAAAATTATATCCCCCCCCCTCTATTTACATGAAATGGTTTGGTCCAAAGCGAACGGCTTGCGAGTACGGTGACAATCCCCCCCCTCTATTTACATGCAATGGTTTGGTCCAAAGCGAACGGCTTCCGGAGTTTGGTAAAGAAATCGCCATCGCGTGCACAAACGCGCAGGAAAGCGAATGAATCGCAAATTCGGTTTTATTAGTTTTAAAACATAGTTTAACGCCAACATAGTTTGCAAACGTGAAATAAATGAATACGCTCTCAAATGTGCCATCCGAGGCAGAGTGTGTCCTCCACGTTCGGCACACGCGATCGTTCGCTGCTCTCTGATTGGTTGAATCGTTTTTTGGACATAGCTCGGTAAGTAATTGTCCGATTAATATGAAACCTTGAAAAGGCACATCCTCGGGTCCCCAGCAATATACCTGGCAAGTTAAAAGTATATCGGACCCGTGGTTGTCGAGAAACAGCGGTCACAGACAAACAGACGTACAAACGTACAGAGATTACTGGAATTATAGATAGATAGTAAAAAAAGGCGGCGGTAGCCCGTTAAAATCCCTAACCCCCTTTTTAACTTATCACTTATATATATTTTAACACTTATAACCAACCATAAGGGAGACTATCAATTCCATTTTCTAAAATAAACCTCTTATCATCAAAAGCCCCCAATGCTTTCTTATTCACCTCTTCTGAATATAATTGATGTTTATAACTTCTTATTCCATTAATCTTTCTAAACTCTTCTTTCATTGTTGTTAAACAGTTATAATAATCCTTAAAGTTTATTGTTTCTTTAATAACATTTTTCTTTACACCTTTTAACTTCTTATCAGTCTTTTCAACGTTATTCACAATGTATTTATAAGCATTAGCCTTGGACCTCAATCCACAAATTCACTCATAACATTTCCTCCGAATTCATCCTTGAACTTTCCAATCACCTTTTTATTTTAGAAGAGAACAACTCACTCTCTGGACTGTAATTACTTGTATCATAGATATTAATGTCCTTTTTCATGTCTGAATAAACATAATCAGTATTAATTTTCAAAATAAAACTATCTGTATCCATATAAAGTAGATTAACATCATTTTGATATTTCTTCCTCAAGTTATTATAAAAGTAATCATACATTAATGACTTTGATAAATCAAGAATTGATGTTCCAATATAAATAGGTTTGTCCATTTCAATACTCTCTTTAACCAAATGGATCGCACAAAAGTTCTCAATAAAGACCTCGGCTCTTATAGAACTTGGTCTATTAATTAATTTTGATGCTTGTTCCCAAGATGTTGATCGTCTGATATTTTGTCTTTTCCTCACGTTCTCCATGGTCTTACCAAAGACCGCATTATTCATCAATTTATAAAAGTCTTTCTCAAAATCTGTTTTTGACTCTGTTCTTCTTTGTGTATTAAAATCAATGTACTCCTTTAGCCAATGACTTTGATTGAACTGGATGGGGGAATATAAGAGATGGTGGTGAACAGCTGTTTTAAAGACCTGGAGGCAGGAGTGGGATTGAAGGGAGTGAGAGTGTTTGTTCCAGAGGCGGGAGAAAAGGGGAATGAAAGAGTGAAGGTGAGCAGAGAGCCTAGATTATGGCAGTTTAACCATAAGAGGGTTGCAGGCAGATCTTGTGCGACCTGTAGGAATATTTGGGGGACAGAGCACAGAGAGAGCTGAGGGAGCAAGGCCGGAGAGGAGTCGGTAGAAGACAAAGACCACCAACCTGCCTGTGGTGAGTGAGTGAAAGGCCCTCGGAGTTGGCTTCATCACAGGAGATTCCAATGATTCTGAAAGCTTTGGTTTCAACAGCGTGAAGCCGAGCTAGGTGTGAGGCAGGAGCACCGGCCCAAGAGGGGGGAACAGTATTCCATTGAGCTGTGGATGAAAGCCTTGTATGTGGTGAGGACCTATAGATGTTTTAGGTAAAATATATATATATACTAAGACAAACATTTGACTAATTGACGCTAGATGTGAACCCGTACGTAAATGTTCCGACTTACATACAAATTTCGACTTGCAGACAGACTTAAAAACGGAACTCGTTCGTAACCCGGGGACTGCCTGTAGATGAAATTGAGATTTTTTTTTTTGTCACTCATCTGCACATAATATGTAAGTAGACCCTTTAGAACGCTGATTCTTAAGTTGACCCTTTACAACAACGAAGACCCTTATGCTCCTTTCTACCCTTTAGACATTTACACCTTTCAGTCCCTTTAATACCTGTACACCCCTTTGACCTATAGAACCTTTTTATATGTGTTAAGGCTCTTTCGACCCCTTCAGACAATTCTGACTCTTTACATCCCTTTTGCTTATTTTGACACTTTTGACCATTCGACGTTTCCAACCTTTCAGATATTTGACCTTTAAATATCTACAACTACAACATTTAGACGTTTCAGTTTCAATCAGCGACGTTTCATTTTGTACATCCTTCCATTTATTTAAATCTCTGATTTCTCTTTCTTGTTTACTTTGTTTTCTATCCATCGCAGACGGATATCTCAGATCGGGACCAGCAGTGGTTTGTCGAACACGCAGATTGCCGAGCATTATTCCGTCTGCATCAAGCTCTGTGCAGAAAACGTACAATCCATCTCATCTTTTTTTCCCTTTTTTATTTTACTTCATTTTCTTCTTCATTTTTTTCTTCATCTTCATTTCTTTGGACAGAATACCTCCCCTTGTTTCATTGTTTTCCCTTTTCTCTCCTTTCATCACCTCAAACCTCCCTTTCACTTGTTTTGTCACGTTGCTCTCCCCCACCACCCCCATTGTTTCATCATCCTATTCCACCTCCTCATTTCATCACTTTAGCCAACCCCCCTACCCCTCCCCCTTTGTTCCATTGCCGTATCACACCCTTATGGCATATCACACCCTTATGGCATTATCACACCCTTTTAGCAGTTGCCGAAGACGATAAGAAGAGGCCATTTCGTTGGGTACAAAAGGTTGTTTATTGTACAGAAATCTCCAGCAACTGCTCGCGAACGTAAGTCGTAACGGCTTATATAAAACCAAGAACCCTCTTCGGAGGGCGTGGCTCCAACAGCCGCGCGTGCGTCACGACGACACAACCAAAAGCCCGTGTGCGTGGGTTAGTCCAAACCCATCGTAATGGTAACCGTCACATGCGGATAAGTTAACCGCGACAAGTGAATAAGGTAACCGCGACATGTGAATAAGGTAACCACTACATGCGCCCCCCCCCAAAAGGCACGCCACGGGCGTGTACGTACTTCGTGGGTGGAACAGAGCCGGGCCGCGGGTGGAACAGAGCCGGGCCGCGGGTGGAACAGAGCCGGGCCGCGGGTGCTGAGCAGTGGTAGCCGTTGTAGTTGCAGCAGTAGGAATTGCGGGAGCGGCGAGCAGCAGTGCGCGCGAAGGTAACGAGGCACCAGTGCGCGCGAAGGTAACAAAGCAGCCGTGCGTGCGCAAGAGATGAGCAGCGGCAGTAGCTGTAGTTGCAGGAGCATCAGCCTCGGGATCCGCCATAGGAGCAGTAGTAGGAGTGGCGAGCAGCAGTACTCGGCCTGTGTGCGCGGAGGCGACGAAGTAGCAGTACTCGGCCTGTGTGCGCGAGGGCGACGAGCAGCAGTACTCGGCCTGTGTGCGCGGAGGCGACGAGCAGCGGTGCCCGGCCTGTGTGCGCGAAGGCGACGAAGTAGCCGTGCCCGGCCTGTGTGCGCGGAGGCGACGAGCAGCAGTACTCTGCCTGTGTGCGCGAAGGCGACGAAGTAGCCGTGCCGCCAACGCCCCGTAACGGCGTTCCTTCGGAGGGTCCCAGAGCTGGTTCGCCCCTCCAGTCGTAGAGGAGGAACCGAGCGCGATGCGCGAACCACATGGTCGCTCGTCGTTGCTAAAACTCCGGCAGTTCGAGTTTAGGTCTTGTGGAAGAAATTGCGGTCGCAACCCTGCCGTGTTCATGTGGCCCCCGAATACGTTCGGGGGCAACGGGGTCACCAGTTTAGCGGTTGCCGAGACGACAAGAAGAGGCCATTTCGTTGGGTACAAAAGGTTGTTTATTGTACAGAAATCTCCAGCAACTGCTCGCGAACGGAAGTCGTAACGGCTTATATAAAACCAAGAAACCTCTTCGGAGGGCGTGGCTCCAACAGCCGCGCGTGCGTCACGACGACACAACCAAAAGCCCATGTGCGTGGGTTAGTCCAAACCCATCGTAATGGTAACCGCCACATGCGGATAAGTTAACCGCGACAAGTGAATAAGGTAACCGCGACATGTGAATAAGGTAACCACTACACCCTTATGGTTTAAACCGCCCCCCCTACCATCACCCGTTTTATCACTACTTTCCATTCGCCCTTTCACCCTTATCCCTTTGTTTTGCAGTATTTTGTAGATAAAATCCTCTTGTGATTTACTTGTGTTATCTTTTCAGAAAATTACAACAAAGAATGTCTTTGGACTTCACCTTATTGACTACATGGCAGACCTGCTCAAAGAGAAGGGAACGGAGATGACAAACTTTCAGGTACCATATATTGAAAGAGATCTGTTTCAACTCAACCAAAACTGCTGATTCTCCCCAAATGTTATACGTAGTTGCTGCACTTTACCAATTTTTCTGGTGTTGTTAAAAATTGAGAGCCAATGAAAGTGTTCCATTGAAGGGTTTTTAGGGGATAATAGTTTTGTCAATTTTTTCCCAATGTATACTGTTGTGGAAATGCCTCTGGGGTTAACATTGTTTAGTATAGTTTAGTTAATTCCTCAATTGATGTCTTAGAGTAAGCGTGAGGTAATCAATCGTAATATTAGATATGCGTTGCGTATATGTCGATCCAGAGGACGGCCACACTCCGCAGTATATATGTTGAAAAGCTCACCAATTCTGTGAGTCTTTCATATTATGTTCTGCCATTTGGAATCTGTCCTTTATATCTCTTTTTAGTGTCTATGTAGGCCTTAAGCCTGCAGTTTATGTGGGAAAGTGCCTGCCAGTCATGTCCAAGGAAAGGGTGGAGAGCCACCTAGGTGACAAGTTAGGGATTGGTGGTCCTCCACCCATTAAACTGACCTTTGGAGCAATGGTGAGTGAAAGGGGAGGGGCGTGCTGCGTCACGGTATGAGGTGGGGACCAGGGATGATAAAACTACACGAATTGGGGGTGGGAGGAGGAGGGGGATAGAGAGGAGGGTGGGAGTAGCAAATGCCTGTGACTGTTATTTTTTTTGTGTAACAACTGTTATTTTTCAACATAATCTCCATTGCGTTCAATGCATTTTTTCCAGTGCTTTACTGAGGCCTGGATTCCTTGAGAAAAAAATACATTTTGGCTGCTTGTGTAGCCATTCGTGCACCGCCTCTTGGACCACCCATCGGATCCCGACCTATTATTTAACAAAGGAATGTAGTTTTGCAAACTTTTTGTGGAATCTTTTCAAGCTATTTAAATTACAATACCAAAGGATGCTGCATGCAGTAAAACTCTGTCGAATGGTGCCAGAATCATTTATATTGATAGAGACAGCCCCTCAAATCCACCCCTACATTTATCCCTTCTTCAAATACCTAAAATTAGAATCAGGTGCACCAGCTCAGGTGCAAATGATTAGAACATCGTTAGAGAGGATCTTGGAGGAACCTGTCTTATTTAAACCTCAGACATTTAGTTTGGTTTGCTCTTTGTTGTTGAAGTGTGTGGCATCACCATGTCGAGATCAAAAGAGCTCTCTGAGGCCTTCAGAAAGAAGGTTATAGATGCCGACGAGTCTGGGAAGGGATTTAAAAAGATCTCCAAACAATTTGAAATCGATCATTCGACTGTCCGGAAGATCATCAACAAGTGGAGAAGATTCCAAACAACTGCCAACTTGTTCAGGCCAGGCCGCCCCAGCAAGGTCAGCCCGAGAGCAGACCGCAAGATGCTGAAATAAGTCTCGAAGAACCCCAGAATGTCATCACGGGACCTACAGGTAGCTCTTGCCACTGTTGATGTCAAAGTGCACGAGTCTACCATTAGAAAGAGGCTGCACAAATTTGATCTACATGGGAGGTGTGCCAGGAGAAAACCTTTGCTGTCCAGAAAGAACATCAGGGCAAGACTAATGTTTTCCAATGAACACCTAGGCAAAGACCAGCACTTCTGGAACAATGTGCTCTGGACAAATGAGTCAAAGGTAGAGCTATTTGGCCACAGTACCAGAAGACAAACAACAACAACAACATGCATTTTACGGCCATTTTCCCTGCTAGAGCGGGGGTTAGCCTTGGTACCAGTACCAGAAGACATGTTTGGCAAAAACCAAAGACAGCATTTGACCACAAGAACCTGATACCACCTGTCAAGCATGGTGGTGGAAATATTATGGTTTGGGGCAGCTTTGCTGCATCAGGGCCTGGGCAGCTCACCATCATAGAATCCACTATGAATTCTTCATTGTACCAGAGGGTGCTTGAGGATAAGGTGAGGGAGGCCATCTGTTGGAAAGTTGTAGCTCAACCGAAGGTGGACCTTGCAACATGACAATGATCCTAAACATACCAATAAATCCACCAAGGAATGGCTGAAAAGAAAGAAATGGAGAGTTCTGGAATGGCCAAGTCAAAGCCCGGATCTAAATCCCATCGAGATGTTGTGGGGGGATTTGAAACGAGCTGTGCATGCAAGAAACCCCTCAAACATCGCACAGCTGATGGAATTCTGCATGGAGGAGTGGGCAAAAATTTCTCCCAGTCGATGTCAGAGACTGGTAGACAGTTATAAGAAATGCCTACTTGAGGTTGTTTCTGCCAAAGGAGGCAATACCACCTATTAGAGCCAAGGGTGTACTTACTTTTTCCACATGCGAAATTGCATATGTTTATTTAAATTATACAATGGACTACAAAATGTAAATGTTTCATGATATTTCTTATATTATATCACCTTTATCGATAAAAATAAAACTGTGTGTGTGTGTGTGTGTGTGTGTGTGTGTGTGTGTGTGTGTGTGTGTGTGTGTGTGTGTGTGTGTGTGTGTGTGTGTGTGTGTGTGTGTGTGTGTGTGTGTGTGTGTGTGTGTGTGTGTGTTACCGATAGACTCCTAAACGGAGAGGCTCACATGCTTGATATTTGGCATGGACATGGCCATTGAGCCTGGGAAGGACATGGCCTACCTAAAAATATTTGACGAGATCCATATTTTTTATTCATATTTACCTCAGCGCATTACAGCGAGGAACATTATACACTGAATCTCAGCATGTGCCAGAGCAGGTCGCTGATTCGCTCAGAGCGATCACGTGATGTTCCATCCTCGCTGCCAGACCACTGAACGGAAAATATATAGAATGACCATTGCCATTCACACCACATAGGTGGAGATGCAGCTACCGGGCGCCATCTTGGTTGGCACTCGATGCTGGGCGATGGTGATTTCCGTCACGCGTTTGCACGTAATTCAGAGCGAAAAGCGATTGCATTTTTCACCTTTTGTGCGATCGTGTTTTGTGTCTATCTTTGTCGATTTTGTGCAATATGAATTAAACGTCTTTGAAACAGCTGTGAAACGTCTTTCCACAACCCTTCCTTAACCGATTGGAGCAGTTTATTCCCGCACAAAATGGCATTTTAACAGTTGTCTCGCTTTTAAAATCTAGGACACGTTCAAAACAAACGAGATCCGCGAAGCGAGTTGGTCGAGTCATGCTAACCAAGATGGCGACACGGCGGCTACACTTTTCACGGAGTATGAGCGTTCTATATATTTTCAATTCAGTGCACTAGACTCGCTCACGTACTTGATTTGTGGCATAGACATGGCCATTGGGCCTTCACGGTGTAATTTGTGCGAGGCTTCTGTCCGAGTGAGCTTGAGTCGAGAGGGCGAATGTATGGGTCTCCCTTCCCCCGCCCGGCAACGCCAGTACTGGAGGCATCACAGGATCGGTGAGTCTCCAAAATCCGCTTCGTGCTGTTGTTGCGAAGATGCAGGGCGATGTCGCGATTGTTGTGCTGCTCTCCTCCCATGAGAACTGCAGACGTCATTGTTGACTGGCCCTCCCCTTCCTCCCCTCCCCTTCCCCCTCCCCCTTTCCCTCTCCCTTTCCCTCCCCTTCCCTCCCCTTCCCTCCCCTCCCCCTCCCCTCCCCCCTCCCCCCTTCCCCTTCCCCTCCCCTCCCCCTACCCTTCCCCTCCCCTCCCCCTACGCTTCCCCCCTACCCTTCCCCCCTACCCTTCCTCCCTCCCCTACCCCCTCCCCTTCCCCCTCCCCTTCCCTCCTCCCTCCCTCCCTTCCCCTCCCTTTCCCCCTCCCTTCCCCCTCCCTTTCCCCCCCTCCCCCCCTCCTCCCCCTCCCTTTCCCCCTCCTTTCCCCCTCCCTTTCCCCCTCCCTTTCCCCCTCCCCATTCCCCCTCCATTCCCCCTCCCTTTCCCCTCCACCCTACCCCCTCCCCTTCCCCCTCTCGCCCCTCCCCCCTTCCCCCTCCCCTTCCCTCCCCCTCCCCATACCCTTCCCCCCTACCCTTCCTCCCTCCCTTTCCCCCTCCCCCTTCCCCTCCCTGCTCCCCCTCCCTTCTCCCTCCCTTCCCCTCTCTTCCCCCTCCCTTCCCCCTCCCTTCCCCCTCCACCCTACCCCTCCCCTTCCCCCCTCGCCCTCCCTTTCCCACCTTCCCCCCTCCCCCTCCCCCCTCCCCTTCCCTCTCGCCCCTCCCCCCTCTCCCTCCCCCCTCCCCCCTCTCCTCCACCCCATTCCCTTCCCCCTCCCCTTCCCCACCCGGCAATGCCGTGTACTTCTGCTCGTTTATCAATATTGTTGAAATGAAGATCAAATAGTTGTATGTTGAAAAAGTCAAAACTTTACATGGGGTGTACTTACTTTTTCACGTGACTGTGTGTATATATATATATATATATATATATATATATATATATATATATATATATATATATATATATATATATATATGTATATATATGTATATGTATATATATATATATATATGTATATGTATATATATGTATATGTATATATATATATATATATATATATATATATATGTATATGTATATATATGTATATGTATATATATATATATGTATATGTATATATATGTATATGTATATATATATATATGTATATATATGTATATGTATATGTATATATATGTATATGTATATATATGTATATGTATATATATATATATATATATATGTATATATATATATATATATATATATGTATATGTATATGTATATATATGTATATGTATATGTTAGGGTGCATCAAACGCCCTTAGGTTCTTGGATTTTAATGTCTATTCTCTCAAATGTTACACTTGTTGGTAGAAGTATGTATGCAAAAAATAAATGAAATCAGAGGTGGTCCTGGGTGGCCACCGGCCACTTTTATATATTTAGGGCCATTTTCGGGGCCGCACTATGTAAAAATGTTTGATTTTGTTATTTTACACCCAAACCTAGTCATGTTTGGTATCAAATTGAAGGTCTTGATGAGAGGAATACAAATATAACAATTTTATGCAAAAAACGATGGTTTGATAATTAGTTTGTATTTTTACATGAATGAAATCGGAGGTCTAATCGTGGGTCCCATACTAGTAGTCTAATAATATCCTTTATTTTCTTTCAGATGGCAGATAAGAAGACCAGATTAGCAAGTGCCATTTTTGGTCTTGGCAATGCTTTTACAGAAGCAGATGGTACATTGACAGGAGTCCGCCTCCCAACTTGCCGGCAGGTTCTTCGATGCGTGATGTGGTACATCCAGAAAGAAATATGTGAAGGCAAACAAACTCAGCCACTGAAATGGAAATCTGCCAGCATCGTCCTTATCCAGCTGAAAAAATTCTACACTAAAGCAAATATTCCTATGCTTTCAGACCATCAATGCTGCAAACTAATACTTGACCTTCTTAATGACAATAACAAATTGCGTCAAATACCTGTTTCTCGCCGAGAATCTCCAAGCACTTTGGCTAAGTTGCAAACCATGAATGAACGTCTTGATAAGACCTTTGGTGTATGGACAAAAGATGCAATGACAAACATTAAGAATGAGGAAGATAGAGTATTTTTAGAGTCAATGAAATCTGACAGAGTAGCCTCATTTGGTGGTGTTGACAAGAAGAAAGTTGATAAAGATCATAGAAAAGAAAAACGCCTCTTAGCGGAAGCTTCAAGACGAGAACGTCATGAATCATCCAGTGTACAAGAGATGACAATTAGTTCTGTATGCTCTGATGATAGTGACTCTGCAGATAGCTTGGAAGAAACTGAAGAAGAGGCGATTCCAGAGTTTCAAAGGAAGCGTAGTCACCACAGATCAACATATGCAGGTACATCTGCCTTTATTCCTCATGATATTCTGAAAAGACATTCAGTTGTGTCTGTTGCTACTCGACTAAACATAACTCCTGTTCAACAGGTTGCGCTCACCAAAGCTGTAATTCAAGAGGCAGGAGGTGATCCACGTCGTGTGGCCAAGTCGTACTCAACTGCTGATAAGGCTCGACGATCAATAACAAGTGCTATCGCCAAAGATATTCAAGAAAATTGGATCGCCCCAACAGCTGCAACACTTCACTGGGATGGCAAGCAGATACCAACGCTCACAAACAAGAATGTCAAGGAAGAAAGATTGCCAGTGTTGGTTGGGAATGCCACTGATGTAAAGCTACTGGGGGTGGCTAGATATCCTCCTGGAAGTGATAGGTCATCAGGTGACATCATTGCCGAGCACACTTACACGTATCTACATTCATGGAAGTGCAAACAATCAGTTGTCAACTTATGTTTTGACACAACAGCATCAAACACTGGACACGTTACAGCTGCCTGTGTTACCATTCAATCAAAACTGGACCGTGCTCTTCTGTGGTGTGCATGTCGCCATCATGTTGGAGAGGTAATCCTGGATCATGTGTTTGACATTCTCAAAATTGAGTCATCAAAGTCTCCAGAAGTATCTTTGTTCCAAAAATTCCAGAAGAATTGGGAACGCATATCGCATGCAAAGAATGAAAGTTTAACCAAAATTGACATTTCCATGTACAATGACTATGCACAACAGCTGCTTTTATCCTGCAAAAACAAGGTTTTAAGCACAATCCGCACAAGCGCTTTATACTGTAGGGAAGACTACAAGGAAATGGCACAACTCTGCCAGGTAGTCCTCGATGATGATGTCACAAAACAAGGAACACTCCACAGACCAGGGGCCATGCATAAAGCAAGGTGGATGTCAAAGATTCTTTATTCCATCAAAATATGCCTACTTGAAGAGCAAATTTCTCTACTACCTCGAGGAACTGTAACAACACAACATCAACAGAAAAAACTGAAGGAGTTTGTTGTTTTTGTTGTTTATATTTATTGTGATTGGTGGCTCATATGTCAGTCTGCTTCAAATGCCCCATGGTTTGATTTGTGCTTTTACAAGACTCTGCTCAACTATAAAGCTGTCAACTCAACCATTTCAGTCAGCGCTGTGAAAGCCTTTGATAGACATTTGTGGTATTTAACCCCAGAACTGGTTGTTTTGGCACTGTTCAGCAATGCAATTCCTCAAAAGGATCGTCGTGCCCTTGCAGATGTGTTACTGGCCATACAACCAGATGAAATGCCAAGCACTCCAAAACACCGCTACGGTTCTGGATATGGCAAACCGTCATTTCCAAAAATTACAGAAGCGACAACCCTGGCTGATCTTGTGAACGAGGACTCGTGGTTTACAGTAAACCTTCTTCACCTAGATATGACCTTCCTAACAGAGGATGTTGACACTTGGCAGAACAATGAGCACTTCAAGGCAGCCAAGTCCATTGTGGATGGGCTTAATGTTGTGAATGACCCTGCGGAGAGAGCAGTAAAGCTCGCAACTGATTTTGTCTCAACTGCAAGAAGAGAAGACCACTTCCAAAATCTTCTTCAAGTGGTTGAATGTGACCGCAAAGCGAGGCCAAATTTGCGGAAACGAGCAAAGTTGGAGTAGTGACATTGGCGTTGTGCTTAATACATTTTCAAACTTTTAATCAATGAAAGTACAATACTACAACACTGTACTACAACTTTGTAATATGAAGAACGATTTTGGTTAATTTTACATTGACATGTAAGGTTGTTTTAACTGTTTGATATTAGGCATTTAGTAAAAGTAGGACTTTACTTTTGTATATAGGTATAATGGTTAATTTTACATTATCTTGTAGTTAATTTTACATTATCTTGTAAAGTAGTTTAGCTGTGGCCCTAAATGGCCCTAAATATATAAAAGTGGCCGGTGGCCACCCAGGACCACCTCTGATTTCATCTATTTTTTGCATACATACTTCTACCAACAAGTGTAACATTTGAGGGAATAGACATTAAAATACAACAACTTTTTGAAAATCATGGGGCGTTTGATGCACCCTAGTATATGTATATGTATATGTATATATATGTATATGTATATGTATATATATATATATATATATATATATATATATATATATATATATATATATATGTATATATATATATATATTTATATATAATTATAAACTAGATCCCTTTATTCATAAAGAAACATTACAAAACAAAAGATTACACCAAATGGATTATCATTGCCTTGGTTTGTAAGCAAGAGATGGTTTGACATTGCTTCTGCAAGAGCCCAACAGTACACGATTTTATATCCTGATAAAATATTTTCACTCAGAATGCAGGGTGATACCTCACCTACTTTATTCTGCTTATAATTCCTCCCACATAGCCAAGACTGCTTTTTAGAGAAGATACTGAAACTTCTTGTTTTGTATGCAGCAGAAGGGACCGGCATTTTTTCCTGTGCCATCCCTACATAGAGAGTACTAGCGCACCCTCTGATAGAATGTGAAGTACAGATGCACCACAGCACAAAGGCAGGAATTGCAGTTGAATGGTTGGTCAAAACTTTCCCATTTGGTGTAACTAGTACATCCGCTCACTATGGGTGCGGCAGGAAGGGTCATTCTTCTTTGGGGTATATAGATTACAGTCGATCTATGGTCGGGTCTCAAGAACATTGGGTGTGTGTTCATTTACCATGTTTCTTGTGGAGAGATCGCCATTTGGTTTGAGCATTCGAGCAAGCACTCCATTCAAAGCCGTTATGCAACGGCTGGCATGGCAAGCGCTAGCTAGCTGCTTGGTAAATGAGCACACCCCGAGCTTCCTCCCTTTCAGTTTCGTGTTTAACAGCAAGGGCGAGTTTCGAAAGTTCGCGATGAAAAACGCCACGTTAGCGGCAGGAAAGGCCATGTTATTGATTGTGCTACAACCTTCATTGTGTAACCCTTAGTCATTCTGTCAAGTTTGTTTGAGATTGGATAAGTAATGATGGAATGTATTGCTGTCAAGAAATAATCAGACAGACTGACATACCAAATTGTGTATTTTAGTATGATGATAATGCTCAGAAGTAATGGCCAAGACCATGTGGTGTCGTGTAACAAACATGAAATCTTAAATGGGAGAGAGCTTGAGAAAATGGACTCATGGAGACTATTCTGCAGCTAATAGGAATGTGGCTTGGTGGGTGGGAGGGGTGCATGTATGGAAGAGAGGCGAAAGGGGTAGGAGGAGTAAGACCAAATGTCAGCAGAACCAGTCCACTGGGGGGGAGCCATATTCTATGAAATTTTGGATGAAGTCCTTGTACAAGGAAGGAAATCTCATTTCCTTTCACAAAGCCTGAAACAAGTGTGGGTCCACCCTCAGGAGAGCCAGGAAACAATATCTCTCCGTTCTCAAGACCGAACTCTCTTATCTGTCTCCCTCTTCCAAATCCTGGTGGCGTCTGGTCAAATCTGTTTCTGGTCTTTGTTCCCCCTCCATCCCCTCCCTCACCTCAAATGGCGACACGGCTGACTCCGCACGTGAAAAAGCTGAATGCCTCAACTCTGTGTTTGCCTCCATATCTTGTGTCCCAAACCCATCCCTCTCTGTACCCACCGTACTCAGTCGTACCCAGCTGCTCCTGGACTCTGTGTCCTTTCCTCCTGACAAGGTGGAAAAGTTTCTGTCAACCCTCGACTCTGATTCTGCAACTGGACCTGACGGCATCAGCCCAGGGGTCCTAAAATCCTGTCCTTCCGCTCTTTCACTCCCTCTCTCTGTTCTCTTCACCCTCTCTTTTGCTCAAGGTCATCTGCCATCTGCTTGGAAATCAGCCAACATCACCGCTTTGCACAAAAAGGTGCAAAAACAGATCCTAGCAATTACAGACCAATCAGCCTTCTCCCAATTATCAGCAAAGTAATGGAATCCATCATTGCTTCGGATATGAAATCTTTCCTCTTCTCCAATGGCTTGATCTCTGATCATCAATTTGGTTTCAGACCTGGTCACTCTACTCTGGACATGCTGCTTCTGCTTTCTCAACAATGGATGGAGGTTTCTCAATGCCAAACAGGAAATTACAACTGTCTCCCTTGACATATCACGTGCCTTCGATACGGTCTGGCACCCCGATCTGCTCACCAAACTCTCCTCCTTTGGTATCCATGGAAATCTCCACGCATGGCTGGCGGACTTCCTGTCTAGTCGTAGTCAACGTGTGGCCCTGAAAGGATTTCTCTCATCTCCCCTTCCTGTTCAGGCTGGAGTTCCCCAAGGCAGTGTTCTGGGCCCTGTGCTTTTTCTGGTCTTCATCAATGATCTCACTGACTCTCTTGAAAATCCTCTATCTCTTTGCTGATGACTCTACTCTCTGTCGCTCCATTCCTCATCACTCAGATCGGCAGTCTGCAGCCTCCTCACTCTCTGCAGACCTGGACAAAATCACAGACTGTGCAAACAAGTGGAACATGTCTTTCAATCCTGACAAATCTCACACTCTTACGATGTCTCTCCGAAAAGACCGACTGGACAACCCTCCCATCCACTTTCTGAATAATCCTCTCCAAGAAGTTCTGTCACTCAAGCTTTTGGGTCTCACTATCTGCCATGATCTTTCCTGGGAAAACCACATTTCAAATCTGGCCTCCAAAGCCAGTCGCTGACTGGGCATCCTCCGTCGTGCGAAGTCCTTCCTTGGCCCACCTGAGCTCCTCACCACATACAAGGCTTTCATCCGCAGCTCAATGGAATACTGCTCTCCCTTCTGGGCTGGTGCTCCTGCCTCACACCTAGCTCGTCTTCACGCTGTTGAAACCAAAGCGTTCAGATTCAATGGAATCTCCCGTGATGAAGCTAACTCCAAGGGCCTTTCACTCACTCACCGCAGGCAGGTTGGTGGTCTTTCCGTCTTCTACCGACTCCTCTCCGGCCTTGCCCCCCACAGCTCTCTCTGGGCTCTGTCCCCCAAATATTCCTACAGGTCGCACAAGATCTGCCTGCAACCCTCTTATGGTTAAACTGCCAAAATCAAGACTCTCTGCTCACCTTCACTCCTTCATTCCTCTTTTCTCCCGCCTCTGGAACAAACTCCCTCACTCTCTTCAATCCCACTCCTCCCTCCAGGTCTTTAAAACATCTGTTCACCACCATCTTTTATCTTCCCCCATCCAAAACCTTGATCTTTTCTACCCGCTAATTTTTTCTACCCGCTTTTCTACCCTAACTGCAACCCCTGCTAATTTCACCCCAAATCCACTTTTTTGAAATACCAACTTCTGTCCTGGAAGTCTTTGGTGTCCCTGTGTTTTATACTTCTCCCTCCCCCCCCCCCCCTTCCCATGCCTCCTCCCCCCAAGCCCTCTCCCTCCCACACATCTCCCGATGTCCCTGCTCTCAAATGTTGTTTGTGTGCTTCCCCTTCTCTCCCCATCTTGTCTACCGCTCCCTCTTTTGATATACTGTATTTTGTTTGTCTGTTTGATTTGTTTGTGAAATAAATGTTAGCTCTTTCACGAGCCTCGATTCTGTATACAAAAAAAAAAACACATGGTCTGAAAAATGTACAGGAAAAATAAAAGGAATTGGCCATTCAACTCAAGTGCCTTCAGAAAGTATCCACACCAATTGACTTCACATTTTGTTGTTAGTGGTGCAGCCTGAATTTTAAATAGATTAAATTGAGATTTTTTGTCACTGATCTACACATAATACCTCATATTTCACCCCCTTTGCTGTGACACACCAAATTGAGCTCAGGTGCATCCAATTTCCTTTGATCATCCTTGAGATGTCTCGACAACAGATTGGGGTCCACCCATGGCCAATTCAATTGAATAGACATGCTTTAGAAAGAAACCCACCTTTTAGTCCCAGAGCTCGGGGGTGTTTTAATTGAGTTTTATTTACCAAAAGGTCTGAGGGTTGTTTCTAGGGTATAAATATCTGTAGAATTCAAAATCTATTCCTGACAAAAATATACTTGGACATTTTTCCACAATTTGCTATTTAAGTGGGAGGTACTCCCTAACTGCAATATTGTGGTTTTGCGTTACGTCGTATTTTGGGTTTGTACCATTTTGTCTTGGAAATCTGTAAAACTGTACTGATACATACAAATAAGGTATCATGTGACCAAGTGTCATCTCCTGGTTAATTTTCCATGCTGCACTGTCTGCTATTCACAATATAATAGGATTGATAAAGTTATTTGTGACTATGCCCCAATTTTGTTGGTGACGCTCTTGAAAAACTACTTTTCTATTTGTCTAAAATGTATATATTCAACTTAAATGGTGATTATTGTAAATTATAATGAACTAGAATCTTTGAGCTGTAAACATGTGACACCATCCATATGTTTGTATGACATATAGGGAGCAAGATCTTTGACTTTTTACTGATGGGACGCGTCGACAGCAACACCAAATTTGACCAGATTCACTTTGTGAATTGAAACCCTCAGACCTGTTGGTTAATAAAAGTCACGAATTGCATCATGGGTATACCAAAGCAAGCATGTAGGAAGGCATGGCCGATATGTAGCTGTATGCAAATTCAAAGTTGATCACCAGTACAAAATATATATGTCATAAATGGAAGTTATTACCAATCGCACAGCATAGTTATTAAAAGTCTGTTCGAGTAACAATAGATTCTTGCACCACATTACAAAGTGTGACTGTACTCACTATCCCCATTCATCACTCCGACTCATCATCCGATTCATCTGAACTATATAGCACCTGTCCATGTGCCATTTCTTTATCCTCCTTTATCATGTCATAAATGGAAGTTATTACCAATCGCACAGCATAGTTATTAAAAGTCTGTTCGAGTAACAATAGATTCTTGCACCACATTACAAAGTGTGACTGTACTCACTATCCCCATTCATCACTCCGACTCATCATCCGATTCATCTGAACTATATAGCACCTGTCCATCAGGGTGGAGCTTATTTTTGAACTTTTGAAATATGATCTTCTTACCCTCTCAATTTGTTCCTATATATGAAATAAAAATGCAGGCAAACTATGAGCACAATTGAACAATATTTAGGGGTAGCTCAATGATGGTAAAGTTTCTGATACCCCAAAGCTGTGGCCGCCCTTTTATTTCGCATACTACTGATAATAGATTAATTCTGTTGATAAATTAAGAACCCAATTTTAACTACTAAGTAAATTGACACTCTCTCCTATCATCATACACACAACATGCAATCATTGTGGTAAAATTAATTACTGGGAACACCGATAAAACCTTTAAGTTATAAAACTCTGTGCTCCATTAAATAAATAATTACAGTAGTAATATGTACATTGTACATACACAATATCTGTTATAATAAAAGAGTAAAATGTTCGTTGAGCTAGAGTCTGCTAGACAATAAATGCTAAAATGAGATGTAGCGCTGACCTGGGAACGCTTATCACCATAGTATCTAAAAGTAAACACTGTACATAGGTGTATCACAGAACACTATTTGAAAATAAAAACGAAGTTATCACAGGCTTTGCAGAGAATCACAGACATAATGGGTGTATAAACATGGTATAATATTATCACAGATTATAGAAGCATAATCATTGTGGTTCAACTGGTTCATATCTATTGCCCAACCAATCATCCGAATCCCATTGTTTTGCTGATAAATTGACAATGCAAATTTTCCATGAATTTATATTCCAGACATGTTCAGACTTGTTTACTGTTTGGACTCAATGGACTGACTATGCTGACTAAGCAACAGCTGCAACACTGTTGCAGCAGTATGTTTGTGTAATTGCTTGAGGCATTGTGCTCACTGCTCAGTTATTAATAGAACTGTTTGAATTTTCTTGATTCTTAATTTCTTAATGCTATGTTCTACTTCTTTCAGATTCATATCTGATTGAAAATGGCATCTGTGGAAAAAGCAACAAGATCTCAAACCAAGTTGTATCTCCTTGGCGACTCTGTGACTGAATTAAGTGGCAGCAAGTTGCCATCATTGCGTATGGCTCTTGGATTCTTCCTACATCACCATCTCGATCTGAAGGAGACCGTAAGACAATCGTTGGATGTTACCATCACGGAAATAGCTAACTTTTGGAAGAAAGCTAGAATCCCGATGAGAGCTCATCAAAACTGCCAAACCAAGCTTGAGCAGACATTTGAAGAATGGCGTCTTCTGAAAAAGAACAAAGCGCGAACGTCACCAACTCAACTCGCGAGAGGAGTCGGCTTTTGTTTCCAGGCTTGAAGACCTTTTTGATGTCGCTCACGCTGATGCTCTGACCAATACGTCAGTATTACAAGAAGACAAGGATTTCTTGTGAGCCCAGCGAGAAAAGGGAAGAAGGGGGTCGCTGGCTGGAGTAGATGTAAAGCTTGCTGCGAAGGAGAAAACGGCGTCCAAAAGAGAGGAGGAAATGCTTGCCAGGCGACAGCGAATGGAGCAAATGAAACAGTTAGCAGTTTCTACAGCTGAACTGATTTCATCTGGTTCTGAATCTGAAAACAGCTCAGCAGAAGATAGTGAAAAGATGGAAACTGGGGACAATGCAAGTGAGGGAGCTGCTGGATGCATCACATTTCAGACACGAAAAAGAAAGAGGGAGCGAAAAACTGTCGTTACTGAAGAACTCGCAGCCGCTCTAGATCGCACAAAAGTGTCAGACCGCAAAGCCGTTTTTGTTATAGCAGAAACTGCCCAAAGCTTGGGACAGAACATTGATGAACTTGCTCTAAACAGAGACTCAATTCGCCGACAAAGAGTACAACACCGAGTCCAGAGATCTGCAAATATAAAGGCGGAGTTTCAGGGTAACGTTCCCCTTGTTGTTCACTGGGACGGCAAACTGATCCTTGATCTTTTTTTTTTTTTTTTTTTTTTTTTGTATACAAGATCGAGGCTCGTGAAAGAGCGAACATTAATCACACAGAAAGACAAACAGACACACAAAACAAATAACATCGGGAGCGGTAAAGATGGGGAGAGAGGGGGAAGGACACAAACACAACATTTGAGAGCAGGGACCGAGAGACATGGAGACATCGAGAGAACTGTGGGAGGGAGAGGGCTTTGGGGGGGAGGGGGCATGGGAAGGGGGGGGGGGTGGGAGAGGTATAAAACATATGGACACTGCCAAGACTTCCAGGAAAGAAGTTGGAATTTCAAACAAGGTGGATCTGGGGTGAATTAGTGGGGGTAGAAAAGATCAAGGTTTTGGATGGGGGAAGATAAGAGATGGTGGTGAACAGCTGTTTTGAAGACCTGGAGGGAGGAGTGTGATTGAAGTGAGTGTGGGAGTTTGTTCCAGAGGCGGGAGAAAAGAGGAATGAAAGAGTGAAGGTGAGCAGAGAGCCGAGATTTCGGCAGTTTAACCATCAGAGAGGGTGGCTGGCAGATCTTGTGCGACCTGTAGGAATATTTGGGGGACAGAGCACAGAGAGAGCTGGGGGAGCAAGGCCAGAGAGGAGTCGGTAGAAGACAGAAAGACCACCTACCTGCCTGCGGTGAGTGAGTGAAAGGCCCTCAGAGATAGCTTCATCGCGGGAGATTCCAATGATTCTGAAAGCTTTGGATTCAACAGCGTGAAGCCGAGCCAGGTGTGAGGCAGGAGCACCAGCCCATAGGGGAGAACAGTATTCCATTGAGCTGCGGATGAAAGCCTTGTATGTGGTGAGGAGCTCAGGTGTGCCTAGGAAGGACTTCGCACGACGGAGGATGCCCAGTCGGCGACTGGCTTTGGAGGCCAGCTTGGAAATGTGGTTTTCCCAAGAAAGATCATGGCAGATGGTGAGACCCAAAAGCTTGAGCGACAGAACTTCTTGGAGAGGATTGTTGAGAAAGTAGATGGGAGGGTTGTCCAGTCGATCTTTTCGGAGAGACATAGTAAGAGTGTGAGATTTGTCAGGATTGAAAGACATGTTCCACATGTTTGACCAGTCTGTGATTTTGTCCAGGTCTTCAGAGAGTGAGGAGGCTGCAGACTGCCGATCTGAGGGAAGAGGAATGGAGCGGCAGAGAGTGGAGACATCAGCAAAGAGATACAGAGGATTTTCCAGAGAGTCGGAGAGATCATTGATAAAGACCAGAAAAAGCACAGGGCCCAGCACACTGCCTTGGGGAACTCCAGCCTGAACGGGAAGGGGAGATGAGAGAAATCCATTCAGGGCCACACGTTGACTACGACCAGAGAGGAAGTCCGCAAGCCATGCATGGAGATTTCCATGGATACCATAGGAGGAGAGTTTGGTGAGCAGAGCTGGGTGCCAGACCATATCGAAGGCACGTGATATGTCAAGGGAGACAGCTCTGATTTCCTGTTTGGCATTGACGACCTCCATCCATTGTTGAGACAGCAGAAGCAGCATGTCCAGAGTAGAGTGACCTGGTCTGAAACCAAATTGATGATCAGAGATCAAGCCATTGGAGAAGAGGAAAGATTTCATATCCGAAGCAATGATGGATTCCATGACTTTGCTGATAATTGGGAGCAGGCTGATTGGTCTGTAGTTGCAAGGATCTGTTTTTGCACCTTTTTTGTGTAAAGCGGTAATGTTTGCTGATTTCCAGGATGCTGGCAGATGACCTTGAGCAAAAGATAGGGTGAAAAGAACAGAGAGAGGGTGAGATAGAGCGGCAGAGCAGGATTTTAGGACCCGTGGGCTGATGCCATCTGGTCCAGTTGCAGAATCAGAGTCGAGGTTTGACAAAAACTCCTCCACCTTGTCAGGAGAGAAGGTCACAGAGTCCAGGAGCAGTTTGGTTCGACTGGGAAAGGTGGGAACAGAGAGAGATGGGTTTGGGACTAAGGATTTTGAGGCAAACACAGAGTTGAGGCATTCGGCTTTGTCACGTGCGATGTCAACTGTGTGGCCATTTGAGGTAAGGGAGGGGATGGAGGGGGAACAAACACCAGAAACGGATTTGACCAGACGCCACCAGGATTTGGAGGAAGGAGACAGGTTTGAGAGTTCATTCTTGAGTGAGGAGAGATAGTGCTTCCTGGCACTCCTGAGGGTAGACACACACTTGTTCCGAGCTTGGTGGAAGGAACTGAGATTTCCTTCAGTTGGATTAGCCTTCCAAGAGGCAAAGGCAAGTTGTTTCAGGGCAACTGCCTCACCACAAGATTCAGTGTACCATGGACGGGAGGAAGGGTAAGACAACTGAAGGCGAGATGGGATAAATCTGTGCATGAGAGAGATCAGTTTGCTTTGGAAGAATTCCCAGGAAGAATTGATGTCAGAGGCAGTGGAGATGGGAGACCAATCCAGACGATTGATGGCTGCTTGAAGACCGTCCCAGTCGGCCTGAGTGAAATGCCAGACTCGTCGACGCTGAGGAGGCTCTCTGAGAATGGCCAGAGAGATGTCCACTTTGACAAGCACATGATCAGAAGAACCGATTGGAGCAGAAGAAGAGCAGCAGACATTAGCAGGGAAGTTAGTCATAACCAAGTCTAGAAGAGAAGATACTCCATTGGCTGAGATCCGGGTCGGGAAATTGACAGATTGTGTCAATCCCAGTGAGTCACAGAAGTCCTTTGCTGAGGTGCCATGACTGGTGAGAGAGGAACCCACACCCAACCAGGTGGCATGATGACAATTGAAGTCACCACATATGAGGAAGAGAGAGTTGGGATGAGTGGATAGAAGTTGGTCCATGTTGTCAGACAGTGAAATGTAGATGGAGTCATCACTGTTTGGGGGACGGTACAGAACACATATGAACAAAAGGTGGGAGCGGAGAGGAAGCCGTAGCCAGAGGTACTCCTGGGGGTGAGGAGGAGAGAGGGCAGTGCAAGGAGAGTGAGGAAGAGAGTTTTTGATAAAGATAGCCACCCCACCACCAGGCCGAGGCTCAGGTCTGTCATACCGGAGGAGGGAGTAACCAGGAAGAGATATTAAGGAATCAGAGACATCTTGAAGGAGGAAAGTCTCTGTTAAGCAGATCAAGTCTGGATTGTCAGAAGCAACCTGTATGGAGAGATCAGTCAGGTTTGAGCGAAGGCCCCGGATGTTTGCGGTCCATACCGTTAATGAAGAGAGAGGGGCAGCATCGGGTACAGGACAGGGGAGGGGAGGAGTAGGGTAAGATGAAGGATGAGAGGGGGAGGTAGGGAGAGCAGTTGTTAGTGTGTCAGCGATTGCAGAAGAGTTCCAAGAAAGGGAAGGATGAGGAGGATGAAAGGTTTGAAGGTGAAGGGATGAGGCACAGAGAGGGGTTGTTTGAGGGGGGGGCAGAGGAAAGAAGAAGGTTGGGGGGGGGTGGAGGTATGAGATAGAAGGGAGACGAAGTGGGGAGGAGGCAGCTTTGAGGAGGAGGGGGGAGGAGGGAGAATTGGAGAGGAATGGTATGGGGGGAGATTTGAATGGGAGGGGTTGGGGGGGAGTTTTGAAGGGGAGGAGTGAGGGGGGAGTTTAGGAGGGGAAGGGCAAGGGGGGAGTTCAGGAGTGGAAGGGCAAGGGGGGAGTTCAGGAGTGGAGGGGTAGGGGGGGAGTTTAAGAGTGGCGGGGCAAGGGGGGAGTTTAGGAGTGTAGGTGCAAGGGGAGGGATTTGGATGGGAGGGGCAAGAGGGGAGTTTAGAAAGTGGATGATTAATGAAAGACGAACATTGAAAACAAATTGGGTTTGTTGTGATTTTCAAGTTAGCAATCTGGTTCAGAATGATGGAGGAGGGATGGAATGAATGTGAATTTAGACCATGTAGTGAGGGAGACGTATAAGATATTGAATTTCTTTTTTTTGAGGTGGAATGAGTTGGAGAGGAAATTGAGAAAAGCCTTTTAAATAGGAAGAAAAACAGCGTGTTGTAAAATACCACTGAGTAAAACACTGAAGGGCAAAGGTTATACATATTTAAATAATATTTAAACAGAACCGTGAACAATCTTATGTGCACAAAAATACCAACGGGGGGAGAGCCGAGAGGGACCACCACGAGTCACGTGAAGGGCAAACGGTGGATGGCAAGGAGTTAATGGGGGCGGGGCGAACAGCACACCTGGACAGAAAATACAGGATGAGTCAACAGTACACGTGGAGAAAGGAAAATAAATGTTTTTGGTTTTTTTTTTTGTTGTTTGGTTTTTGGGGGTGGGGGTGGGGGGGGGGAGGTGGGGATTTAGAACGTTAGACAGAGTATTATGTTCGGGGTAGAAGGGAAAAAAACTAAGAGCCAAGCAAAACACGATTAAGATAACAAACACCGACGGGGGTACAACTACAAGGCCGCACACGAGGAGCAGAACACGATTAAATAATTACAAGTTACAGGAAATTCAAACCAAAAGTAACAATAATCAAAACAATAACGCATGGACGATAAAATAACGAGTTGAAATTTGACAATCTATCTGGGGAAATGGGGGAGAAACACGTGGTCGAAGAACGAACGAACGAACGAATAAGAATGAATAAACGAATGAGAACAGAGAAGGAAATGTTTTTTTTTTGGATGTTTTTGAGTTGTGATTTACACAAGGAAGAGGGCTATGGGGTGAAAAGATTGGGAAAACAGAGAACGAAAGTTATTGGATCACAAAAACACGGACCGCTGAGAGAAAAACAAAGCCTCAAGGTTGTACAGTGTTCACTGTACAACTACAAGGCCTCAAAACACGACCCGAATTAACACGATTTTCAATACAGGTATGAAAGATTTGCACCGAAAATCTTCGTCGGGAGACAATATATACACCATAAAATAAATAGTTATAACGAAAATACAAATGGGAACAATTACTTAACTTCGATTTCGATGGATAGCATGGAGAGCTGAGAATAAACGAACCCTCGCCAGCAAGACCGGAAACGGAAGTCAAATCTAATTGGAAAAGAGAAGGTTGATCGCCTGCCAGTATTGGTTTCAGGGAAAGGAGTTTCTCAGCTACTCAGTTGCCAAGTTTCCATCTGGAACAGGCGAGGCTCCGGCTGCTGCTGTCTTTGGAGCCATTGAAGACTGGGGCGTAGCCGACAGCATCCGAGCTATGTGTTTTGACATGACCAGCTCAAACACTGGTCGGATTGCTGGTGCCTGTGTGCTCCTAGAGCAGAAGCTTGAGAAGGAGCTCTTGTCACTAGCTTGCAGGCATCACATTATGGAATTGATAATTGGTGCAGTGTTCCAAGTGTGTATGGGATTGGGAGCCAAATCTTCTCTCGAGGTTCCACTCTTCAAACGCTTCCAGGAATACTGGGGATTCATAGACACGGCCAAGTATGAACCAGGGATTGCAGCTGATGATGTGGCAAGTCTAGTGGAGGACATAAAACAAGGCACTATCGATTATGCCAACAACCATCTTGAACAGAGTCGAGCATCTTGCCGAGAGATGATTATAAAGAATTCTTGGAACTTGTGATTGGCTTTCTCGGTGCTGCTCCTGCCAGAGGAGTGCGATTCATGTCACCCGGAGCAATGCACCACGCCCGCTGGATGTCCAAAGTAATATACTGTCTCAAGATCTGGATGTTCAAGGCTCAATTCAAACTGACTCCTGCAGAAAAGAGAGGATTACGTGATGTGTGTGTATTCACAGTACGTGTCTACCTGACAGCCTGGATCTCTGCACCTCAAGCATCAGGTGCTCCTTACAGTGACCTGCTGCTGCTGAAGTCACTGCTTGAATACTCAGCAATCCATCCAGCCATCTCAAAGTCAACATCACGCAAGTTTTCCAATCACGTGTGGTACTTGTCACAGGAACTTGTTAGCTTGGCTTTCTTCGACAGTCGGGTCAGTTCGGCAACCAAGAGACTGATGGTGAGTGCCATGAAGAATGAAGAAGACCAAGATCAGGATCATTCCAAGCGAATCACTGTTGCTCTTGATTCATTCAAGGACAAGAACTTGGAAGATTTCATCACAGAAAGGTCAATGAAACTTCTGTGAATGATGGAACTTCCAGATGGATTTCTCGCGGTTGATCCGGACTTGTGGGATGACAGAGACGACTACAAGCAGGCTGCAGAAACAGTCAACTCTTTAAAAGTTGTCAATGACTACACTGAACGTGGAGTGGCACTCATTCAGGAGTACAGTGGGTTGCTAACCCACGATGAAACTCAGCTGCAATTCCTGCTGCAAGTTGTCGAGGACCATCGCAGAATGTACCCTGATAGCAGAAAACATACACTGTCCGGGATGCCATGAAAATAATAAATTTGGGGTTTGCTGGACATTGTCAGACTGATACTATGAACTCTGTCAGAAACTGAACAAAGAATTCACTATTAACGTGTTCAAAAATAAATACTGTGTTCAAGTGTGTTGTTTAAAATAAATTAAGATATAGCCTGATATACTCGTAATTCGTTGAATTTTTATAATTTTCATAATCTTTGAGGCCCTTGAGCTACCCCATAACATAATAGTTTAGTGCTCAAACTATTTATACAGTGTTTCTATATTATATGGAACAGATTAAGGGGGTAAGACTTTCAAAAATAAAAATTTAGTTTTTAAAATTTTTTAAAGCTCCACTGTACTGTCCATGTGCCATTTCTTTATCCTCATCCCCTTCCATGTATGCCGACTCGGTATTCTTTCCCAGAACCTGGTATATACTCTAACCCTGGTGTTGGGCTAGCGGCTAGGGTGCCGGCTTAGGATCCTAGGATCCTGGGTTCGAATCCCGGTCGATCGCTGAATTACACGCCAGGGGGGTTGACTCAGCCTGTCATCCTTCTGAGGTCGGCTAATGAGTACCAGTTCACTGGTAATTCCCTGTTTGTCGTTAAAGGCGGCAAAAAGGGTTGGCGTCAGGAAGGGCATCCGGCCGTAAAACATTGCTTCAAAAAGGGGACCAAAAAACAACAACAACCATGGTTCCCGAAAAAGGCCAACCCCCGCTTTGCGGGGAAAAATGGCCTCTAAAGGTGGTTTTTTAACCTGGTATATACTCTAGGGCAGGGGTCAGGAACCTTTTTGACTGGGAGAGCCATAAAAGCCAAATATTTCTAAATATATTTCATTGAGAGCCATATAGTATTTTTAACGTATAATAAATTAAATATGTCTTACTTTTAATGCGACTTCTGGTGCTGCATGGTTTTGCTGATGGCCTTGTAGTCTGGTTCATACGTGGTGAGGTTGAGCTTCATGCAGGCGTTGAGGCTTCCATCAGTTAAACGTGAGCGTAGGTTGGTCTTAATGTTCCTCATATGCGAGAATGACTGCTCACATGCATATGTAGAGCCAAACATGGTCAATACGGCAATACTCACACGCTGCATTGTGTGGTATGTCACAGGAAGCTCGTTCCAAGTTTTAAGAATCAGCTGGTCTTCAGGTTGAAGATTTTTCATTCTGTCCACTTGTGTTCCCTCGCCAGCTCTGCTCGCTGTCGCGCAAGACTTTCCAACTCTCCATTAAGTGACTTGAACTTACTCATCCACATGTCTGATGCCTTCAGGTCAGCAACTTCCAGCTCGAGACCCCGGGGATGCATGTCAGGTCGATTTTGTCCGCTGCACACTCATGTGGATGAGTGATGAACTTGAAAAGACCAGTGCGCGCACGAAATTCTCCAAAACGTGCTTTGAATGACTGCAGGAGATTGGACGTAAAGCCAGCTAGCTGCTGGAGATCCAGATGTTGAGTGGAGTCACTTGCTAAGCATGCATCTCTAAATTGTTGCAGTCTTTCAAAGTGCAGAAGACGACCTGTTTCAATGTCCCTGAGAAAGACTTCCAGCTTGCTTTCAAATGCAAACACTGCTTGTTGAAGGGATGAGATTGTATTTCCAATACCTTGCATTTTCACATTGAGCTGGTTCAGATGGCCAGTTATGTCCACGAGATAGTGAAACTGCAGGAGCCAGTCAGTGTTGTCTAGCTCAGGATGCTTGACGCCTTTCATTTCAAGAAAAGTCCGGATTTCACTCAGGCAAGCTGCAAAACGGCTGAGCACCTTCACCCTTGACAACCAACGCACGTTGCTGTGTAAAAGCAGACCGGGATAATGATTCCCAACTTCTTCTAACAGAGCTTTAAACTGGCGATCATTTAAAGCTCGGGCAACAATAAAGTTGACCACTCGAATGACCAGCGACATCACCTCACCAAGCTCCTGGCCACACGTCTGAGCGCAAAGCGCCTCCTGGTGCAGGATGCAATGAAAACTTAGGATGGCTCTCTTTTCATGTTCACGGAGAAGCGCTACAAATCCTTTGTTCTTCCCCAACATACAGGGTGCACCATCAGTACAGACAGAAATAAGTTTATCCATCGGTAGTTTTTTTTCTTTAGCAAACTCCATGAAAGACGTGAATAAATCCTCTCCTCTTGTTGTCCCTTTCATTGGCAAAACAGCCAAGCTTTCCTCACGCAGTGTGTCACCTGCAGCATACCTGGCAATTATACTGCACTGAGATAGATGGCTAACGTCTGTTGACTCATCTAACGCGAGAGAAAAGTATGTCCCGGCGTTTATGTCCTTAATTTGTGTTTCCTCGACTTGATTTGCCATCATGATGCTACGATCGTGCACAGTTCTTGCTGACAGGGGCATGTCTTTTATTCGTTTGATTATCTTGTCTTTATTTTGGAAGTCATCAAACAGTTCATTGGCCACATCAAGCATGAATGTTTTGGCATACTCGCCATCTGTGAATGGCTTTCCATTCCTTACTATTGCCAAAGCACCCGCAAAGCTAGCGGAATTCCCGTCACCTTGCTTGGTCCACACACGTAGTTGCTGCTGACTCGCCTGCACTCTCCGCTGTAGCTCCTCGCATGCCCTTTTCCTGCTGTCCCCCGCTGGATATTTCGATGCAAATGAAGCATGGTGCGTATCGAAGTGCCGCTTTATATTTGACCGTTTCATCGATGCAATTTTATCATTGCATATTAGACATACCGCAGATCCTGCTCTCTCACTAAATGCAAATTCCTCTGTCCACGCAGCCTGGAATGCACGGTAATCATCGTCTTTTTTTCTTTTCGCCATCTTTTCCGTTACAAGGGTTGAAGCGGATAAACTAGTTGGCTATCTGATAAAATTGATTTCTTCACCTTTACAATGACGCGGACATGCTCGCGAGCCATTGGTTCCTGACCCGACCCACGGGTGACCCGTGACCCGTGAAACTTATCTTCAAAACTAATTTCTGTTTACTTTAAAATGACACAGTATTATTAAGAAATATCACAAGTATTTTAAAATCAGTTCCAAACTGATTTTTATTTTTATTTTTATTTTTTCAACTCAAAATTGTCTGGGAGCCATATGCCGTCACCGGAAGAGCCATATATGGCTCGCGAGCCATAGGTTCCCGACCGCTGCTCTAGGGTATCTGGTCACCATCAAACCACTTGATCTGGTAGCGACCATCCATGAGAATCCAACTGTGTTTCAGGTAGCACTACGCATGGGTTTGGCAGTGACGCATGCTTCCACAGAGATGTCACATAGTTGGTTCTCAATATCTTGTTTTTCAGAACATCCCTACATATCGGTTCATATAAAGGGGTGCTCTACATCTTGCAAATAAAATACATTTACTTCTTCATGCAGCTTTTTTTTTGTTTTGTTTTTTTTCTCTTGTATACAAGATCGAGGCTCGTGTTCGAGCTAAAAGAGCTGTATTAATCAAATTGGCGCCCCTTTATATGAACTTTTCTCGAGCATTACATCATTCCTCCACAGAACACAAGGGTAGTCCAGCATGCACACGAGATTTTTTTGAATGCACCTTATTTTGTTTTGTTTGGCATTTTCTACAAGCCATGGAATGTCCCTTCTTTTCTATACTTTGCCACATGGTAAGGGTATTTTAATAAAGGTATAAATATAAAAGGGGTCTTTTCTATGCCCCTGGCATTTTACCCAAGAATCACATATTCTCTATGGCATGCATATGATATTGCTTATAACAAGTCTTGATGTAAACAGGTTTGTATGAGGATATCATTGTCTGAATCATAACACAAACATGCAACTCCTCCAATTCCTCTATCGACAAGTTAGTGTACATTAAGTACTGTACATATAATTTGGTTCAATAATAAATGGGAAAGGATAGATATTGTACTTGGCATGCATATTCATTGTAATTCCTCATATGAAAATCGTGCCCCCCAAAATAGGCATTTTTTGTTTGTTTATTTATTTAAAGTCTTATGATTATGTTAGTATGATTCTACAATCTACATACTGCCCTGTCTTCTAGCAATCATTGAAATTGGATTAAAATACCCTTAGTCAGTGCAGTATACTGTTTATTCTACCAGGTGAGCGCCAGGGGTATTGCCCCCATGTTTATTCTTTTTCTTCAACTGATACACAGAAGTACTGTATTTGTATCCTGCCTCATCGAGGGTTTTTTCAAGACCCTCTTCATTCTCTTTCCTATTCAGAAATCTTGTGTAACTCTGGTAACAAGTGAAATGGTACCTAACCTCTAACGGTACAAGATCTTTACCACATATATTCAATAAAATGCTCTCATCTTTGTGCAATTCTGCAGCGTTCACCAGCTTAACCGCTGTTAGTTTCACACTGGATAAGTTTTTTTTTTTTTCTTTCTCTTTTGCTGAAGTGTTCGGTGATGTACTTTTCTTTGCTGCAAATGATGCATTGGACTGGCAAAAGGTGAGAAGCCCGAGAATCCTAGATGGTACAGCATGTCAGTCAAGTCATTTCTGTCGGAGAAGTAGAAACTTGGGTGCTACTTCCTCACTCTGCTTAGCTTCTTGCTTCTGGGTTTCATTGGGAGTAGCAGCTGCATTTGAAAAAATAATTAAAACAAAGTGAATCGCGAGGAAATAGCATTGCAATCTAATCAATGATTAGCTTTATGTTGCAATATTTTAATTGCAAAGATTCTATACATGTATATTATTGTCGTGTGACTACCCTTTGTGTTGAACACCGTAGGGAAGCACAGTTGACCAAACGAGCTTTATCACTCCGAGGCGTTCAGTTCAATGGCGGAGTTAATACGCGTGGGGAGCAAACGGGGGAAAAAAGAAAGCGGAGAGCTTACCTTTGCGGGTCCCACCGGCAGTCCTCGAACGTGCAATAAATAACTCAAACGAAACAGAATGAAACTGTACAAAAATAAACAGGCTTATTAAAGAAATGCCAGTCACAAAATAAGGCACGAAAAGACTAAAACTAAATTCCTAAATTGGGACGTCCCCCACAAACAGACTTGTATACAGACAATGGGATAAAATAACTAGAAAATAATAACGTGTGATTTATCGTGGCACTTAGCTCCAATCGCTGGTGTATCTCGTCAAGAATCGTCCAGGCCCCGAGTGCGCAATCCGCATGTGGCTACTGCCTTGACAGGGAGAAGGCCTCAGTTGCCCTCGTTCACTAGGCCGCGCTCGTTTGCGTGACGCGGGCCTGCCACGCGACGCGAACGGCAGGCGTACAGCTTGCTCTTCCAGCCGCACCTGTAAAGCTGCAGCTCTGCCTCTTCACAACCACCAGCAAGATCTCGGAATGCGGCCGTTCACGATGAAGCTTCCCCGTGCAGAGAGCAAAGCACAACCGTCCACATTATCGCTTTTGGGGACGAGAAGGCGCAAAAGGGAACGTTCGCTCTCAATGCCCAGACGCCAGAAACATGGGGGGAACGAGGAGAAGATGCCGGTACACAACCGTTCACTGCCATACCCGAACTGAGGAGGGGAGATGCACAGCCGTTTTCTATGACATCCAGAACGAGAAGGAAGATGTCCACCACTCCAACAATCTTGTACACGCCACTCTGACGCCATCCGTGCCACCGTGCGTCACCAATCCGTGCGTCCGTGCACCGTGCGTCACCAAATCCGTGCGTCACCAATCAGCGTGTGCCACCTCTTTGTAGTCCATCTCCGCTCCTATCAGCAAGTCCCATCTTACCCGGGCTTGTGCCAATCAACTCCTCCCGCCCAATCACCGCTCTTCTGAGCGTGGCTCTCGGCCTGCCTGTCATTGTGGTGATGTAGCGGCTGAGGCGTCAGTGGTATTGTTCTATCTGAGTTTCCGGTTAGTTTTATTTTTAATCAGTGTAGTTTAATGGGCGATTTTGGCTCGTGTCTAGTGAGTGTCATAAGGAACAAAGGTATAGATTACAGAGGTATTTACAAACATTTACTTGATGCTCCATTCTAGTGCAAGGAATTGAAATAGTTGCATTTTGAAGGAAACAGATTTCAGTGCCTGCTGCCAATCCCGTGGCCGTTTCTGCTCGCGTCCTGTGATTGTGAAGGGTACATCTGCAGCGCCACATCTGTTCCTTTCTGCCTCTTTTATAGATGGTTCTGTGTACACGTCACACACAAAGTGAACACGACTCGACATATCACACAGCTTTCACAGTATATCTTCAGCAATCTTACCATATGACTGGGGTGGATTCTGGATTGTGTGTAGAAGGAACATGGATGGCATCCACTATATCGTGACGTCGATTTGTTCTGGAGCATCGTTTCCCACCATTCCCTCAAGCTTATGTTACATCTTTGCCTTGTCCGTCTTGTTCAAACTTCCATCTTGATGAGCTAGAGAGAGGCACGGGCATCAGTGGATATTTGAAAACCTTCTCCAAATCAATTTTCTCAATAGCACTAAGATAGAGGAGTCTTCCAAACGGTTCCCTGGTACCTTGCAACTCGATAATCTTCAGCGTCTTTGTGGCGACTGTGCTCTTGAGCTGCTGATGCAAAATTCCTCTTTTCTTTTGGAGATTGGTTTCTCAAAGCGTGATGCATCTTGGAAGCAGCCAGCGTCATGCCATGCTTTCCCTTTCTCAATGCATCTCAAGAGGTCCTCCTTGACTTCATCAGCTACTTTCACCCCTGTTGTGAGACAGTAAAGATTCTCATCAGGCTCTTGGCTAAATGGATTCATAGTGTTTTGTATTCCTTCATTCACCTTCTGTAGGTCCTCATTATCCTTCTTGATTCGGTATGTCTTGAGGACTTGGAGATGTCTTCATTTGTCTTCATCCCAGAATTCACAAACATGTGGTCCACTATTTCACTCCTCACAGATCTTGTGATCATCCAGCATCTTCTGGCCGAGTCTGACTGTCCAAAGGATGTTTTACCAGTGGAACGATAAGTTGCATCGACATTCACCGTTTGTTCTAATTTCATGTGACTGGGATTCTGGAGAATGGCCTACTGCTTCTTCTTTTTTTTTTTCTTCTTCTTTTTTGCATACTGAATCGAGGCTCATGAAAGAGCTAACATTTACTTCACAAACAAATCAACCAGACAAACAAAATATATAAAAAGAGGGAGCAGAAAACAAGATGTGGAGAGAAGGGGAAGCACACAAACACAACATTTGAGAGCAGGGAGATGTGTGGAAGGGAGAGGGCTTGGGGGGAGGAGGCGTGGGAAGGGGGTTGGGGGGGAGAGGTATAAAACACAAGGGGACCGAAATTAGCGGGGGTAGAAAAGATCAAGGTTTTGGATGGGGGAGGATAAGAGATGGTGGTGAACAGCTGTTTTAAAGACCTGGAGGGTGGAGTGGGATTGAAGAGAGTGAGGGAGTTTGTTCCAGAGGCGGGAGAAAAGAGGAATGAAGGAGTGAAGGTGAGCAGAGAGTCTTGATTTTGGCAGTTTGACCATAAGAGGGTTGCAGGCAGATCTTGTGCGACCTGTAGGAATATTTGCAGGACAGACAAAGGTCAAAGGTCAAATTTTCAAAGTTGTCGGAATCGAACCGAATTTTCGGTATTGTGTAGCTAACTAGTCTCATAACAGATAATACATTCCTATTTATATATTTTCAATGTCGGTTTTGACCTTTGTCATTGAATACCGCTCGCTCGTGAACCATCGTCGTCTCCTGACTTGTTAAAACTAAAATCCTGCTTTTTTTTTTGCAAGAATGTTTTCTTCTTAGGCTTGTTACCAAATTAAGGACTTGGAATATGTTGTGTTGCATGACGTCCGTCGTGCCTTTAATATCAATGGTTCTACTAGCATAAGAAATCGTCTTGTTAATACGAACAAGAAGTGGAAACCATCAGCAATTTTAGCAGGCATGGCCAATAAGAAATAAATTGGAAATGGAAAATGGAAATGGCTGCAGCATCCTTGTTGCCATCGCAGACATTTTCCCTGCCCATGCTCTGCACTTTGCACTTCCTCTTCCTTGGGTAATGTGTGGTGATCTGAGAGCAAGAGACTGTATGATCGAACATTGCAAACGTTCAGATGGCGGCAGGAACCTTGGATGCGAGTGCCAAGATCTACGCGGTAAGGGTGGACGCTGTCCACTCAGAAGCTTACAAAATGCTTGGGGGCCTTGGCCGTGAGGCGGTGCCAACACAGTGCAGCGATGGTAAGAAAATGTGATTTTCTTTTTGCAGTCAAATGTCTTGGTTTGGAATTGTATGAATTGGGTTTGAAATGTGTTTATTGTAAGAACGTTGGTAAAAAGAGGCTTTTGCGCCTGTTCTAATGTGGTCCAATTTGTTTTAATAGCTGATGACTCTTCCTTGGCAAGTTCTACGGCAGAGAAGCAGAAACAACAACAAAAGAAGAAGAAGAAGCACATGTCCAGCAACATCGAGGAGAATTTGAGCAACATTACACTCACGAAGCTGGATGTGGTGGAGGTACTGTGCATTGTGGGAAGTGGGGCCACTCGGGGTGGGGTTGGGGGTGGTGAAGGAACGATCCATTTCATTAAACCTCATTGGTTTTTCTCATATTAAAAATAAATCTGACTCTTAAATTTGCAGATAATTTTGGAATGGTAATACTAGGCTTGTCTACCTGCAGCTCTTATAACTGAGCTGGTCGAATGTCAATAGATGCAAACACTACTTTCCAAACCCCCACATAACAACCTAACATTGACGTGTGTGCTCAGCCGCATCTACTTTTGGACAAGGCAGCGAGCTCGTATGATGAGCAGGGTGCAGCCGGCCTGTTCATGAACACCTTGGAATGCTCCAGCAGCAGCTGGCAGCTGTTGTTTGCCTCAGAGTTTATCCCTCTTCCTGTGGAAACCACCACTGTCACACCGTCGTGCTCTTCCACCAATGACCTGTCAGATATTGCGGGTATGTTTTACAAATACAACTTGTTTTTTTGTACACAGTCGAGGCTCATATGGAAGAGCAAGAACACTGAACGGTTCAGAATGCCACAGAAAACAAAGAACAGTAGAAAGAGAGGGGAAACACCAATGGCTTTTTAATTCCTAATTTCTGGTGTTTGTTCCCCCTCCATCTCCCTCCCTTACCACAAAAGGCTACACAGCTGACATCGCATATGAAAAAGCTGAATGCCTCAACTCCGTGTTTGCTTCAAAATATTGTATCCCAAACCCATCTCTCCTTGTACCCACCGTACCCAGTCGTACCCAAGCTGCTCCTGGGCTCTGTGTCCTTCTCTCCTGACAAGGTGGAAAAGTTTCTGTCAATCCTCGACTCTGATTCTGTAGCTGGACCAGACGGCATCAGCCCACGGGTCCTAAAATCCTGCTATGCTGCTCTTTCTCACCCTCTCTCTGTTCTCTTCACCCTCTCTTTTGCTCAAGGTCATCTGCCATCAGTTTGGAAATCAGCCAACATCACCGCTTTACACAAAAAGGTGCAAAAACAGATCCTAGCAACTACAGACCAGCCTGCTCTGAATCTTCAGCAAGGTCATGGAATCAATCATCGCTTCTGATATCAAATCCTTCCTCTTCTCCAATGGCTTGATCTCTGATCATCAATTTGGTTTCAGACCTGGTCATTCTACTGTGGACATGCTGCTTCTGCCGTCTCATCAATGGAAGGAGGTCCTCAACGCCAAACAGGAAATCATAGCTGTCTCCCCTCGACATATCTCATGCCTTTGATACGGTCTGGCGCCCCGCTCTGCTCACCAAACTCTCCTCCTATGGTATCCATGGAAACCTCCACACATAGCTTGCCGGCTTGCTCTCCTGTCATAGTTAACGTGTGGCCCTGAATGGATTTCTCTCATCTCCCCTTCCTGTTCAGGCTCGAGTTCCTCAAGGTAGTGTTCTCGGCCCTGTGCTTTTTCTGGTCTTCAGCAATGATCTCTCCGACTCTCTGGAAAATCCTTTTATTTCTATCTCTTTGCTGATGACTCCACTCTCTGCCGCTCCATATCTCTCCATCCCTCAGATTGGCAGACTGCAGCCTCTTCACTCTCTGCAGACCTGGACAATATCACAAACTGGTCAAACAAGTGGAACATGTCTTTCAATCCTGACAAATCTCACACTCTCACTTTGTCTCTCCGAAAGGACCGTCTTCACAACCCTCCCATCTACTTTCTCAACAATCCTCTCCAAGAAGTTCTGTCACTCAAGCTTTTGGGTCTCACTATCTGCCATGATCTTTCCTGGGAAAACCACATTTCCAAGCTGGCCTCCAAAGCCAGTCACCTACTTGGTATTCTCCGTCGTGCAAAGTCCTTCCTTGGCACACATGAGCTCCTCACCACATGCAAAGCTGCTCTCTCTTCTGGGCTGGTGCACCTGCCTCACACCCAGCTCAGCTTCACGTGATTGAAACCAAGTCTTTTAGAATCATTGGTATCTTCCATGATGAAGCTGATTCTGAGGGTCTTTCACTCTCTCACCGCAGGCAGGTTGGTGGTCTTTCTGTCTTCTACCGACTCCTCCGGCCTAGCTCCCCCTTCTCACGCTGTGCTCTGTCCCCCAAATCTTCCTGAAGGATTTACAAGATCTTCCAGCAACCCTCTTCTGGTGAAACAGCCAAAATCAAGACTTTCTGCTCACCTCACTTTTTCATTCCACTTCTCCCGCCTCTGGAACAAACTCCCACACTCTCCTCAATCCCATTCTTCCCTCCAGGTCTTCAAAACAGCTGTTCCCCACCATCTCTTATCTTCCTCCATCCAAAACCTTGATCTTTTCTACCCCCGTTAATACACCCCAAACCTTCTTGCTTTTCTTCTTCTTTATCGGCCACTATTGTCCCACCTTGTGGGCTAGGCCTGGGGAAGCTTGGCCCAAGTCTTCATGAACCGGCTGGCCAAGCCTGACATTCACGTAGTTAGGGCAGGAATTTGGAATTTGGCCATGGTGCCGGCGATACTCACCTTCTCTGCGAAGGAACCATGGGACCTTTCACGTCCACCAACAAATGCGGTCACATGGGACTCCGGGTTCACGTCCATCCAAGGATGGCGCACACATTGATGAATCACTCTGCCTGTGAAACACCGAACTGACAGTTTATAGCTGGGTCACGAGTCAAACACAAGCTAGACAGCTTAGAGGCGAGTGTGCGTACCTCAAGGCCATCCTGTCAGCCCAATACACCCCAAATCCACTCCTTCAAATTCCGTTTTCTTTCATGAAATCCCTTGTAGTGTCCACCTTGTTTATCCCGTGTATCCCACCCAGCCTTCTCCCTTCCACAGATCTCCGGATGTCCGTGCTATCCACTGTTGTTGTGCTTCCACCTATTTCCCTCTCCCTTTATTGTATGTTCCATGTGTTAGCTCTTATACGAGCCTTGACTTGTTCTACAAAAATATATATAGTGGGGTTCAAGGACAAAATCGAGGGAGGCTTGGACAAATAAGGAATGTGGGGAGGTATGAGGGGCAGGGGAGGATGCACAAGGTGGAAAAGATGGATACAAAAGGAAACTTTCAGGAAGGATAAACTATAAATTTGGAAGGAGTTGGGCTTGAGGGTAAATGGGTTAACTGTGGCAGAAGGGATCATGGTTTTGGACGAGGAATACAAGAAGACCAACGAATGAGTGGAGGTGATCAGTGATCCTGGTTACAGATAGTTTCCCCAGAACAGGATTTATGGTGGACCTGGTGCTCCCTGCAAATACCTGGGGGGAGAGGGGTGGGTGGGACAAAATAAGGAAGCGAGCAGAGGGTGCAAGAAGACAGACATCACTGACCTGTCTGCGATGTGAAAGTGATACACCCATCGACACAGCCTCATCATCGGAGATTCCAATGACCCCACTCCCCGCGTCCCTCTCTCCTCTTTCTCTCTCTTCTTTTTCTCTCCCCCTCTTTCTCTCTACCTTCCCCCTCTTTCTCTTTCTCTCTCCCCTCACTTTCTCCTCACGTTCTCCTCACTTTCTCCCCTCACTTTCTCCTCCTCGCTTTCTCTCCTTCTCACTTTCTCTCCTTCTCACTTTCTCTCCTTCTCACTTTCTCTCCTTCTCACTTTCTCCCCACCTCACTTTCTCCCCACCTCACTTTCTCCCCACCTCACTTTCTCCCCTCCTCACTTTATCTCCCCTCACTGTCTCTCCTTCTCACTGTCTCTCCTTCTCACTTTCTCTCCTTCTCACTTTCTCCCCACCTCACTTTCTCCCCACCTCACTTTCTCCCCACCTCACTTTCTCCCCACCTCACTTTCTCTCTCTCCTCTTTCTCTCTCCCCTCACTTTCTCCTCACGTTCTCCTCCTCACTTTCTCCCCTCACTTTCTCCCCTCGCTTTCTCTCCTTCTCACTTTCTCTCCTTCTCACTTTCTCTCCTTCTCACTTTCTCTCCTTCTCACTTTCTCTCCTTCTCACTTTCTCTCCTTCTCACTTACTCTCCTTCTCACTTTCTCTCCTCACTTTCTCTCCTTCTCACCTTTCTCTCCTTCTCACTTTCTCACCTTCTCACTTTCTCACCTTCTCACTTGCTCTCCTTCTCACTTGCTCTCCTTCTCACTTGCTCTCCTTCTCACTTGCTCTCCTTCTCACTTGCTCTCCTTCTCACTTTCTCTCCTTCTCACTTACTCTCCTTCTCACTTTCTCTCCTCACTTTCTCACCTTCTCACTTGCTCTCCTTCTCACTTGCTCTCCTTCTCACTTGCTCTCCTTCTCACTTGCTCTCCTTCTCACTTTCTCACCTTCTCACTTGCTCTCCTTCTCACTTGCTCTCCTTCTCACTTTCTCACCTTCTCACTTGCTCTCCTTCTCACTTTCTCTCCTTCTCACTTACTCTCCTTCTCACTTTCTCTCCTCACTTTCTCACCTTCTCACTTGCTCTCCTTCTCACTTGCTCTCCTTCTCACTTTCTCACCTTCTCACTTGCTCTCCTTCTCACTTGCTCTCCTTCTCACTTTCTCTCCTTCTCACTTACTCTCCTTCTCACTTTCTCTCCTCACTTTCTCACCTTCTCACTTGCTCTCCTTCTCACTTGCTCTCCTTCTCACTTGCTCTCCTTCTCACTTGCTCTCCTTCTCACTTTCTCACCTTCTCACTTGCTCTCCTTCTCACTTGCTCTCCTTCTCACTTGCTCTCCTTCTCACTTTCTCACCTTCTCACTTGCTCTCCTTCTCACTTGCTCTCCTTCTCACTTGCTCTCCTTCTCACTTGCTCTCCTTCTCACTTTCTCTCCTCACTTTCTCACCTTCTCACTTTCTCCCCCTTCACTTTCTCTCCTTCTCACTTTCTCTCCTTCTCACTTTCTCACCTTCTCACTTTCTCTCCTCCTCACTTTCTCTCCTCCTCACTTTCTCTCCTCCTCACTTTCTCTCCTTCTCACTTTCTCTCCTTCTCACTTTCTCTCCTTCTCACTTTCTCTCCTTCTCACTTTCTCTCCTTCTCACTTTCTCTCCTTCTCACTTTCTCTCCTTCTCACTTTCTCTCCTTCTCACTTTCTCACCTTCTCACTTTCTCCCCCCTCACTTTCTCTCTTCCTCACTTTCTCTCCTCCTCACTTTCTCTCCTTCTCACTTTCTCTCCTTCTCACTTTCTCTCCTTCTCACTTTCTCTCCTTCTCACTTTCTCTCCTTCTCACTTTCTCTCCTTCTCACTTTCTCTCCTTCTCACTTTCTCTCCTTCTCACTTTCTCACCTTCTCACTTTCTCCCCCCTCACTTTCTCTCTTCCTCACTTTCTCTCCTCCTCACTTTCTCTCCTTCTCACTTTCTCTCCTTCTCACTTTCTCACCTTCTCACTTTCTCCCCCCTCACTTTCTCTCTTCCTCACTTTCTCTCCTCCTCACTTTCTCTCCTTCTCACTTTCTCTCCTTCTCACTTTCTCTCCTTCTCACTTTCTCTCCTTCTCACTTTCTCTCCTTCTCACTTTCTCTCCTTCTCACTTTCTCTCCTTCTCACTTTCTCTCCTTCTCACTTTCTCACCTTCTCACTTTCTCTCCTTCTCACTTTCTCTCCTTCTCACTTTCTCTCCTTCTCACTTTCTCTCCTTCTCACTTTCTCACCTTCTCACTTTCTCCCCCCTCACTTTCTCTCTTCCTCACTTTCTCTCCTCCTCACTTTCTCTCCTTCTCACTTTCTCTCCTTCTCACTTTCTCTCCTTCTCACTTTCTCTCCTTCTCACTTTCTCTCCTTCTCACTTTCTCTCCTCCTCACTTTCTCTCCTTCTCACTTTCTCTCCTTCTCACTTTCTCACCTTCTCACTTTCTCCCCCCTCACTTTCTCTCTTCCTCACTTTCTCTCCTCCTCACTTTCTCTCCTTCTCACTTTCTCTCCTTCTCACTTTCTTCCTCACTTTCTCTCCTCCTCACTTTCTCTCCTTCTCACTTTCTCTCCTTCTCACTTTCTCTCCTTCTCACTTTCTCTCCTTCTCACTTTCTCTCCTTCTCACTTTCTCTCCTTCTCACTTTCTCTCCTTCTCACTTTCTCTCCTTCTCACTTTCTCACCTTCTCACTTTCTCTCCTTCTCACTTTCTCTCCTTCTCACTTTCTCTCCTTCTCACTTTCTCTCCTTCTCACTTTCTCTCCTTCTCACTTTCTCTCCTTCTCACTTTCTCACCTTCTCACTTTCTCCCCCCTCACTTTCTCTCTTCCTCACTTTCTCTCCTCCTCACTTTCTCTCCTTCTCACTTTCTCTCCTTCTCACTTTCTCACCTTCTCACTTTCTCCCCCCTCACTTTCTCTCTTCCTCACTTTCTCTCCTCCTCACTTTCTCTCCTTCTCACTTTCTCTCCTTCTCACTTTCTCTCCTTCTCACTTTCTCTCCTTCTCACTTTCTCTCCTTCTCACTTTCTCTCCTTCTCACTTTCTCTCCTTCTCACTTTCTCTCCTTCTCACTTTCTCTCCTTCACTTTCTCACCTTCTCACTTTCTCCCCCCTCACTTTCTCTCTTCCTCACTTTCTCTCTTCCTCACTTTCTCTCTTCCTCACTTTCTCTCTTCCTCACTTTCTCTCTTCCTCACTTTCTCTCCCCCATCATTTTCTCTCCCCTTCCCAACCCCCCCTCCCTCACCCCCATCCCCATCTCTCTTTCTTTTATCTCCTCTCTGTCTTTCCCCCATCCCTCCTCTTCATGTGACTTTAAATTAAGATCAAATGTAACAGTAGATTGACATCTAATGCAGACAGAGGTATAAACCCTCGACGCATTTGCGCTAAATGTTTTTTCTTTTTCTTTTTGCATTTGACGTATTCACGGTTTTTAAAATATTTTTGTGAACCTCGGTGTGTGTTTATTTGTGAACCTCGGTGTGTGTTTATTTGTGAACCTCGGTGTGTGTTTATTTGTGAACCTCGGTGTGTGTTTATTTGTGAACCTCGGTGTGTGTTTATTTGTGATCCTCGGTGTGTGTTTATTTGTGAACCTCGGTGTGTGTTTATTTGTGAACCTCGGTGTGTGTTTATTTGTGAACCTCGGTGTGTGTTTATTTGTGAACCTCGGTGTGTGTTTATTTGTGAACCTCGGTGTGTGTTTATTTGTGAACCTCGGTGTGTGTTTATTTGTGAACCTCGGTGTGTGTTTATTTGTGAACCTCGGTGTGTGTTTATTTGTGAACCTCGGTGTGTGTTTATTTGTGAACCTCGGTGTGTGTTTATTTGTGAACCTCGGTGTGTGTTTGTTTGTGAACCTCGGTGTGTGTTTGTTTGTGAACCTCGGTGTGTGTTTATTTGTGAACCTCGGTGTGTGTTTATTTGTGAACCTCGGTGTGTGTTTATTTGTGAACCTCGGTGTGTGTTTATTTGTGAACCTCGGTGTGTGTTTATTTGTGAACCTCGGTGTGTGTTTATTTGTGAACCTCGGTGTGTGTTTATTTGTGAACCTCGGTGTGTGTTTATTTGTGATCCTCGGTGTGTGTTTATTTGTGAACCTCGGTGTGTGTTTATTTGTGAACCTCGGTGTGTGTTTATTTGTGAACCTCGGTGTGTGTTTATTTGTGAACCTCGGTGTGTGTTTATTTGTGAACCTCGGTGTGTGTTTATTTGTGATCCTCGGTGTGTGTTTATTTGTGAACCTCGGTGTGTGTTTATTTGTGAACCTCGGTGTGTGTTTATTTGTGAACCTCGGTGTGTGTTTATTTGTGAACCTCGGTGTGTGTTTATTTGTGAACCTCGGTGTGTGTTTATTTGTGAACCTCGGTGTGTGTTTGTTTGTGAACCTCGGTGTGTGTTTATTTGTGAACCTCGGTGTGTGTTTATTTGTGAACCTCGGTGTGTGTTTATTTGTGAACCTCGGTGTGTGTTTATTTGTGAACCTCGGTGTGTGTTTATTTGTGAACCTCGGTGTGTGTTTGTTTGTGAACCTCGGTGTGTGTTTATTTGTGAACCTCGGTGTGTGTTTGTTTGTGAACCTCGGTGTGTGTTTATTTGTGAACCTCGGTGTGTGTTTATTTGTGAACCTCGGTGTGTGTTTATTTGTGAACCTCGGTGTGTGTTTATTTGTGAACCTCGGTGTGTGTTTATTTGTGAACCTCGGTGTGTGTTTATTTGTGAACCTCGGTGTGTGTTTATTTGTGAACCTCGGTGTGTGTTTATTTGTGAACCTCGGTGTGTGTTTGTTTGTGAACCTCGGTGTGTGTTTATTTGTGAACCTCGGTGTGTGTTTATTTGTGAACCTCGGTGTGTGTTTATTTGTGAACCTCGGTGTGTGTTTATTTGTGAACCTCGGTGTGTGTTTGTTTGTGAACCTCGGTGTGTGTTTATTTGTGAACCTCGGTGTGTGTTTATTTGTGAACCTCGGTGTGTGTTTATTTGTGAACCTCGGTGTGTGTTTATTTGTGAACCTCGGTGTGTGTTTATTTGTGAACC
Organism: Myxine glutinosa; assembly: GCF_964187855.1. Lineage (NCBI taxonomy): Eukaryota > Metazoa > Chordata > Myxini > Myxiniformes > Myxinidae > Myxine > Myxine glutinosa. Next base: position 1,161,137 of record NC_136263.1, on the reverse strand, counting down.
TCGGTGTGTGTTTATTTGTGAACCTCGGTGTGTGTTTATTTGTGAACCTCGGTGTGTGTTTATTTGTGAACCTCGGTGTGTGTTTATTTGTGATCCTCGGTGTGTGTTTATTTGTGAACCTCGGTGTGTGTTTATTTGTGAACCTCGGTGTGTGTTTATTTGTGATCCTCGGTGTGTGTTTATTTGTGAACCTCGGTGTGTGTTTATTTGTGATCCTCGGTGTGTGTTTATTTGTGAACCTCGGTGTGTGTTTATTTGTGAACCTCGGTGTGTGTTTATTTGTGAACCTCGGTGTGTGTTTATTTGTGAACCTCGGTGTGTGTTTATTTGTGAACCTCGGTGTGTGTTTATTTGTGAACCTCGGTGTGTGTTTATTTGTGAACCTCGGTGTGTGTTTATTTGTGAACCTCGGTGTGTGTTTATTTGTGAACCTCGGTGTGTGTTTATTTGTGATCCTCGGTGTGTGTTTATTTGTGATCCTCGGTGTGTGTTTATTTGTGAACCTCGGTGTGTGTTTATTTGTGAACCTCGGTGTGTGTTTATTTGTGAACCTCGGTGTGTGTTTGTTTGTGAACCTCGGTGTGTGTTTATTTGTGAACCTCGGTGTGTGTTTGTTTGTGAACCTCGGTGTGTGTTTATTTAAATGCCTTGTTATGAAAATCCTTACCCAACAGATCATGTATGGACAATAGCTATTGGTCACACTATAATGAGTATATTTTGTTTGCATGTCTCAAAATTACCTTGTTCGCGCAATTCCATGAAAGGATTGTAACCAAGCACACTCATCGTCCCTTTCATTGTTGTTATTTATTCCAGTGAAATCTTTGTAACTGCAACTATCTGAGCATTTGTGGTCCATTCCACGTTTACTGCCTCTTTCCATTCTCTTTCTGAATGAGCTGTGCCACATTTCTCTTTCTGAATGAGTTGTGCCACATTTCTCTTTCTGAATGAGCTGTGCCACATTTCTCTTTCTGAACGAGCTGTGCCACGTGTACTGCCTCTTCCCATTCTCTTTCTGAACGAGCTGTGCCACGTGTACTGCCTCTTCCCATTCTCTTTCTGAACGAGCTGTGCCACGTTTACTGCCTCTTCCCATTCTCTTTCTGAACGAGCTGTGCCACGTGTACTGCCTCTTCCCATTCTCTTTCTGAACGAGCTGTGCCACGTTTACTGCCTCTTCCCATTCTCTTTCTGAACGAGCTGTGCCACGTTTACTGCCTCTTCCCATTCTCTTTCTGAACGAGCTGTGCCACGTTTACTGCCTCTTCCCATTCTCTTTCTGAACGAGCTGTGCCACGTTTACTGCCTCTTCCCATTCTCTTTCTGAATGAGCTGTGCCACATTTACTGCCTCTTCCCATTCTCTTTCTGAACGAGCTGTGCCACGTGTACTGCCTCTTCCCATTCTCTTTCTGAATGAGCTGTGCCACATTTACTGCCTCTTCCCATTCTCTTTCTGAACGAGCTGTGCCACGTGTACTGCCTCTTCCCATTCTCTTTCTGAACGAGCTGTGTCACGTTTACTGCCTCTTCCCATTCTCTTTCTGAACGAGCTGTGCCACGTGTACTGCCTCTTCCCATTCTCTTTCTGAACGAGCTGTGTCACGTTTACTGCCTCTTCCCATTCTCTTTCTGAACGAGCTATGCCACGTGTACTGCCTCTTCCCATTCTCTTTCTGAACGAGCTGTGCCACGTTTACTGCCTCTTCCCATTCTCTTTCTGAACGAGCTGTGCCACGTGTACTGCCTCTTCCCATTCTCTTTCTGAACGAGCCGTGCCACGTGTACTGCCTCTTCCCATTCTCTTTCTGGATGAGCTGTGCCACGTGTACTGCCTCTTCCCATTCTCTTTCTGAATGAGCCGTGCCACGCGTACTGCCTCTTCCCATTCTCTTTCTGAACGAGCTGTGCCACGTTTACTGCCTCTTCCCATTCTCTTTCTGAACGAGCTGTGCCACGTGTACTGCCTCTTCCCATTCTCTTTCTGAACGAGCTGTGCCACGTGTACTGCCTCTTCCCATTCTCTTTCTGAACGAGCTGTGCCACGTTTACTGCCTCTTCCCATTCTCTTTCTGAACGAGCCGTGCCACGCGTACTGCCTCTTCCCATTCTCTTTCTGAACGAGCTGTGCCACGTGTACTGCCTCTTCCCATTCTCTTTCTGAACGAGCTGTGCCACGTGTACTGCCTCTTCCCATTCTCTTTCTGAACGAGCCGTGCCACGCGTACTGCCTCTTCCCATTCTCTTTCTGAACGAGCTGTGCCACGTTTACTGCCTCTTCCCATTCTCTTTCTGAACGAGCTGTGCCACGTTTACTGCCTCTTCCCATTCTCTTTCTGAATGAGCTGTGCCACATTTACTGCCTCTTCCCATTCTCTTTCTGAACGAGCTGTGCCACGTGTACTGCCTCTTCCCATTCTCTTTCTGAATGAGCTGTGCCACATTTACTGCCTCTTCCCATTCTCTTTCTGAACGAGCTGTGCCACGTTTACTGCCTCTTCCCATTCTCTTTCTGAACGAGCTGTGCCACGTTTACTGCCTCTTCCCATTCTCTTTCTGAACGAGCTGTGCCACGTGTACTGCCTCTTCCCATTCTCTTTCTGAATGAGCTGTGCCACATTTACTGCCTCTTCCCATTCTCTTTCTGAACGAGCTGTGCCACGTGTACTGCCTTTTCCCATTCTCTTTCTGAACGAGCCGTGCCACGCCTCGGTGTGATTTGCACAGAGAGGTCCCTCGCGCATAAGAATGCACGTCGGCGGGGAGAGGGGGCAACAACATTGTCTTTGCTTTGCTCACAAGTCTTGGCTAAAGACCCACACCCATGGCTGGATGACGGCACAATGTGGATTCCCATGTCAGAGGGAAAGTATCCGTTGGGTTTGCAAGACGTGACACGCCGAGCTACCGTTGTAAAACGACTGCACCGATTATCCTATCCCGGAATAACATTCCACCGATAATTGCCCATCATGGATTTAAAACTTCATTTGTGGCAGGTAACGTCTGTTCTTATTAATCACGTGTTACCAAGGCAATAGAAAAAGCACTCGTTCTGCAAGGTTTGTTTTGCAATCCCGAGACTAAGCAGCCATTTAGGATATCCTGTCCAAACTCGTTCAAGTCGTTCAGGTATGCAGGAGGCCCTGGGTATCCCTCTTGGAATGTTGCTTCTTGCATTGTTCAGAGCATGTTTTTCTTACACGACTGTTATCAGTTTAAAGATGTATCTATTTAGTCCTGATGAAAAGTGCACAGGGTTAACTCTGAGTTTGATTCTTCTCGGCCCTATTATATACTGTTGGATTGGTGCTTCGCAGACGGGGCATCGATTGGGCGACTTGGGCATTGAATGCATCGGTGTGCCACCTCTCAGATGGACGTTAAGCCGGCTGTCTTCTCGCATTAGTTTCTCGTTTTTAAAGGCCCCATGATGCTGTCACGAAGCGTCATTGACTTATTGCCGGAATGGACAAAACGAGGAAATAGAATTTGCCACATTCGGTGGATGGATAATTGGACATGCCACTCTCTGCCCGTGTTGGAGGTCAAGCTCATGTTATGTTTGATCTTAATTAGAGGTCATGTGAAATATGAAAGGTCACATGGGATAGAGCGTGCAATGGAAGAGAGAGAGAGATGATGATGGCATGCTTCAAACTAGAGTTATTGTCTGCACAATAATTCTGAAAAGGCACATGACCTTTGACCTGTTGCACCCTTTGCACCCTCAAAATTGAATCGGTTCATGTTCGTCTATGTATTCCGGTTCATACTTATGCCAAGTTTACTTGTAATTCTTGAACAGTAAGTAGTTCACAAGTTATTGTGGCAACAAAATGGTTTTTATTTAAAGCACCCATGATCCTTCACCTTTGATCTTTTGAACCCAAAATTGAATCTGTTCCTCTTTGTAAAAGGATGGCAGGGCAGCTGGGGTGATTTCAGTTAAAGAGGTGTAAAAGGATGGCAGGGCAGCTGGGGTGATTTCAATTAAATAGGTGTAAAAGGATGGCAGGGCAGCTGGGGTGATTTCAGTTAAAGAGGTGTAAAAGGATGGCAGGGCAGCTGGGGTGATTTCAATTAAATAGGTGTAAAAGGATGGCAGGGCAGCTGGGGTGATTTCAGTTAAAGAGGTGTAAAAGGATGGCAGGGCAGCTGGGGTGATTTCAGTTAAAGAGGTGTAATAGGATGGCAGGGCAGCTGGGGTGATTTCAATTAAATAGGTGTAAAAGGATGGCCGGGCAGCTGGGGTGATTTCAATTAAAGAGGTGTAAAAGGATGGCCGGGCAGCTGGGGTGATTTCAGTTAAAGAGGTGTAAAAGGATGGCAGGGCAGCTGGGGTGATTTCAGTTAAAGAGGTGTAAAAGGATGGCAGGGCAGCTGGGGTGATTTCAATTAAATAGGTGTAAAAGGATGGCAGGGCAGCTGGGGTGATTTCAATTAAATAGGTGTAAAAGGATGGCAGGGCAGCTGGGGTGATTTCAATTAAATAGGTGTAAAAGGATGGCAGGGCAGCTGGGGTGATTTCAGTTAAAGAGGTGCAAAAGGATGGCAGGGCAGCTGGGGTGATTTCAATTAAATAGGTGTAAAAGGATGGCAGGGCAGCTGGGGTGATTTCAATTAAATAGGTGTAAAAGGATGGCAGGGCAGCTGGGGTGATTTCAATTAAATAGGTGTAAAAGGATGGCAGGGCAGCTGGGGTGATTTCAATTAAATAGGTGTAAAAGGATGGCAGGGCAGCTGGGGTGATTTCAGTTAAAGAGGTGTAATAGGATGGCAGGGCAGCTGGGGTGATTTCAATTAAATAGGTGTAAAAGGATGGCCGGGCAGCTGGGGTGATTTCAATTAAAGAGGTGTAAAAGGATGGCCGGGCAGCTGGGGTGATTTCAGTTAAAGAGGTGTAAAAGGATGGCAGGGCAGCTGGGGTGATTTCAGTTAAAGAGGTGTAAAAGGATGGCAGGGCAGCTGGGGTGATTTCAGTTAAAGAGGTGTAAAAGGATGGCCGGGCAGCTGGGGTGATTTCAATTAAAGAGGTGTAAAAGGATGGCAGGGCAGCTGGGGTGATTTCAATTAAATAGGTGTAAAAGGATGGCAGGGCAGCTGGGGTGATTTCAATTAAATAGGTGTAAAAGGATGGCCGGGCAGCTGGGGTGATTTCAATTAAAGAGGTGTAAAAGGATGGCAGGGCAGCTGGGGTGATTTCAGTTAAAGAGGTGTAAAAGGATGGCCGGGCAGCTGGGGTGATTTCAATTAAAGAGGTGCAAAAGGATGGCAGGGCAGCTGGGGTGATTTCAGTTAAAGAGGTGCAAAAGGATGGCCGGGCAGCTGGGGTGATTTCAGTTAAAGAGGTGTAAAAGGATGGCAGGGCAGCTGGGGTGATTTCAATTAAATAGGTGTAAAAGGATGGCAGGGCAGCTGGGGTGATTTCAATTAAAGAGGTGTAAAAGGATGGCAGGGCAGCTGGGGTGATTTCAATTAAATAGGTGTAAAAGGATGGCAGGGCAGCTGGGATGATTTCAATTAAAGAGGTGCAAAAGGATGGCAGGGCAGCTGGGGTGATTTCAGTTAAATAGGTGTAAAAGGATGGCCGGGCAGCTGGGGTGATTTCAGTTAAAGAGGTGCAAAAGGATGGCAGGGCAGCTGGGGTGATTTCAGTTAAAGAGGTGCAAAAGGATGGCAGGGCAGCTGGGGTGATTTCAGTTAAAGAGGTGCAAAAGGATGGACATAGTTGTGGACAGTTGTGGTTGTGGACAAATTCGGACAAAGCAATATATAGCACGATGTCTCAGTTGTGGACAGATTCAGACAAAGCTTGATGGATTATTTGGGTAGAGAAAATAACAAGTTGATTTGACGTTGGTTCAGGTCTGGATGCAGATCAGGCCGATTGGTGGGATACAAAGTGTCACCCGTTCAAGCCTGGGCGAGGTGTGCACCCTCCCGAGTGACCCTCTCGTACTCACCATGGGGAACAACATGTATTCGTGATGATGTCATCGGTGTCTTCATTATGATGTCATAATTGGACGAGTATAACGCTTGATCCGATCGGTTTGAAATTCCTTGAGCGTGATCTGTACAATAATTGTATGTCAGAATTAAATTGATCACGTCATCAGTCACGTGGTTCGGCAGCCATATTGGATTGAAAATGAATACCTTCAAAAATCTTATTTTGCAGAACGGCTTACTAGATCGATGTGAAACTCCACCCACGTGATCTACTAGCCTTGGGGAATAAAGTTTGAAAACGATTAAGTTATAGGTCACATTATTTGGCAGCCATATTGGATTTTATGCAAAATCTGTGTAAATGAAATTATTGTTCTTCTCTGATAGCACTAAACAAGCCTGGTGCTTGGTGTAGTGTGTTGCCTGGTGTCGTGTAGTGTTTAGGCCTGGTGTTGGTGTAGCGGCAAGGGTGCTGGCTTAGGATCCTGGGTTCGAATCCCGGTCGATCGCTGAATGAACGCCAGGGGGGTTGACTCAGCCTGTCATCCTTCCGAGGTCGGCTAATTGAGTACCAGTTCACTGGTAATTCCCTGTTTGTCGTTAAAGGTGGCAAAAAGGGTTGGCGTCAGGAAGGGCATCCGGCCGTAAAAATTGCTTCAAAAAGGGGACCAACAAAAACAACAACAACCACGGTGCCCGAAAAAGGCCAACCCCCGCTTTGCGGGGAAAAATGGCCTCTTAAGGTGTTATTTTTTTCTTTTTTTCTGAAAGCACTAAACAGATCGATGCAAAATTTCAACCATATATATATTCGACTCCCCATGGGGATATAATGTTGGGAAAAAAGTCCGGTCACATGGTTTGGCAGCCATATTGGATTTAAATAAAATATTTTTAAAAATTGTTTCTCTGAAAGTGCTTATACCCTATCGATGCGAAGTTTCACAAATATCATCTCACACCATTGCTGCATATAGTGTGAAAATGGTGATGTCATAAGGCAGGTGGTTTGGCAGCCATCTTGGATATAAAAACAAACCTTATCCGAAACAACACGAAACAGACACCACACAAAATGCACCACACAAACATGTCCTAGCGAGGGCCTGCAATCTCCGATTGCTCTTGTTTTATGCTGTGATCATTTTGGTATGCCTTCGGTCTGTGAATTTTGATATGCCTTCGGTCTGTGAATTTTGTAAAATTCTGTGAATTGTTGTTTTTTATATATAATTTTTTTTCATTTTTGGAGACGCAGAATAAGTTACTCCGCACGCACGTTGTATCTGTTATCTTCATTTTCAGATCTGTTTTTGGAGACTTCATTTGATAAGAAGGAACTCTGTCCTTCGTTTGCCTTCTTCACATTTTCACAAAGCGACGAGGACGAAGCAGCAGTCGAGGTGATAAAGCACGAATGTTTGTTTTTTGTGCAGCCACACATAGTACTGTATATACAACAATAATTTTTGAACCTTTTCACATTGTTGCTTCATTGTTGAGTAATTCATATTTGATTATTGACACTGGCCATCATTTTATTTTATCTTTATTCTTTATCTTCCTGTTGCCACACAGCATAAGGCCTGAACCACGGCTCTTCACCCTTTCCTATCTTGGGCTACATTCTCTGCTTCTTCCACATTAATTCCAGCTTCCATTAGATCCTTCTAAGCAGTTTTGCTTCCAATCTGGACCATTTGCCTACCCACTGACTTTCTAATGTTCATCGTTCATCTTGCTTTGGGATATGATTTTTACTTTCTCTCATCCATCCTATCATGATGTTGAACCAATTTTGGTCTCGATCTACGCATTCTCGCATGTACTGGAACTTGTTATACAATCATCCCATTTTAGACAGCGTGTTTCTCAACAGGTACATTTTGAAGGACTTTATTTATATATATATATATATATACATACGGTTACCGCTGGATGCACACAATCACCTTGCACCGGCCAGATGCGCCTCTCCCGGGCATGCCCGGACTCACTGTTCCCGGGCACGTCCGGTCTCGTCTTTCCCGGGCATGCCCGCTATCGCCTTTCCAGGGCTCGCCCAGAGCGTCCGGGCATGCCCGCTATCGCCTTTCCAGGGCTCGCCCAGAGCGTCCGGGCATGCCCGCTATCGCCTTTCCAGGGCTCGCCCAGAGCGTCCGGGCATGCCCGCTATCGCCTTTCCAGTGCTCGTCCAGAGCGCCCGGGCACGCCCAGCCTCGACTTGCCAGGCCGCAGCGAAACACGCCCGGGCAGGTCCAGACTCGCCTTTCCAAGGCTCGCCCTTGATACCCGGGCATGCCCGGTATAGCTTTTGCCGGGCAAACTTCCCGACATAAATGTGTATATATATTGCTGCCCGATAAACGGGCTTTTCAGAGTACCCGAGTGTGATACATTTATTAAACCTACTCGGACGAATTTCCATCTTTGGTCGCGTCAATTCTTTCAACTCGCGTTGGAGCCCAGCTCCTTCATTGGTGACCTACCGACATGGATACGGCAGTGACGCTTAAACTGCCTACCTTCTGGGAGGCTCACGCGGCTGTTTGGTTCGCTCAGGCGGACTCTCAGTTCGCCCTGTGAGGCATCACCGTGGACGACACCCGCTTCCACCATGTTGTGGCGGCGCTCGGTTCCGCCACCGCGGCCCGCGCCTTGAGCCTCCTCCAGCACCCGCCGGCTGCTGACAAATACGATGCGCTGAAGACACTCCTCCTCGACGCTTTCGCCCTCTCACCGGCAGCACGCGCACGGCGCCTGCTTGACCTGCCCGAGCTCGGCGACACGCGCCCGTCCGAGCGCATGGACTATATGCTCTCGTTGCTCGGTGAGCACTCTCCGGATTTTCTGTTCCGTGAGCTGTTCCTTCGCCAGCTGCCTCACCCGGTACGCCTCGCCCTGGCTGGCACGTTGATCACGGATTCCCGCGCCCTCGCCAGGGAAGCCGATAAGATCTCCTCGGCGGGCCAGCACATCGGCGCGGTTACCTGGAGCCCGCCGCCGTCCGAGGCGACGCCCGAGCGCCCTGCGCGGTTGGAGGCCGAACTGCCGGTGCAACTGGCGGCCGACACGCCGCACTGCCCGCTTCCGACACGACGGCCGGGGCCTCCACCTGACCGGGCGTGGTGTTATTACCACGCCAGGTTCGGACACAAGGCTCGGACGTGCCGGCCCCCGTGCACTTTCGGCAGGTCGGGAAACGGCCGGGCCGGCGTTCATTCCCAGCCATGAGCGCCGGCCACTCGGGCAACTTGCTGTTTATTCGGGACAAAGCGTCTGGGCGGCGTTTCCTGTGCGACACCGGCGCCCAACTGAGCGTCATACCTGCCTTCGAGCAGGACAGGCTGGACGCAGTTTGCGGCCCCTCTTTGGTCGCTGCTAATGGCTCGGCTATACGCACTTTCGGCCCACGCGTCGTCACCCTCTGCTTCGGCAGCCAGCGCTTTCAATGGACTTTTGTTACCGCCAGCGTCCCCGTGGCTTTGCTGGGCGCCGACTTCCTCTGCGCGCACGGGCTGCTGGTCGACGTCAAACGACGTCGCCTTGTCAACGCCGAGACCTTCAGCTCCCTGGCGTGCACAATGAGCAGCTCCGTGCCGACCGAACTGGCGTGCGCCCTCCCGGCAACGAACGAGTTCGCTCGCCTGCTCGTGGAATTCCCGGCCCTCACGCGGCCGACGTTTTCGGCCGTCGCGGTGCGGCACGGGATCGAGCACCACATACCCACTACGGGCCCGCCGGTCTACGCCAGGGCCCGCCGCCTCGACCCAGCCAAGCTCGCCGTGGCGAAGGCCGAATTCGACGCGTTGGAGCACCTCGGCATCGTGCGGCGCTCCGATAGCGCGTGGGCCTCGCCACTGCACATCGTGCCAAAGCCGGGAGGTGGATGGCGCCCGTGTGGCGACTACCGCCGTCTCAATGATGCTACCACCCCCGACAGGGACCCGATCCCGCATATTCAGGACTTTTCCGCCCGTTTGGCGGGACGGGTCATCTTTTCGAAAATTGACCTGATACGGGGCTACCACCAGGTACCTGTCCGGGCGGCCGACGTCCCGAAGACGGCCGTCATCACGCCGTTCGGCCTGTTCGAATTTTTGCGGATGCCGTTTGGCCTCAAGAACGCGGCCCAGGCGTTCCAGCGCTTGATGGACGGCGTGCTGCGCGACCTGCCGTTTCTTTTCGTCTATCTGGACGACATCCTCGTCGCCAGCACGTCCCGCGCCGAGCACCTCCTCCACCTCCGAACACTGTTCGGTCGCCTCAGCGAGCACGGCTTAATTGTCAACCCGGTCAAATGCCACTTCGGCGCGACGACCGTTGACTTTTTGGGCCACCGCATCACCAAGACCGGGGCCGTGCCGCTGCCGACCAAGGTCGAGGCCATCACCACGTTCCCGCGTCCCCGTTCCATCAAGGCCCTCCAAGAGTTCCTCGGCATGGTGAATTCTTATCACCGATTCGTGCCCCGCGCTGCTCAGCTCATGCGGCCCCTTTACGAGGCCCTCCGGGGCAAGCCGGCCAAGCATGACATTGTTTGGTCCGCGGCCATGGACGCGGCCTTCGCCAGCGCCAAACGGGCCCTCGCCGACGCAACGCTGCTGGCTCACCCGGTGCTCAACGCGCCCATCGCCCTCACTACGGATGCCTCCAACTACGCGGTGGGCGCCGTCCATGAGCAATGGGTGGACGGGGTTTGGCAGCCACTCGCTTTTTTCAGCCGGCAACTCCGGCCGAACGAGTTAAACTACAGCACGTTCGACCGCGAGCTGCTCGGGCTATTCCTGGCCGTTCGCCATTTCCGACACCTCCTGGAGGGCCGCCCGTTCACGGCTTTCGTCGACCACAAGCCGTTGGTCTACGCAATGGCTAAGGTCACGGAGCCGTGGTCGGCCCGCCAGCAGCGCCACCTCTCCGCCGTGTCGGAGTTCACCACGGACATCCAGCACGTCGCCGGCAAAGACAACGCCGTGGCCGACTGCCTTTCGCGGGCCAGCGCGACCGTGGTCCACCTCGGCGTGGACTTCGTGCTCATGGCGGCCGACCAGACCACCGACGCCTCGGTGCAGGCACTCCGCGCGGCGGACACGGGCCTCCGCCTGGCCGACATCCCCTTCGCGGGCACCGTCCTGCTCTGCGACGTCTCCCAGGGCCAGCCTCGCCCCATCGTGCCCGTTTCCTGGCAGCGCCGCATCTTCGCCTCCATCCACGGCCTTTCTCACCCGGGCCGGAAAGCTTCTCAGAAGCTGGTGTCGGCGCGTTTCGTCTGGCACGGCCTTCGACGAAACATCCGCGACTGGGCCAACGCCTGCACGGCCTGCCAGCGAGCCAAGGTCCACCGCCACACCCAGGCCCCGCTGGCACCTTTCGCCGTGCCTGAACGGCGTTTCGACCACGTCCACGTGGACCTGGTGGGTCCCCTGCCCCCCTCGCGGGGGTTCACCCACCTGCTCACCATGGTGGACAGGACCACCAGGTGGCCGGAGGCCGTGCCCCTCACCTCCACCACCACCGCCGACGTGGCGCAGGCGTTCATCGCCACCTGGGTCGCGCGCTTCGGCGCACCAGCAGACATCTCGTCCGACCGCGGCCCACAGTTCACGTCTGAGCTTTGGGGCGCGGTCGCCCGTTCGTTGGGGGTCACGCTGCACCACACCACGGCCTACCACCCCCAAGCCAATGGGTTGTGCGAGCGGTTTCACCGCTCCATGAAGGCCGCACTCATGGCCGGCCTTCAGGACGACGTTTGGGCCGACCGGCTGCCGTGGGTCCTTTTGGGCCTTCGCACGGCCCCCAAGGAAGACCTCCAGGTGTCCGCCGCCGAGCTCGTCTACGGCCAGCCGCTACGCGTCCCGGGCGAATTCGTGCCCGACGCTACCCGTCCCTGGTCCGCCGCTCGCCAGTGCTCGGACCTCCAGGAGGCCGCCCGACGATTTGCCCCCGTGCCGACGTCCCGCCACGGTGGCCCCCAGTCCTACGTCCCCCCGGCGCTTCGCACAGCGGAGTACGTCTTTGTGCGTCATGACGCGCACCGGGGGCCACTCCGGCCGCCGTACGACGGGCCCTTCCGGGTCCTGCGACGGGGCGACAAGTCTTTCATCGTCGACTTCGGCGGCCGGCCGGACCGGATTTCTGTGGACCGCCTCAAACCGGCGCACATGGACGTCGACCGACCACCACGGTTGGCCCTTCCTCCGCGGCGAGGCCGCCCCCCGTCCACAGTTCCCCCCGCTCGACCACCCACCACCACGTCGGACCCCTCCCCACGACCCTCCAGGGGTCGCTTTGGCCGGGTCATCCGGACCCCCCTTAAATTGACCCTGCCGGTGCAGGTCGATTCTGGAGGGGCGTGTGTAGCGGTTACCGCTGGACGCACACAATCACCTTGCACCGGCCAGAACACGGCCGGGCACGCCCGAACCTCCCGGGCACGCCCGGTCTCGTCTTTCCCGGGCATGCCCGCTATCGCCTTTCCAGGGCTCGCCCAGAGCGTCCGGGCATGCCCGCTATCGCCTTTCCAGGGCTCGCCCAGAGCGTCCGGGCATGCCCGCTATCGCCTTTCCAGGGCTCGCCCAGAGCGTCCGGGCATGCCCGCTATCGCCTTTCCAGGGCTCGCTCAGAGCGTCCGGGCATGCCCGCTATCGCCTTTCCAGTGCTCGTCCAGAGCGCCCGGGCACGCCCAGCCTCGACTTGCCAGGCCGCAGCCAAACACGCCCGGGCAGGTCCAGGCTTGCCTTTCCAAGGCTCGCCCTTGATACCCGGGCATGCCCGGTATAGCTTTTGCCGGGCAAACTTCCCGACATAAATGTGTATATATATTGCTGCCCGACAAACGAGCTTTTCAGAGTACCCGAGTGTGATACATTTATTAAACCTACTCGGACGAATTTCCATCTTTGGTCGCGTCAATTCTTTCAACTCGCGTTGGAGCCCAGCTCCTTCAACATATATATATATATATATATATATATATATATATATATATATATATATATATATATATATATATAGATATAGATATATAGATATATATATAGATATATATATAGATATATATATATATAGAAATATATATATATATAGATATATATATATATATATAGATATATATATAGATATACAGTGGGACCTCTAAATCCGAATTTAATTCGTTCCAGCGGCAGTTCGGATTGGGAAAAGTTCGGAATTAGAAACTATTTTCCTCATAAGAAATAATGGAAAGTGAATTAATCCGTTCCTGGACCCCAAAAACCCATTATCAAGACACTGTTAACTGCAAATACACATGATTCAAGGTAAAATAAGATGAGTAATTGCCCTAAATATCTAATAATAATAATAATAAAAAAAAGAAATAAATGTACTAACATGAAAATAACTGCATTTACCTTAGTGGAGAGTTCTGATGGTGCATGTGGAAGCTGGAGAGGAGGAAGGAGGGAGAGGGTTTTATTGCTTGGAAGGTGAGGCACCTTCCAAGCTAACATCAGATGACTGTGCTTCTGGTGTTTGCTCTCTTTGTCTCTTAACACCACTTGTAGAGGGTTGGGGCTCACAAGGCTTGCTTTCTTTAGAGAACCACCTCTCCAAAGTTGCCTGGTGTTGGCGACTTTTCTTAACTTTTCAAGTTAATGCTCCTGTTAACCACTGCTTTATTAGGGTGCCAGTTTTCAACAATGGCCTGTGTTTTAGACCAATGGAAGCACAGTTCTCTAATTTCAGCACTGGAAATATGAACGACGCTCGCGGCGGGAAATATGAACGACGCTAACGCTATGTTGGCGGTTCGGTTATAGAAATAGATTCGGAATTAGGGACAAAATTTTCTCGAATTTACGGTTCGGAATTAGAGTAGTTCGAGATGAGGGGCGTTCGGAATTAGGGGTCACTACTGTATATATATATATAGATATATATATATATATAGATATATATATATATAGATATATATATCCTACAGAGATGGGTCTATAAAATATATAATAATATATATATTGCCATGCGGTTTAAATGGCAGATGGCTCTGCACAACTGATGGATGAGAGTCCAGTCGACTCCAACAGCACGGGCGGAAGAGGGTGAATTCCCCAACAGCCAGCAGAGGGACGGAGAGGAGTGGCGACCCCCTGTCTATACCACACACTTACCCATGTTTACCAGCCATAGAAAGGCAATGCCATAATTGCCTGAGGAGACTCGACATCATGAAATAAAATATATATATACGGCTTACAAAACAATATATCACACGCTATTTCCAAACATTGTGGCCGGATTTGGATGAAACTTTGTGGACGAGTTGGGTAGGCGACAAGAACAAGCCGATTAGATTTTGGTTCACGTCCGGATGCAGATCTGGCCCATCAGTGGGATAAAAAACGTAAACTGTTCAGTCTGGCGGAGGTGTGCTCTCTACCAAAGGCCATTCTACTTTTTTCTGTTTTTGTGGTAGTCCATGTGTCTCACACTGAACCGCCTTTAGAGGCCATTTTTCCCCGCAGGGCGGGAGTTGGCCTTTTTTGGGTACCGTGGTACCCTATTTGAAGCGATGTTTTATGGCCGGATGCCCTTCCTGCCACCAACCCTGTTAGTCGCCTCTTGTGACACACAGGGAATTACCAGTTAACTGGTACTCGATTTGCCGACCTCGGAAGGATGACAGGCTGAGTCCACCCCACGTGGTGTTAATTCAATGGCATGACAGAGGTTTGAACCCAGGACCTTGTGATCCCAAGACAGCCACGGTAACCGTTAAACCAACACCAGGCTTGCGGCATGGGTGACTTCTCTAGACTTTCCTTTTCTGCACGCTTGATGTGTGTAAAGTACAACAGCTTCTGTTTTTGCATCATCCTGTGTACCGCCACCTGTAGGTGGGAGAGGGTATTACAAGTCCCACCCTTTACCGTACATTATCCCTGTCCCAAAGTTTTCCAGTGCAGTGAGGTGTTTTAAATTATAAGCAGCAGGCATGTTTTTGCTTCATGCAGGTAACTTGCGTTATTCGTTTAATTTACGGGAGCGATTGAGGGACCTGTCAGTTAGTTGCCCATACATCACCCAAATAAAGGTATGTTGCATTATTGGACTAATATCGGCCGTAGGCGGATACTCTGCTACTTCTAATAACCAACAGAGATTCGCGGAACAACTAGTATGCAATGTAAAATGTGATTTCAATTTTCTACCCCTGCCATGCCTACCAATCCCAAGCAATCAATCCCCCTCCCAAATCTAAAGTCCTCAACCTCCCCCTCCCAACCCTAAGCCTTTAATCCCCTTCCTACTCCCATTCTTCAAAGACCCCTCGACCACAACTCCTTGCCACTCTCCCCCAAACAAACTCCTCAACCCCTCCCCCCATTGCCCCTTCCTCCCAAATGAAAGTCCGAAACTCCCCCCGCCCCCACCCTCCCTCCACCTCCAAAGCCTCAACCCTTCCCTCCCACTTCATCGATCATGACTTATTTCTTCATTCCCCTCCTTCCCCTCCCCTGTCGTGTTATCACCGACTTCACAGAAACCTGACTGATATCCCTCCTCACACAATCCTCCTATCTAAACCGCAATATACCTCTTTTCTTCTTACCTTGCACCCTCAACCTACCTGCTCTGTTTGTCCACCCTCACCAAGTGTCCAGTCCATCTCAGCCGACATTTCACCAATCTTCCCACCAATCTCCTCTCTCAGTTCATCCGTTCTCCTTCTCTCCACAATCTTCACTGCCACAATCCTCCTCACCCAGTTGTTCTCGCAAACTTGCAGCTCGGGCAGAGACAGTAAAGGTGGACTGGCATTACACACGACATCCGAACCTTCCCTTTCAATTTCCTTGACATCTTTCTGTCTGACATTAATCCCTCCAGTTTCCTCCATGCATTCACACACACCTGAATCCTCCTCCACACCTCTGCCTCCGACTTATCATTGGTCACTGTTCCACCCAGACACTCAAACCTATTTCCTTGTCTGATCTCCTTCCCCTCTAGCCTGATATTCATTTATTTTCTTTGTTGTGTGACCCACATCACTTCCGTCTTCGCCATACTCATCTTCAGCCCGTGTTTCTCAAATGCCTCTTTCCGCTCCCCCGGTACTTCCTGCATCTCCCGCCCACTCTCCACCATAACAGCCAGATTGTCCACATACGACATCCTCCCCAGAATACCCCTCATGTTTATCTTCCTGCTTACCAACTCCATCACCATGATAAACATGTGAGCTGAGAGATCCTTCTTGTCTCAAACAGATGTTCCCATTGAACTCCTCAGACATCCCAGGACCAACCAAAAGTCTTCCCTTAGTTCCCTAGTACATCCCTTCCACCAACCAAACGTCTGCTTCCGGCGCTCCCATCTATCTCGGTGTTGCCATCACCATCTCTCTCGGGACAGTGTTGTAGGCCTTCTCCTTGTCCACAAATTCCAATGCCGTTTCACCTTGCACCTTCAACCTCTTCTCCACCAGCTGCCTCTGCTCTTCTCCGATCTCCTTCTCCATGCTCTTCCTTATCCTCCCATCCAGAAACCGCTCCAGCACCTTCATGACGTGACTAAGGAGTGTAATGTCCCTGTAGTTCCCTGAATCTTGAACATTTCCCTTCCCCTTCCATATCAGCACAACTAACCCTGTCCTCCACTCCTCCAGAACAGAACTCCTCCCTTTCTCATACGTACATTCAACATCCTCTTCGTCAAACTGACTCCGACTTCTCCCGCTGCAATGATCATATCTGTACACACCTCTTCAATGCCTGGCTGCCCTTGCCTTCTTCATCCTCTTCAATGCTGTCCGCACCTCCTCCTCCACGATCTCCACCGACTCCACTTTCCCCTCTACATACCAGGTAGTTCTCGATAAGCGTTGCTTCCTCCCTGGTTCAACAACACATCATTAAAAGTAAATAATGACGGGGTTTTTTTTCTTTCACAAACTCCGTGAGATTCCCAGAACTCCTCGAGCATTTGAACCCCCTCAACAACCGCCAATGAATAGAAAAAAGGTTTCACCACCGTTTTTATTTTATTCCAAGTTGTCTGAGAAGAAAAAGCCAATACTGTATTTGGAATAATTTATTTGTATTCCAGAAGCACATGGTGAAATCCAGCCAGCTGACTTTTAACCCCAACATTGAGCCTTACTTCTTGGGAGAAGAAGACAATGGGAATGCAGAATGGGGGGATCATGTGGAAGGTGATGGAGATGAAGATCCTCCTGGTGATGACTTTGGCGATGAGTGTAAGGCACCCTGGGCGAAGACTGCACCTGATGTAAAGCGGTACGTTGTTTTTACTTTGACTTCTCTCCGATGCAGCAGATGGGCTGCGGAATAGCATCATTGTCTGTGGGACACCTGTGCTGCTGATGCAGTGCCTTGTGTAGGTTCTGTGCTGCTGATGCAGTGCCTTGTGTAGGTTCTGTGCTGCTGATGCAGTGCCTTGTGTAGGTTCTGTGCTGCTGATGCAGTGCCTTGTGTAGGTTCGGGCAGGAATTTGTAATTTGTTCAGGGTGGCAGTGATAGCTCAAAGGAAGGACACCATCGGATCCTTAATGTCCAGTAACTAGCGACGGTTGGGATGTCCACAGTTTAACGTCCATCCGAGGGACCGTACGCACATCGCCTTGCCCTGCCTGCGAGACACCAGGATGGCACTTTATAGTTCGGCTGAGATTCAATCCCAGGCTATACGGTTCAGAGTCGAGAGGCATACCTCAAGGCCGCCCGGACAACCTGTTATTTTATTGTTAGCAATCCATGGCCTACCTTGTCGTACTCCATCCCTCTAATTATATTTGAAATTAAGGCAGTTATTTGTGTCTGTCATCTTGGTTTCTACATCGTGCTGAAAGAATCATCATTTAATAACATCAGAAATACATAACATTAGATGAAAGCTTTGGTGACTTGCATCAAAAAATGAGGTAAAACTTGCCCTCATCCTTTATTTAGCAAGGAGTTCATTGGGATTGCATTGTGGGTACTTATGCTTTTCTGTGGAGTGTTTCTATACAGAATCGAGGCTCATGTAAGAGCTAACACATTGAACATGAAAACATTCACAGACACATAAAACATACAATGAAGGGAGCGGGGGACAAGAGGGGGAGAGAGAGGGAAGCACACAAGCACAACAACAGAAGAGAACAAGGACGTCGGTAGATCTGTGGAAGGGGAAGGGCTGGGGAACACGGTATAAAGCAAATGAACACGACTAGGAATTATATTTTCTTCCATAGTGTTTGTGATGTAATATGCACCAATTTAAATTGAAAGAATGGACGGTTTGTTTTGCCTTTATTTTATCCTTTTTTTTTTTTTTCCAAATATTAACATAACCTAAGCTTTTATTAATAATTAATTAGGGTACCACGTGCCTTTCAGGCTGCGGAACCCTATTGTCTTCTGTTATTTAGGATCTAGTGAGGTATTAATTAGGGAACCACGTGCCTTTCAGGCTGCGGAACGCTATTGTCTTCTGTTTTTTAGGATGTAGTGAGGTATTAATTAGGGTACCATGTGCCTTTCAGGCTGCAGAACCCTATTGTCTTCTGTTTTTTAGGATGTAGTGAGGTATTAATTAGGGTACCACGTGCCTTTCAGGCTGCGGAACCCTATTGTCTTTCTTCTGTTATTTAGGATCTAGTGAGGTATTAATTAGGGAACCACGTGCCTTTCAGGCTCTAGAACCCTATTGTCTTTCTTCTCTTTATTAGTATCAAGGGAGGTTCCCACTGGAAGCCTATTATTCGTGTCAAGATTATTATTATAATTATTCTAACTAAATGTGGAGACGATTCCAAGAAAACCGTTATAGCTAGCTTTACGAAACTTTAACTGAGTATACATACCGATGTAACTTAGTACATCACGAATTTTGTTTCGGCAATTTTGACTTGCATTGGCTGACATGGCCTGTGACGCCATAACAGCTTCTCCGAAAGTGCTGAACCGATCAATGGGAATTTTTACAAACTAGCAACGGTACTCAAGTAGGACGAGTACCGTTGCTAAACCACCTTTAGAGGCCATTTTTCCCCGCAAAGCGGGGGTTGGCCTTTTTCGGGAACCGTGGTTGTTGTTGTTTTTCGGTCCCCTTTTTGAACATTGCTTCAAAAAGGGGACCGAAAAACAACAACAACCACGGTTCCCGAAAAAGGCCAACCCCCGCTTTGCGGGGAAAAATGGCCTCTAAAGGTGGTTTAGCAACGGTACTCGCCCTACTGGCGGGGCTTCAATTGGGAAGCCCAAATGAAAAGGCAAAATATCAGAAATTGAAGGTTTTTTTTATTTTAAACGATTTATATAAACATCTGTTAAATCATATCACAGGCGAATCATCAAAATATAAACTCTGAAACCATGTAAATGTCTGAAATGAAGTTGAAGTCCAAATACCTTCGGAGGAAAGTTCTGACTTTCACGCTCTGAAATGCTCTTTGAAAACAAGTTTCAAACTTGAGTTCAATTCAATGTCGTGATCCTTGAAACAAGATGGTTACAGCTCTGCCTCCCAGTGGCGCAAAACAAACAGGACAACTTATCCCCATCTAGGCTTCCTCAATACTGGGTTCGAAGGTCCTTTCATGGATGTGAAGACAAATGGGTGTAAATACCTTAATTTAAATAAGTGCTGCGCTCCCCACAAACACAACAATATTACTCGACCTTTAACCAAACATCCGGGTCAAGTCTGAACCTTTGAAGGTTACCAAGCTAACTTCCCGGCCGTTACCACTGATTATGTGCAGAGACGTTGTTTGAAGGTTACCAAGCTAATTCCCCGACCCTAACCACTGATTATGTGCACATCCGGGTCAAGTCTGAACCTTTGAAGGTTACCAAGCTAACTCCCCGACCGTTACCACTGATTATGTGCACATCCGGGTCAAGTCTGAACCTTTGAAGGTTACCAAGCTAACTTCCCGGCCGTTACCACTGATTATGTGCAGAGACGTTCTTTGAAGGTTACCAAGCTAATTCCCCGACCCTAACCACTGATTATGTGCACATCCGGGTCAAGTCTGAACCTTTGAAGGTTACCAAGCTAACTCCCCGACCGTTACCACTGATTATGTGCACATCCGGGTCAAGTCTGAACCTTTGAAGGTTACCAAGCTAACTTCC
This sequence comes from Myxine glutinosa, assembly GCF_964187855.1. NCBI lineage: Eukaryota > Metazoa > Chordata > Myxini > Myxiniformes > Myxinidae > Myxine > Myxine glutinosa. The sequence goes on along the minus strand of NC_136263.1, from coordinate 1,141,048 downwards.
CGGCCATTACCACTGATTATGTGCAGAGACGTTGTTTGAAGGTTACCAAGCTAATTCCCCGACCCTAACCACTGATTATGTGCACATCCGGGTCAAGTCTGAACCTTTGAAGGTTACCAAGCTAACTCCCCGACCGTTACCACTGATTATGTGCAGAGACGTTGTTTGAAGGTTACCAAGCTAATTCCCCGACCCTAACCACTGATTATGTGCACATCCGGGTCAAGTCTGAACCTTTGAAGGTTACCAAGCTAACTCCCCGACCGTTACCACTGATTGTGTGCAGAGACGTTGTGATGAGCGTGGCTGATGTCGGAGTTGCTGCTCTGAGCCAGAAGCTTGCCTTGAATCCAGGAGAGTATTCCTACTTCAACCCTAAGGTCATGGAGGGCTGGGTCGGTCCAGATCACTGGACGTTGAGACCATTCAGGAAACGTAAGACCACATTTTATCGAGTTTTGAATCAGCTGATGATTGCATGGTGCTTGTGGTGACGGAACCGGTCATTTTGCACTCTTCTGTTTGCGATTTTCTCATTTCATTTTCATTCTTTATAATCCACATGTTAACATCTAATAATGATTGATCGCCATTTAATGTTAGAATTTAAATAGCCTTCTCTTTCCGCAATGATTGTTTGCGGCTTTGTTACTTGCAAAATCGAAGATTTGTCAAATATATTGATTGGTTGAGTTTGTTATTCTGTCTGCCTGTCTGACTTTGTCTGTTTGTCACTCGCCTACCGGTCACAATTTTAAACCGATCTTCACGAAATTTTACCAGATGGTAGAGCTGGTCATAAGGGAGAAGCCTATTGATTTTGAGGTCACAGGTCAAAGGTCATCTGGAATCGCCATTTTTTTATCTGATTGACCTGAAAATTGAACAGCATTTGTATATTGTCACTAAATTGGAAAACCAACTTTTTTTTAGGTCAAATGGTCAAAGGTCAACTCAAAGTCAAACTTCCAAAATCATCAATTTTTATCTGAAAAAAAAAAAAGCATCAATTTTTATCCGATTGACTTGAAAATTGAACAGCATTTGCACATTGAGTCACTAAATAGGAAAACCAACTATTTTTGATGTCAAAGGTCAACTGAAGGTGAAACTCCTGAAATCATCAATTTTCAGATGAAAAATCGTCATTTTTCATTCTGTTAATCTGAGCTTTGATCAAGATCGTCAATTTTAATCTTGATGAAATGGACAATTTGATGGATTAATGACAACCTTTTTTGGGGTGGGGGCATGGGGGGGGTGTGATGGGGTGGATTTTGCAAGTACCGTGCTCTGCATGACGTCTTCTTGTTTGTTCGTTTGTTTGTTGACTACTGTAGAAGTGGAAATTTTCGCACAATTTAATTTTTGCGCTGAGCGACGTGAAAATGTAAAAATATTTAATCTCACGGAGCAGGCACATGACATGACAATCTTAACGATATAATCTTAACGATACAATATTAACGAATCTTAACGATAAACGAAGGTTTAGCAAACCTAGTGTAAACAAGACGTATCGGGTCGAGGTTGAAGCAGGCGCTGCATTGATATAAGCAAGTAGCAAGTTAATAGCGCTAACAGATGAAGACTTTGCAGTTTTGCATGCATGATGCACTTGTGCAATCCACTTTCCTTGTACCAAGAGACTTGGTGTGTGCACGCTTGAGCATACATGGAGACACATGTGCAACATATTGTGTGTGTGCCATGCACGTTAGGTGTTATTAATAGCACTGTATAGAATCCATACTTCATTGGTTCTGTACACAGTGGTAAGGCACATCAAATCAATAATTAATTCAATGCAGAGATTCGTAAATTGAATGGCGTACATAAACCTGGAAATGCTCGCTCAAACGCCAATTTTATCCAAGTTTGCGCGTTGTCCTCTGTGCCATACTCTTGAATTTGTTTCGGGAAACATTGAAATTCGTCCATTTTTTTGGATTTTTGGACCCGATGAAATTCAAATTCATCCATTCATCCATTCATCCATACTTCTTCCAAAGAAGTATATTTTACGATGAATTGGGGATGCTGAAATACAGAACAGTGCTGTACTGAAGTTGTGAACCGGGTAGACCTACGCTGCACCTGTTGGGCAAGCGCATTGCTTGCTACTCACTACGGGGCGACTGGAAACTGTTGGAATATGGCACATTCTTTGTAAGATCTGATACTGTAATCTCTTTTAAAAAGGTAAATATATCCGCGCGTCATTAAATTTGTGCTTCTCCGTTGTGCGAACATTGACGTAGCGTGAAAATTTCAACTTCTACAATAACCGACACTGCTTATTATTTGAAGTTCCGAATGATTTCTCATGGAGCGTTAATCCAGCTCGGTGGAGATCCCATAGGAATCTGCCGATATTTTGCAGCGTATGATCAAACTCGGAAAAAACCCAAGAAAGTTTTCGAACTGGATTTCAACAAAGACGCAGACTTTGAGGAAGACTTTCGCAAGCCAAAGGTGTGTGCCGGTGTTGAACATGTAATGGAATTGCAAAGGTACTTTAGAGCTGTGAACATTTTCCTGTATTTTATGTTTTCTTATTTAGCAAATTGAAACCTACCTGTGCAGACAAATGCAGTATTAGGGTACCAAGCCTTACAGGTTGCGACCCTATTCTTTTCAGATTAGTATTGTTACATTTGTAGGGGGTAGGCAGTAATTACCTTAGAGCCAGTTAGTTTGCGTAGGTAATGTGCTCCGACTGTCGTGAAGAAAAAGAAACCTCGATGTATCATGAGTTGGAAAATTGTGTAGATCAGATTTTTTTTTTTTTTTTTTTTTTTTTTTTTTTTTTTTTTTTTTGTATACAATATCGAGGCTCGTGAAAGAGCGAACATTAATCACACAGAAAGACAAAGCGACACATAAAACATATAACATAGGGAGCGGTAGACAAGATGGGGAGAGAGGGGGAAGGACACAAACACAACATTTGAGAGCAGGGACCGAGAGACATGGAGACATCGAGAGATCTGAGAGAGGGCGAGGGCTTTGGGGGGGGGGGCGGGGCGTGGGAAGGGGGCAGTGGGAGAGGTATAAAACATATGGACACTGCCAGGACTTCCAGGAAAGAAGTTGGAATTTCAAACAAGGTGGATCTGGGGTGAATTAGCGGGGGTAGAAAAGATCAAGGTTTTGGATGGGGGAAGATAAGAGATGGTGGTGAACAGCTGTTTTAAAGACCTGGAGGGAGGAGTGGGATTGAAGGGAGTGAGGGAGTTTGTTCCAGAGGCGGGAGAAAAGAGGAATGAAAGAGTGAAGGTGAGCGGAGAGCCGAGATTTCGGCAGTTTAACCATCAGAGGGTTGCTGGCAGATCTTGTGCGACCTGTAGGAATATTTGGGGGACAGAGCACAGAGAGAGCTGGGGGTGCAAGGCCGGAGAGGAGTCGGTAGAAGACAGAAAGACCACCTACCTGCCTGCGGTGAGTGAGTGAAAGGCCCTCAGAGATAGCTTCATCGCGGGAGATTCCAATAATTCTGAAAGCTTTGGTTTCAACAGCGTGAAGCCGAGCTAGGTGTGAGGCAGGAGCACCGGCCCATAGGGGAGAACAGTATTCCATTGAGCTGCGGATGAAAGCCTTGTATGTGGTGAGGAGCTCAGGTGTGCCGAGGAAGGACTTCGCACGACGGAGGATGCCCAGTCGGCGACTGGCTTTGGAGGCCAGCTTGGAAATGTGGTTTTCCCAAGAAAGATCATGGCAGATAGTGAGACCCAAAATCTTGAGCGACAGAACTTCTTGGAGAGGATTGTTGAGAAAGTAGATGGGAGGGTTGTCCAGTCGATCTTTTCGGAGAGACATAGTAAGAGTGTGAGATTTGTCAGGATTGAAAGACATGTTCCACTTGTTGACCAGTCTGTGATTTTGTCCAGGTCTTCAGAGAGTGAGGAGGCAGCAGACTGCCGATCTGAGGGAAGAGGAATGGAGCGGCAGAGAGTGGAGTCATCAGCAAAGAGATAGAGAGGATTTTCGAGAGAGTCAGAGAGATCATTGATGAAGACCAGAAAAAGCACGGGGCCCAGAACACTGCCTTGGGGAACTCCAGCCTGAACAGGAAGAGGAGATGAGAGAAACCCATTCAGGGCCACACGTTGACGACGACTAGAGAGGAAGTCCGCCAGCCATGCGTGGAGATTTCCATGGATACCAAAGGAGGAGAGTTTGGTGAGCAGAGCGGGGTGCCAGACCGTGTCGAAGGCACGTGATATGTCGAGGGAGACAGCTCTAATTTCCTGTTTGGCATTGAGGACCTCCATCCATTGTTGAGACAGCAGAAGCAGCATGTCCAGAGTAGAGTGACCTGGTCTGAAACCAAATTGATGATCAGAGATCAAGCCATTGGAGAAGAGGAAATATTTCATATCAGAAGCAATGATGGATTCCATGACTTTGCTGATAATTGGGAGAAGGCTGATTGGTCTGTAGTTGCTAGGATCTGTTTTTGCACCTTTTTTGTGCAAAGCGGTGATGTTGGCTGATTTCCAAGCAGATGGCAGTTGACCTTGAGCAAAAGAGAGGGTGAAGAGAACAGAGAGAGGGTGAGATAGAGCAGCAGAGCAGGATTTTAGGACCCGTGGGCTGATGCCGTCGGGTCCAGTTGCAGAATCAGAGTCGAGGGTTGACAGAAACTTTTCCACCTTGTCAGGAGGAAAGGACACGGAGTCCAGGAGCAGCAGGGTACGACTGGGTATGGTGGGTACAGAGAGGGATGGGTTTGGGACACAAGATTTAGAGGCAAACACAGAGTTGAGGCATTCAGCTTTTTCACGTGCGGAGTCAGCTGTGTAGCCGTTTGAGGTAAGGGAGGGGATGGAGGGGGAACAAACACCAGAAACGGATTTGACCAGACGCCACCAGGATTTGGAAGAGGGAGACAGATAAGAGAGTTCGGTCTTGAGAACGGAGAGATATTGTTTCCTGGCTCTCCTGAAATGTCATGTAAGTGTATCTTCGTCCCCATACCATGAGAGGGGTGGGGTTTGTTAATTAGCGAGGGATTATGGGTAACTTAATCCACTGTATGTAATTGCCTCTAATATTTTCGTAAATTAATCCACTGTATGTAATTGCCTCTAATATTTTCCTGTGTTCCTTATGACACCCCACTACAGACACCTAGTAAGAAATCGGCCATTAACCACACTAATTAAAAAAACCAACCGGAAGCCAGGCATCAAGCACTATCGCTGATAACACCGACTTGGTGAGCACACAAGCACAGGCAAGTTCATGAGGCCACGCCTCGAAGAGCAGTGATTGGTCCTGGATTTGATTGAAACAAGGACTGGTAAGATGAGACTCGCTGATGAGAGTGGAGACGGAGACGTCATGGGATGACGTCAGAGCGTCAAGTACAAGATAGTTGGAGCGGCGGACATTTTCTCTCTTGGGTCCATACTTTGTTGGTGAACGGTCGCCGAAAAGCTCACTCTCAGCATCGACATTTTATCTCTCTCAGCATCGACATTTTATCTCTCAGCATCGATGTCCTTTTGGTTATTCTCGTTTTGGGATCAGGTGGTGAACGGTCGATACTGCTCTTGCGCAAGGAAGCTTCATCGTGAACGGTCATGTTCCGACATCTTGCTATTGGTCGTGAGGAGGCGGAACTGCGGACGGAGAGTTGCGGTTTCCTGTGCAGCGATTGTGAGGACAAGCGCGGCTGGAAGAGCGAGCTGCACGACAAGGCCATTTGCTTCGTGCACGGAGTCGGGAGTGAGCGGGCCGTGAGTGAGGCCGAGTTCGCACGAAATAACGTGCGTTTCCCACAAAGGCCTCAGACAATCTTTAACGATTCCTGACGAGATACACCAGCCAATTTGAGCTACAGTATGTGCCTACTAAATCACATCTATTTATTTTCCAGTTATTTTATCCTTTGTCTGGATTCAGGTCTGAATGGGAGCACTCCAATTCGGAATATCGTGTTATTGTGTTTTCTTTGTTACCAACATTTTCTTTAATAAATCCGGTATATTTGTACATTTTAATTCCGTGTTGTTTAAGTTAATTTATCCAGGTGTGAAGACGTCTGGTGGAGGCCGTCCATGTAAGTTCGTCATCCCCCTTTTCCCTCGCGTGTAATGAATACCGTCATATTGAATTGAACGCCTTGGAGTTGAAAATCGTTTGGTCTTCCGTGTCACCCTGCGGTGTTCACCACACAGGGTAGTCACACGACAGTATTATTCTTGGAGCCATATTTTTCACTTTTTAAAATCGCTTTTAAATTGGTTTTCTCTGCAACCGCATGACCGATATATGCAAAAATGTCAACATAGGAGCAACTGACTCCCTATGAAGAATTTTTATTGATAAATATGACGTCCTGGTTCATGTGGCATGGCAGCGATATTGGCTTTAAGGAAAAATGTCGACACTCTTCCTCTTTGAAGCCGCTGAACAACAAAAAAAAATGAAACTTGACACATGTAATCAACTCCCCATGGGAAAAGTTTGATAACGATGACATCATCAGTGAAATGGTGTGGCAGGCCTAATTGGATGAATCTAAATCTTTATGCGAAAACTTTGAACCTGCATATATGTGACACAATTCAAGATCAATTTTAATTTTGACATTGGTGACGTGGTTTGGCAGCCATAGGCAGGTTCATAGGCAGGTTCATAGGCAGGTTCAGCAGGTTCAGCATTTGGCAGGTTCAGCAGCCATGACATGGATTGAAAAAAAAAAACCTTCAAAAATCCTCTTCTCCAAAACAGCTTTACTAAGCGATGTGAAACTTCATATACATGATCGACTACCCATGGGGAATATAGTTTGAAAATTATAACGTCATTGGTCACATGGTCTGGCAGCCATATTGTATTGAAGCTAACACGTTTAAAAACCTTCTCTCTAACAGCTCAACCAGCGTATACAGCTCAATATATGATCAATCGAACAGCTCAATATATGATCAATGTGAAACTTTAAGTCTGTCACTTGGTCTGGCAGCCATATTGGTCACTTGGTCTGGCAGCCATATTGGATTGAAGGAAAACCTTTTTTTTAAACACCCTTCTCTTGAATTGCTCTACTGCAACACCCTTCTCCCATTGCTCCGCTTAACCCAAATTGGAATTGTGGGAATGAAATGAATGGGAATTGAAAGAAAGAGATAGTTTGAAATGGGGAGACACCACTCCAGGAAAACATAGACTAATTGACCACAACGCATGTCACCATTCCCTAATTAACCCTGTGACAATGGGCAAAGGTCTAACATTACATAGACAAAGATATAACTATCTCGGGATTCCTACAGTGTGAATGGATGCGCTCCCCCTGGGGATGCATTTTGCAAAACCACAAAAACATTTGACTGCGCCAGGATCACAAAGTTTCTTCACTTGCATTTTTGTTTCACACCATTAGAATAGAGCAGTTAGCACCCAAAAAAATTCTCGTGCAAATTTCTGATCAAGACCCTTTTTAACGCTTTTAGGGGTTCTTCATATCAACAAATTACCAACATGAAAACTTTTTACGTACCAAATAATTATTTTCATGTGTCTTTCTGATTTATTCAAAGTGGGAATTTTGTTCGGGCTCAGCATTTTCATTACATTTTTGCGAGACCATTTTTGAACCCTTGGAGCCTAAGGGGAGCTCAAAGGGAGTGCATGAATGAAAATTGGGTATTTGGGTAAATTTAAACACCCCTTTTGAAGATAACTAAGCTCATCATGAAAAAAAAAAAAAGGTTTACCCTTGGTCAGACAGATTTCACTTCGCAGGGGTTTTAAACTGCCATTTTGTTTCTGCCTGCTTTAAAATGCCTTGCCTTGGAACAACGATGGCCTCTCAAGGACTAGTTAAAGTATTTAATCAAAATACGTGTTCAGATTTGAAGATCGGATCTCGTGGATTACATAAGCAGCGGAATCTAGAGTGAAAACTGAAAAGGTTTAAGACAATAGCGATTCTTATAACTTAGCATATTTATTTAAGAAAGGCTGTGATCCCTCCTCCATATTTACACAAGAAAATGTCAAATTGCCAAAGCATTAAACTTAACCTTTTCTACTATTTGAAAATTATATTGAGTGAAGAAAAGATTAAGAAATGTGCCAAAAGTGTAACTTGAGTGCAAAGAAAATAATTAACGAGCGTGATCGCCCTGAAGGCTCCCCACAGTCGCGGCTGGGTTCTCCGTGGGGAAATCTCGGAGTTATAAAGGCAAAATAAATTAAACTAGAACTGCCACTTTAAAACTGCTGGCAGTGATGACCGGTTTACTCGCACCCACTTTTCATACAACCCCACTTTTGATACAACACCACTTTCATTGGACATGCTTTGCCACAACCCCCTTGGATACAACCCTGATAAACACTCACACACACACACACACACACACCCTTCACACACACACACACACACACACACACACACACACACACACACACACCCCTTCACACACACACACACACACATCCCCCCTCCCCCCACACGCACACCCCTCCACACATACATACACACACACACATACACACACATCCAACCCCCCCTCCTTCACACGCACCCCCCCCCCCACATACACACATATCCACCCCCCCCCCAAACCCACACACCCCCCCCAAACACCCCCACGCCCCTCCCCCACACGCACACCCCTCCACATATACACACACACACACACACACACCCCCACCTCCACACATACACACACACACACACACACATACACACACACACACACACACACACACACACATCTGCGCTCCCTCCATACGCACACCCCAACCCCCCCACCCCCACACACACACATATCCACCACCCCCCCCCCCCCCACCCACCCACACACACACACACACACACACACACACACACACACACACACATACATCCACACACACGCACATCCACACACACACACACACACACATTCCCCCTCCCCCCACATGCACACCCCTCCACACATACACACACACACCCCTCCACACACACACACACACACACACACACACACACACACACACACACACACACACACACAAACATGCACACACACAAACACACACACCCCTCCACACACGTACACACACATCCAACCCTCCCTCCTCCACACGCACACCCCAACCCCCTCCAACCTCCACACACACACATATCCACCCCCCCCCCCCCCCCCCCCGACACACATCCACACACATCCACACACACACACACACACAGATATCCACACACACGCACATCCACACATCCAACCCCTACTCCTCCACACGCACACCCCAACCCCCCCCCCCCCCCACATACACACATATCCACTCCCCCACCCACCACAACACAACACAACACAACACACCCCACCCCCCACAACACAACACAAAACATCCCCCCCCCCCACCCCTAACACACACACACACACACACACACACACACACACACACACACACACACACACACACACACACATCCAACCCCCTCCTCCACACGCACACACCAACCTCCCCCCCCCCCCCCCACATACACACATATCCACCCCCCCCCCCCCACACACACACGCCCCCACACACACACACACACATACCCCCACCCCTAACACACGCGCACACCAACCCCCCCCCCCCCCCCCCACACACACACCATCCCCCCCCCCCCCCCACACACACACCATCCCCCCCCCACACACACACACCCCCCCCCCCCCCCCACACCCACACACCCACACACACACACACATCCACACATGTCAATCCATGCACTGATTGCAGAAAAAGCCATTTTAAAAAGAAAATTAACCTGAAATTGCAGACAGAATTATTTATTTTATCTGAGAAGCTAAACGAATCTTCTTCTTCTTTAATACCTCAAACTTTATGTGAAATGCGATCGATTTTAAAAAATCAGAATTTGAGCAAATCTGTTTCATTCGTTTGTTAATATGCCTCATCTATTGACAAATCTGCAATTATAATTTTTTTTGAGGTTGAAATGACCGCGGGAGATCGCGTTATAGTGATGAGGTCCTGGATGGACATCTTCTTTTTCAGTCGCACACAACTTTGAGTGAAATACGATCGAGTTAAAAATAGTCAGAATTTGAGCAAATCTGTTTCATTTGTTTGTTAATATGCCTCATCTATTGACAAATCTGCAATTATAATTTTTTTTGAGGTTGAAATGATCGTGGGAGATCGCGTTATAGTGATGACGTCTTGGATGGACATCTTCTTCTGCAGTCGCACACAACTTTGAGTGAAATACGATCGAGTTAAAAATAGTCAGAATTTGAGCAAATCTGTTTCATTCGTTTGTTAATATGCCTCATCTATTGACAAATCTGCAATTATAATTTTTTTTGAGGTTGAAATGATCGTGGGAGATCGCGTTATAGTGATGATGTCTTGGATGGACATCTTCTTCTTCAGTCGCTCACAACTTTGAGTGAAATACGATCGAGTTAAAAATAGTCAGAATTTGAGCAAATCTGTTTCATTCGTTTGTTAATATGCCTCATCTATTGACAAATCTGCAATTATAATTTTTTTTGAGGTTCAAATGACCGCGGGAGATCACGTTATCGTGATCACGTTCTGGAAAGACAATCGGTGTGGTTCTTCTTCTTTCAACAATAAAGACTTATAGCTTCGAGACCGTACATCCAATCATCTTGACATTTTGCACACTTGTTCCGCTTGATGAGAGCTACATTGCATTAAAAATTCAAGTCGATACATGCAGTGGTTCAAGAGTTACAAGCTTTTTAAAATTTAACTTCCATTATTTATTGCGGCCAAACTATGTGACTTATCAAAACGTCTCAAGTAACGTTGAAACATACCCCCATGAGGAACATTTGTGTAAAGTTTCCACTCGATATCTCCACAAATTATGGAGGTGATTCCATTTCTAGTTTGAGCTTTAAAACATCATAACTCTGAAACCATGTGTCGGATGACGTCGTGCTCATTGACTTTTTTGTTCGTCATGGGTATGCGAATATGCATGCCAAGTTTGGGCTCGATCCGTTCAGCCGTTGCGGTGAAAAAGGGGTTTTTGTGTTTTTTCACGAAAAACAAGATGGCGGCCGAACCATGTGACGTATGACTTCGAAAATTTTTGCATTCTGAGTTTTTTTTAACTAAGCATCTGGGAAAAAAATCCCATTTTCAAGGGAGAAAATTTTTTGTTTGACGAATTCTAACCTCTTAACGTTAGCATTTTTAATATACTCGATACACATGTCTTTTGTTCCCATTGAAGAGTTCTTTAGAATGAGCCATTCCTCAAATTTTTCCATTGAGGCGTTTCGGAGATAGAGGGGAAAAGCTTTTAGCTCTTTCACGAGCCTCGATTCAGTATACAAAAAAAAAAAAAAGTTGCATTTGTTTTACAAGATGGCGCCCATACCACGTGACCTATGACGTCATAATTAGCATTAAAAAATTCATCATTTGATGAAAATTTCCTGTCAATCCGACCAGCGGTTGCTGAGAACATTAATTATGAAGTTTTCGGAGGTGCAAAATACGGCGGAAGAATAATAATAATAAGAAAAACTCTAGCAGTAATAATAGGTTATTCTCCATTTCATGGAGAGTAAACCTAATTAAAGATTTAATTAAAAGAATGATTAACATAATGTTATGAATGTTGGGGTAGGGGATATATAGATTCAGGTAGATCTGCATAGGTAGGTGTTCCGATGTCGTGAAGAAGAAGAAGAACCATTTCGATGTACAGTAAGTCAGAGATCTGTTTCGGCGGTTTGTTGGATTAAGTGTATATCTGTGATCATACAAGGATGATCGTGTGATAGGTAGAGTAGGGATTATGCTAATTCCCTGGTGTGTCAAACCTGTGATTATTCCGGTGTCCCATATGGCAACGCACCCATAGACATTAGCTGGGCCCATTAGCGCACCACACCCTACTTAAATTCCCCCTCCGCCACAATAACAGTACGACTCACAGGAAGCCAGTTCGGGACACCGCCAATGGAGCCGCAGCCAGCCGCATCGCCAGCTGGCATTGCAACACACGTCAAGCAGGCAGGCAAGGGACACGCTCAGAGGGGCAGCAATTGGTCAAGGCAAAGGGCGAGAAAGAAGCAGGTGGCCGATTGGCAGAGTAGAGGATGACTTGTGATTGGTCAGGGGAGGGGCAGAAAGCTTCCCCGTGATTGGTGGAAGGAAGGTGGAAGGAGCGACACACTGATTGGCCACCGACTGATGGTATGACACCAAGGGCGCGAAGCGCTCGGCCAATGCGGGGGGATCGACACGATCAGAACATTCGAGAGGTTAAGAAGCGACGCATTGATTGGGGGGAGGGTGAGCTGACGTCACGAGACGGCCAGTAAAACCACTTGCTGGCCGACATTTCCCTCTTCTCGTTTTTGGATTCCTTCCTGCCCGGATCTCTCGCTCGCTCGCTCTCGCTCTCGCTCTCGCTCTCGCTCTCGCTCTCGCTCTCGCTCTCTCTCGCTCTCTATCTCTCTCGATCTCTCTCGATCTCTCTCGATCTCTCTCTCTCTCTCGATGGATCTCTCTCTCTCTCTCTCGATGGATCTCTCTCGATGGATCTCTCTCTCTCTCGATGGATCTCTCTCTCTCTCGATGGATCTCTCTCTCTCGATGGATCTCTCTCCCTCTCTCTCTCGATGGATCTCTCTCTCTCTCTCGATGGATCTCTCTCTCTCTCTCGATGGATCTCTCTCTCTCTCTCGATGGATCTCTCTCTCTCTCTCGATGGATCTCTCTCTCTCTCTCGATGGATCTCTCTCTCTCTCTCTCGATGGATCTCTCTCTCTCTCTCGATGGATCTCTCTCTCTCGATGGATCTCTCTCTCTCTCGATGGATCTCTCTCTCTCTCGATGGATCTCTCTCTCTCTCTCTCTCGATGGATCTCTCTCTCTCTCTCGATGGATCTCTCTCTCTCTCGATGGATCTCTCTCTCTCTCGATGGATCTCTCTCTCTCTCGATGGATCTCTCTCTCTCGATGGATCTCTCTCTCTCTCGATGGATCTCTCTCTCTCTCGATGGATCTCTCTCTCTCTCTCGATGGATCTCTCTCTCTCTCTCGATGGATCTCTCTCTCTCTCTCGATGGATCTCTCTCTCTCTCTCGATGGATCTCTCTCTCTCTCGATGGATCTCTCTCTCTCGATGGATCTCTCTCTCTCTCGATGGATCTCTCTCTCTCTCGATGGATCTCTCTCTCTCTCGATGGATCTCTCTCTCTCTCGATGGATCTCTCTCTCTCTCGATGGATCTCTCTCTATCTCGATGGATCTCTCTCTATCTCGATGGATCTCTCTCTATCTCGATGGATCTCTCTCTCTCTCGATGGATCTCTCTCTCTCTCTCTCTCTCGATGGATCTCTCTCTCTCTCTCGATGGATCTCTCTCTCTCTCTCTCGATGGATCTCTCTCTCTCTCTCTCGATGGATCTCTCTCTCTCTCTCTCGATGGATCTCTCTCTCTCTCTCTCTCGATGGATCTCTCTCTCTCTCGATGGATCTCTCTCTCTCTCGATGGATCTCTCTCTCTCTCGATGGATCTCTCTCTCTCTCTCTCGATGGATCTCTCTCTCTCTCTCTCTCTCGATGGATCTCTCTCTCTCTCTCGATGGATCTCTCTCTCTCTCTCTCTCGATGGATCTCTCTCTCTCTCTCTCTCTCTCTCTCTCTCTCTCGATGGATCTCTCTCTCTCTCTCTCTCGATGTATCTCTCTCTCTCTCGATGTATCTCTCTCTCTCTCGATGTATCTCTCTCTCTCTCTCGATGTATCTCTCTCTCTCTCTCGATGTATCTCTCTCTCTCTCTCGATGGATCTCTCTCTCTCTCGATGGATCTCTCTCTCTCTCTCGATGGATCTCTCTCTCTCTCGATGGATCTCTCTCTCTCTCGATGGATCTCTCTCTCTCTCGATGGATCTCTCTCTCTCTCGATGGATCTCTCTCTCTCTCTCGATGGATCTCTCCATCGATCTCTCTCTCTCTCTCTCGAGATGGATCTCTCTCTCTGGATATCTCTCTCTCTCGATGGATCTCTCTCTCTCTCGATGGATCTCTCTCTCTCTCTCTCGATGGATCTCTCTCTCTCTCTCGATGGATGTCTCCATCGATCTCTCTCTCTCTCTCTCGAGATGGATCTCTCTCTCTGGATCTCTCTCTCTCTCGATGGATCTCTCTCTCTCTCGATGGATCTCTCTCTCTCTCTCTCTCTCTCGATGGATCTCTCTCTCTCTCGATGGATCTCTCTCTCTCTCTCTCTCTCTCTCTCTCTCTCGAGATGGATCTCTCTCTCTCTCTCGATGGATCTCTCTCTCTCTCTCTCGATGGATCTCTCTCTCTCTCTCTCGATGGATCTCTCTCTCTCTCTCTCTCTCTCTCTCTCGATGGATCTCTCTCTCTCTCTCTCTCTCGATGGATCTCTCTCTCTCTCGATGGATCTCTCTCTCTCTCGATGGATCTCTCTCTCTCTCGATGGATCTCTCTCTCTCGATGGATCTCTCTCTCTCTCTCTCTCGATGGATCTCTCTCTCTCTCTCTCGATGGATCTCTCTCTCTCTCTCTCGATGGATCTCTCTCTCTCTCTCTCGATGGATCTCTCTCTCTCTCGATGGATCTCTCTCTCTCTCGATGGATCTCTCTCTCTCTCGATGGATCTCTCTCTCTCGATGGATCTCTCTCTCTCGATGGATCTCTCTCTCTCGATGGATCTCTCTCTCTCTCTCGATGGATCTCTCTCTCTCTCTCGATGGATCTCTCTCTCTCTCTCTCTCTCTCTGGATCTCTCTCTCGATGGATCTCTCTCTCTCTGGATCTCTCTGGGTCTCGATGGATCTGGATCTCTCTCTCTCTCTCGATGGATCTCTCTCTCTCTCGATGGATCTCTCTCTCTCTCGATGGATCTCTCTCTCTCTCGATGGATCTCTCTCTCTCTCGATGGATCTCTCTCTCTCGATGGATCTCTCTCTCTCTCTCGATGGATCTCTCTCTCTCTCTCTCGATGGATCTCTCTCTCTCTCGATGGATCTCTCTCTCTCTCGATGGATCTCTCTCTCTCTCTCTCGATGGATCTCTCTCTCTCTCTCTCTCGATGGATCTCTCTCTCTCTCTCTCGATGGATCTCTCTCTCTCTCTCTCTCTCTCTCTCTCTCTCGATGGATCTCTCTCTCTCTCTCTCTCTCTCTCTCGATGGATCTCTCTCTCTCTCTCGATGGATCTCTCTCTCTCTCTCGATGGATCTCTCTCTCTCTCTCGATGGATCTCTCTCTCTCTCTCGATGGATCTCTCTCTCTCTCTCGATGGATCTCTCTCTCTCTCGATGGATCTCTCTCTCTCTCTCGATGGATCTCTCTCTCTCTCGATGGATCTCTCTCTCTCTCAATGGATCTCTCTCTCTCTCTCTCTCGATGGATCTCTCTCTCGATGGATCTCTCTCTCTCTCGATGGATCTCTCTCTCTCTCTCGATGGATCTCTCTCTCTCTCGATGGATCTCTCTCTCTCTCGATGGATCTCTCTCTCTCTCGATGGATCTCTCTCTCTCTCGATGGATCTCTCTCTCTCTCGATGGATCTCTCTCTCTCTCTCTCGATGGATCTCTCTCTCTCTCTCGATGGATCTCTCTCTCTCTCTCTCGATGGATCTCTCTCTCTCTCGATGGATCTCTTTCCGTTTGGACCCTTGCTTGTGGGTGACGAACGGTGGAGAGACTGTGGAGCGCCGGCGATCCTGCTCCCCTGTTGTTCGCGTACGGGACCTCACGTGTGAGCGACGACCGTGCAGGGGAGGCCTGCCGTGGCGGCGTACGTGGGCCTGGTGGAGCGTGAACGAGGCGCATCGAAGCCTAATTCCCGCCAACCGGAGCCGTGTCTGGACTGCACGCTTGTGGCCTGGACGACGTGCTCGGACCTGACGAACACTGACACACCTCAGCTAGACGGAGATAAGCTCGCACCACACAAACACAACGCTGATTTTAATTTATCCTCCCTGTTGTCGAAGTCTGCATATAGGAGCGCTCATTTGGGGTTTTAGCTATCGTTGCATTTCTTTGTATCGGGGTCCGGCAATAAAGCCGTGTTATTTTTGTACATAAATTCTGTTTTGTGTGGTTTATTAATTTGCAGGGTGAAGACGTCACCAAGGCCGACCAGGTAAATCGGTATTCTTCATTCCGTCTCGCATATCATTCGCCATCAATTGGATAACGCCTTTATTAAGCTCGATTGCCATCTGTGGCGTACTCTTGGTGTTAACTGAGAGCCAGCCACAGGACAATAACTGGAGGATTACAATGAGTAAAGCAACGCGACAAGTGAACGAGTTCAAGAGAGAATTCGAAAAATATCCGAATAATATTTGAATTTATCTACCCTTTGAAAAACTTCCACTCATTTTTGAGGCGTCGCTCTCGCCCATTTCCTCGCACTCATCGACTTCCTCGGTCCCTCCCCGCCTCCAATTCCTCACTCTCCACCCTCTGCCCATTTCTCACTCCCTCCTCTCTCTTTCTCTTGCTCTCACCCACCTTGTTGCACCCTCTCCCTCCTGGAGTGTGGCAGGGCATTTCTCTTCACCCCCCCCTTCCTCGCTCTCCCCACCCCCGATCTCGCTCTTCCCACCCCCTACCTTGCTCTCCCCCTCCCCTTCCTCGCTCTCCCCCACTTCCTCACTTTTTTATTTTTTTATTTTTATTTTTAAAATACAGAATCGAGGCTCATGTAAGAGCTATCACATTGAACATGAAAACATGCACAGATACATAAAACATACAATGAAATAAGTGGAAGACAAGAGGGGGGAGAGGGAAGCACACAAGCACAACAACAGTAGAGAACAAGGACGTTGGTAGATCTGTGGAAAGGGTAGGGCTGGGGAAGTGGGAGGTGTACACGGTATAAAGCAAATTAACACGACTAGGAATTTCACTACGAGGAATTTCAGGAAAGAAGTTGGGGATTGAAAGAGGTGGATTTGAGGTGTATTATCGGGGATAGAAAAGATCAAAGTTTTGGATGGGGGAAGATAAGAGATGGTTGTGAACAGCTTTTTTAAAGACCTGGAGGGAAGAGTGGGATTGAAGAGAGTGAGGGAGTTTGTTCCAGAGGCGGGAGAAAAGAGGAATGAAAGAGTGAAGGTGAGCAGAGAGTCTTGATTTTGGCAGTTTCACCAGAAGAGGGTTGCTGGCAGATCTGTTGCATCCTGCAGGAATATTTGGGGAACAGAGCACAGACAGACCAGGGGGAGCAAGACCGGAGAGGAGTCGGTAGAAGACAGAAAGACCACCTACCTGTCTGCCCTGCACCCCTCCCCCCCCTGCTCCCCTTCCTTGCTCGCTCCCCTCTTCCTTGTTCTCCCCCTTCTTTGCTCTTCTCCCCCCCCCCTCCTTCCTTGCTGTCTCATCCCACCCCCACCCCCATTCCTTGCTCTCCCCCTGCTTCCCCCACTTCCTCTCTCGCCCAACTTCCTCTCTCGCTGCACTTCCTCTCTCGCCGCACTTCCTCTCTCGGCGCACTTCTTCTCTCGCCGCACTTCCTCTCTTGCCCCACTTCCTCTCTCGCCCCACTTCCTCTCTCGCCCCACTTCCTCTCTTGCGCCACTTCCTCTCTCGCCCCACTTCCTCACTCTCCCCTCCCTTCCTTGCTCTCGCCCCTTTCACCCCTCTCCTCGCTGCCCCAGCCCTTCTATCTCTCCCCTCCCTCTCCTCTATCTCTCCTCCTTCTCTATCTCCCCGCCCCTCGTCACTCTCCTCACCCCCTCCTGTATCCCTCTCTCCCCCACGTCTCTCTCCCCCACGTCTCTCTCCCCCACGTCTCTCTCCCCCACGTCTCTCTCCCCCACGTCTCTCTCCCCCACGTCTCTCTCCCCCACGTCTCTCTCCCCCACGTCTCTCTCCCCCACGTCTCTCTCCCCCACGTCTCTCTCCCCCACGTCTCTCTCCCCCACGTCTCTCTCCCCCACGTCTCTCTCCCCCACGTCTCTCTCCCCCACGTCTCTCTCCCCCACGTCTCTCTCCCCCACGTCTCTCTCCTCCACGTCTCGCTCCCCCACGTCTCGCTCCCCCACGTCTCTCTCCCCCACGCCTCTCTCCCCCACGCCTCTCTCCCCCACGCCTCTCTCCCCCACGCCTCTCTCCCCCACGCCTCTCTCCCCCACGCCTCTCTCCCCCACGCCTCTCTCCCCCACGCCTCTCTCCCCCACGCCTCTCTCCCCCACGCCTCTCTCCCCCACGCCTCTCTCCCCCACGCCTCTCTCCCCCACGCCTCTCTCCCCCACGCCTCTCTCCCCCACGCCTCTCTCCCCCACGCCTCTCTCCCCCACGCCTCTCTCCCCCACGCCTCTCTCCCCCACGCCTCTCTCCCCCACGCCTCTCTCCCCCACCTCTTTCTCTCTCCCCCACCTCTTTCTCTCTCCCCCACCTCTTTCTCTCTCCCCCACCTCTTTCTCTCTCCCCCACCTCTTTCTCTCTCCCCCACCTCTTTCTCTCTCCCCCACCTCTTTCTCTCTCCCCCACCTCTTTCTCTCCCCCACCTCTTTCTCTCCCCCACCTCTTTCTCTCCCCCACCTCTTTCTCTCCCCCACCTCTTTCTCTCCCCCACCTCTTTCTCTCCCCCACCTCTTTCTCTCCCCCACCTCTTTCTCTCCCCCACCTCTTTCTCTCCCCCACCTCTTTCTCTCCCCCACCTCTTTCTCTCCCCCACCTCTTTCTCTCCCCCACCTCTTTCTCTCCCCCACCCCTTTCTCTCCCCCACCTCTTTCTCTCCCCCACCTCTTTCTCTCCCCCACCTCTTTCTCTCCCCCACCTCTTTCTCTCCCCCACCTCTTTCTCTCCCCCACCTCTTTCTCTCCCCCACCTCTTTCTCTCCCCCACCTCTTTCTCTCCCCCACATCTTTCTCTCCCCCACCTCTTTCTCTCCCCCACCTCTTTCTCTCCCCCACCTCTTTCTCTCCCCCACCTCTTTCTCTCCCCCACCTCTTTCTCTCCCCCACCTCTTTCTCTCCCCCACCTCTTTCTCTCCCCCACCTCTTTCTCTCCCCCACCTCTTTCTCTCCCCCACCTCTTTCTCTCCCCCACCTCTTTCTCTCCCCCACCTCTTTCTCTCCCACTCCTCTTTCTCTCCCCCACCTCTTTCTCTCCCCCACCTCTTTCTCTCCCCCACCTCTTTCTCTCCCCCACCTCTTTCTCTCCCCCACCTCTTTCTCTCCCCCACCTCTTTCTCTCCCCCACCTCTTTCACTCCCCCACCCCTTTCTCTCCCCCACCCCTCCTTAATATATCCATCAGTGAAGTGATAAGTTGTACTTGCGTATATGTTGAAGCGCGGTGCTACGCGCGCTACTTGTTTAGCAAGGAGGAAGCGGACAACGCGGTAAGTTAAAAGAGTCTTTATTGCAAGAGCTCCACTGTAGCACTGGAGCGCTCCGGGCTGCGCGCCCGGTGTATATCCCGAGGCCACGCCTACCCCTCGGGCGTGGCCCCCGCCCACTTGGTGAGCGGAGTGATGCCATCACGCCAGTGAGCTTTCGTGTCCGCCACACGCGCCCCCCCCCAGAATTCCCGCGCACCTGGAGGGCCAGTTTGCGGGGCAAACGGATGAACCGGCCGAAGCGCCCTGTGGCGACTGGCGGGGTGCAGGGATGCCAGCCGGGATGCCTCCGGCTGCACCCGGGATGGGTCCCGGACCGGGGGGCGGCGTGCCGGCGGGGCTGGGCGGTGCCAGGGGTCCGCCCGCAGGGGGGCGGCCTCGACGCGGGGGCCGAACCACCGGCGGTGGGTGGTCCACGTCGAGGTGGGCCGGCTTGAGGCGATCCACTGAGACGCGGTCGGGAGTACCGCCGATGTCCAAGGTGAAATGTTTCACCCCGGTCTCCAGCACACGGAAAGGCCCGTCGTACGGGGGCCGCAGTGGTGTCCGGTGCCGGACGAAGACGTACTCCGTGGTGCGAAGCTCCGGGGCGACGTGCGTAGGTGGGTGCCCGTGGTGCGCCGTCGGCACCGGGGCGAACCTCCGGGCGGTCTCCTGCAGCGTGGAGCGCTCCTGCGCCGCGGACCATGGTGCCGTGGGGTCGGGGAGGAACTCGCCCGGCACCCGCAGCGGTTGTCCAAAGACCAACTCCGCCGCGGATGCGCGTAGGTCGTCCTTGGGTGCCGTCCGGAGGCCCAGCAGGACCCAGGGGAGCCTGTCGACCCAGCCGCCGTCGCTGAGGGTGGCTCGGAGCACGGCCTTCAACGAGCGGTGGAACCGCTCGCACAGGCCGTTGGCCTGGGGTGGTAGGCCGTGGTTCGGTGCAGCTGAACCCCGAGCCCCCGCGCGACCGCCCCCCAGAGCTCCGAGGTGAACTGGGGGCCGCGGTTGGACGAGATGTCCGAGGGGGCGCCGAACCGGGCGACCCAGGTGGCGATGAACGCCTGCGCGATGTCCGTCGTCGCCGCCAAAGGCACGGCCTCCGGCCACCGGGTGGTGCGGTCCACCATTGTGAGGACATGGGTGAAACCCTGCGAGGGGGGCAGAGGTCCCACCAGGTCCACGTGAACGTGGTCGAACCTACGCTCCGGCACCGGAAACGGGGCCAATGGGGCCTGGGTGTGTCGGTGCACCTTCGCGCGCTGGCACGCGAGGCACGTTCTGGTCCAGCCGCGGACGGCCTTCCGGAGGCCATGCCAGACAAACTTGTCGGCGACCAACCTCTGGGAGGCCCTCGTGCCCGGGTGGGACAGGCCGTGGATGGCGGCAAAAAACCTGGCGCTGCCAGCCCCCGGGCACGATGGGGCGAGGCCGCCGGAGGGAGACGTCGCACCAGAGGGCCGTGCCCACGCCGTCGAACGGCACCTCGGTGATGCTGAGGCCCGTGACGGCGGTCCGCAAGGCCTGGACGTCGGGGTCGGCGGCCTGGTCCGCCGCCATCCGGGCATAGTCGATGCCGAGGTGGACTGCGTGGGCGACGGACCGGGAAAGGAAATCCGCCACCG
Source organism: Myxine glutinosa (assembly GCF_964187855.1). Taxonomy (NCBI): domain Eukaryota; kingdom Metazoa; phylum Chordata; class Myxini; order Myxiniformes; family Myxinidae; genus Myxine; species Myxine glutinosa. The sequence continues at coordinate 1,120,101 of NC_136263.1, read as the reverse complement.
GGTTGTCCTTCCCCGCGACGTGCCGGATGTCCGTCGTATATTCGGACACGGCCGAGAGGTGACGCTGCTGCCAGGCCGACCACGGCTCGGTGACCTTGCCCATCGCGAAGACCAGTGGCTTGTGGTCGACGAAGGCCGTGAACGCACGGCCCTCGAGCAGATGGCGGAAGTGCCTGACCGCCAGGTGGAGCCCGAGCAACTCGCGGTCGAAGGTACTATAACGGCGTTCGGGCGGGCGAAGCTGCCGGCTGAAGAACGCCAGCGGTTGCCAAGCACCACGCACCCATTTCTCGTGCACCGCGCCCACCGCGTAGTCCGAGGCGTCGGTGGTGAGGGCGATCGGTGCATCGGGCGCAGGGTGCGCGAGCATGGTGGCGTTGGCCAAGGCGAGCTTCGCGCCGACGAACGCCGTGTCCATCTGCTCGGTCCAGGTAACGTCACCTTTGCCCGGCTTCCCTCGGAGGGCCTCGTGCAGGGGGCGCAGGAGCTGGGCGATGCGGGGCAGGAACCGATGGTAAAAGTTTACCATGCCCAGGAACTCCTGGAGCCCCTTGATCGTGCGGGGGCGCGGAAACCCCTTCACTGCCTCCACCTTGGCCGGTAGGGGGACGGCCCCTTGCCTGGTGATGCGGTGCCCCAAAAGGTCGATCTCGGCGACGCCGAACCGGCACTTGGCGGGGTTCACGATGAGGCCATCCTGGCCCAGGCGTTCGAAGAGTGTGCGGAGATGGTGGATGTGCTGCTCGCGGGACCCGCTGGCGACGAGGATGTCGTCCAGGTAGACGTACACAAAATCCAAGTCGCGCAAGACGCTGTCCATTAGTCGCTGGAACGCCTGAGCCGCATTCTTCAACCCGAAGGGCATCCGAAGAAATTCGAAAAGTCCGAATGGCGTGATGACCACCGTCTTCGGGATGTCCTCCGGCCTGACGGGGACCTGATGGTAACCGCGTATGAGGTCCACCTTTGAAAAGAAGGACATGCCCGCCAACCGGGCGGAGAAGTCCTGGATGTGGGGGACGGGGTAGCGGTCGGGGGTGGTGGCGTCGTTGAGGCGCCGGTAGTCCCCGCACGGTCGCCATCCCCCGCCGGGCTTTGGCACGATGTGGAGCGGCGACGCCCAAGCACTCTCGGAGCGCCGCACGATGCCGAGCCGCTCCAGCGTAGCGAACGCCGCTTTAGCTACCGCGAGCTTCGTCGGCTCGAGGCGTCGTGCCCGGGCATAGACCGGTGGCCCGGCGGTGGGGATGTGGTGTTCCACCCCGTGCTTGACGGCCCCCGCCGAGAAGGTGGGCCGCGTGAGGGCCGGGAAGCCGGCGAGGAGGCGCGTGAATTCGTCCGCTGCCGGAAGCGTACAGATCAACCTGGCCGGAACCGAACCGCTCAGCAAGCCGCTCGGCGAGCCGCTCGATGAGCCGCTCCGTGAGCTGCTCAACGACCTGGGCAGCAAGCGAGCGAGCTGAACGTCTCGGCCTGGTCGAGCCTTCTGTGCTTTACGTCCACCAACAGCCCATTAGTGCACAGGAAGTCCGCGCCGAGCAGTGCCATGGGCACGTCGGCAGTGACGAACGACCACCGGAAAACCTGCCCTCCGAACCGCAGAGAGAGGCAGCGTTTTCTGTATGTGCGTATGGACGTACTGTTGGCAGCAAGCAGCGCGGGGCCCCGGCCCGCGGTTTGCTTGTCGGACGTACCGGCGGGAACGACACTCACCTGCGCTCCCGTGTCGCACAGGTAACGGCGCCCGGATAAGGTGTCCGTTATGAACAGTAGGCTGTTTGAACGGCCGGCGCTCAGTGCCACTACTGAGGGCCGGGCCGGGCGTTTCCCGACCTGCCGAATGAGCACGGCGGGCGACACTGCCGAGCCTCGTGGCCGAACTGGGCGTGGAAAAAACACCAGGTTGGTGGCAGAGGCCGCGGTTTTCTCCGCGGTGGTGGGCGGGGCGTGGCGGCGGCCGCGAGGTGTGCATCAGCATCAGCCACGAGGTGTGCATCAGCCTCGGGATGCGCGACGGCCGCGCCAAAACTCGCCTGCGTGTCCAAAGCCGCGAAGAACTTGTCGGCCTCAGCAGCGAGAGCTCGGGATTCCGTTGTCGCAGAACCGGCCAATGCGAGGCGTACTCGTGCCGGCAGCTGGCGTCGAAATAACGCCTGGAATAGAGCATTCGGGGTTTCGTCGCCCATCAGCGACAGCATATGGTCCATGCGGACCGACGGTCGCGTGTCACCGAGCTTGGGGAGGTCCAGGAGGCGGTCGGCCCATACGTCCACCGTGAGGCCAAACGTGGCGAGGAGGAGATGCTTGATCGCCTCGTACCTGCCGTCGGCCGGTGGGTTCCTCAGGACCGACACGACGCGGGCGGCCGTGCCCGGCCCGAGAGAGGCGACCACGTGGCAGTACATGGTCTCGTCCACCGTGATGCCTCGAAGTCGGAACTGGGCTTCTGCCTGCAGGAACCAAACTTCAGCTTGAGCCTCCCAGAACTCGGGGAGTTTGATTGTGACCGCGTTGGTTGCCATTGGTGTGGCGTGTTCGGGTGGTCAGCGACGGCTGACCAGAACGTCGGAGGGTCACCAATGAAGCGCGGTGCTACGCACGCTACTTGTTTAGCAAGGAGGAAGCGGACAACGCGGTAAGTTAAAAGAGTCTTTATTGCAAGAGCTCCACTGTAGCACTGGAGTGCTCCGGGCTGCGCACTCGGTGTATATCCCGAGGCCACGCCTACCCCTTGGGCGTGGCCGCCGCCCACTTGGTGCGCGGAATGATGCCATCACGCCAGTGAGCTTTCGTGTCCACCACAATGTAATATTTACATATGCATTTTACATTTTTGTAACGGATGTCATCCAAAAAATAAAAAATGGTCTGTCGGTAAAAGTGGTGTTCATGTACCCACCAGCCAAAATAAATTGAATACCCCTGATTATGTACTCGGTTTATTTTTTAACAACATGTGATGTGAACATAATCTAATGGACTCTACATGTGTCATAGTATCTGGTAGCAGGACTTTTTATGGTGCTTCAACCCTTTATGTTTATTACCTTTTGTTTATTAACTGAGTTAACATGATATGGTGCTTCAACTCTCAAAGGAAGTGAATCGATGACATTCCTTGTCACAACCATATCCAAGTTTTGTTAAATGTGGAGTACATTTTGTTGCAACTCTTTGCATATTAAACTGCAGCGATCGGCTTTTCTGCAGCTCCCGATCTATATGTGCACCGACGTGTTCATGTGAGGACTCTTTGATGTTTCCCTTGACTCGTAGGCAATAACGGTTATCTGCAAAAGCACATTGCTGAAGCACAGTACGCAGGCAACGACACTGCCAGATGACCTGCACTACGATCCGAGCAACTTCCTGCGTCTCTACCTCAAGCCTTCTGTAGTGGTATGCACACCATGTTAAAGCAATCGATCTCATGAGGAGATTGCACCTTGGAGCAAAACATCAAAGATGCAGTATTTGGCCCTGTGGACATAAGAGTCTCGAACATTCACAATATCGCCCTGTCCAATGGCTGTGCCTTGGGCTCCCCTTAAAAACCAAAATCATCCATTCTGTATTGATGACGTTTTACACTCCATGAATCTGATATATTGTTGTTGTGTGCCATCGTAGATGTGATCGATTACTTTGTCATCTGATCAGAAATGATCCATCGGCAACTGCAAAACCTATCGGTATACCGAGCGTGAAAACACCAACCACTGCTTTTCTGTTGTTTTCTCCCTCGCCATAGACAAGGCAACAATTGTATTACCAACATTTTAATACACGAACCTAAACAAGAGGAATAATTGCTTTGCAATATATGTCCCCTTCCGGTCCCAATATTATCCATTGCAAGGCCATAACTTTTTTTTTTTTTAATGGATGAAACGCCCAGAAATCCAAAAAGGGCATAACTCGTGACCTAATCAACTCTCCATGGGGTATATAGGGTGATAATGATGACATCATCGTTGAAGTGGTATTCCAGCCATAATTGGTTGAATCAAAATCCTTATCCTGAAAAATCTGAAACTCCATATATCTGCTCTACAACCCGATGTGAATGATTAATTGAATTTTTGACGTCATCATTCACGTGGTATGGTGTCCATATTGGATTGAAAATAAAAACGTAAAAAATATTTTACCCCAAACCGCTTAACATACCAATGCGAAACTTCATACATATGATCAACTAGCCATGGGGAATATAGTTTGAAATATTTTTCATATTCATCTTTATTGCTGATTTGTAGCCCTATTGTGCACAAAAGTGGTCATTTAATATCCTAATAATCTATATATATAAAACACAGTGTGTGTGTGTGTGTGTGTGTGTGTGTGTGTGTGTGTGTGTGTGTGTGTGTGTGTGTGTGTGTGTGTGTGTGTGTGTGTGTGTGTGTGTGTGTGTGTGTGTGTGTGTGTGTGTGTGTGTGTGTGTGTGTGTGTGTGTGTGTGTGTGTGTGTGTGTGTGTGTGATGTTACCGATAGACTCCTAAACGGAGAGGCTTACGTGCTTGATATTTGACATAGACATGGCCATTGAGCGTGGGCCGAACTCAAAATATTTGACGATCCATATTTTTAATTCATATTTACCTCAGCGCATTTCAGCGAAGTACCCGCTAATCTCAGCCGGTTCCAGAGCATCTCGCTGATTCGCTCAGAGCGATCACGTGATGTTCCATTCCCGCCGCCAGACTGATTCGCTCAGAGCGATCACGTGATGTTCCATCCCATCACACGTCACTTCACCTTTTATGTGATCGTGTTTTGTATCGATTTTGTGCGATATGAATTAAAGACGTCTTTGAAACAGCTGTGAAACGTCTTTCCACAACCCTTCCGTAACCGATTGGTTACGTCTTCTTCACTTCACTTCACCTTCACTTCACTTCACCTTTTATGCGATCGTGTTTTGTATCGATTTGTGCGATATGAATTGAAGACTTTTTTGAAACAGCTGTGAAACGTCTTTCCACAACCCTTCCGTAACCGATTGGAGCAGTTTCTTGCCGCACAAAACGAGATCCGCGAAGCGAGTTGGTCGAGTCGTGCTGACCAAGATGGCGACACGGCGGCTTCACTTTTCACGGAGTATGAGCGTGCTATATATTTTCAATTCAGTGCGCCCGTGATTTGTGGCATAGACATGACCATTGGGCCTTCACGGTGTAATTTGTGCGAGGCTTTTGTCCGAGTGAGCTTGAGTCGAGAGGGCGAATGTACGGGTTGGGAATGTACAGGTCTCCCTTCCCCCGCCCCGGCAACGCGGTACTGGAGGACGTCACAGGATCGGTGAGTCTCCAAAATCCGCTTCGTGCTGTTGCGAATATGCAGGGCTATGTCTGATTGTTGTGCTGCTCTCCGACCATGAGAACTGCAACGTCATTGTTGACTGGCCATCCCCTTCCCTCCCCCCTCCCATCCCTCACCCTCCCATCCCTCACCCTCCCATCCCTCCCCCTCCCCCTCCCCCTCCCCCTCCCCCCTCCCCCTCTCCCCCTCCTCCTCCTCCCCCTCCCCCTTCCCCCCTCCCACACCCTCCCCCCTCCCACACCCTTCCCCCTCCCACACCCTCCCCCCCTCCCCCTCCCCCTCCCATCCCGCACCCTCCCCATCCCCTCCCTCCTCCCCTCCCCCCTCCTCCCCTCCCCCCTCCCCCTCCCCCTTACCCCCCTTCCCCCCTCCCCCTCCCCCTTACCCCCCTTCCCCCTCCCCTCCCCCTCTGGCCCCTTCCCACCTCCCTCCCCCCTCCCTCCTCCCCTCCTCCCCTCCCCCTCCTCCTCCCTCTCCCCCTTCCCCTCCCCCTCCCCCCTCTCCCCCCTCCCACCCCTCCCTCCTCCCCCTCCCACCCCCTCCCCCCACCCCCCCACACCCCCCCACCCCCTCCCACCCCTCCCATGCCTCACCCTCCCCATCCCCCCCTCTTCTCCCCTTCCCATCCCCCCCTCTTCTCCCCTCTCCCCTTCCCCCTCCCCCTCCCACTCTTCTCCCCTCCCCCCCCGTTCCCCTCCCCTCCCCTCCCCTCCCCCCATTTCCCTCCCCTCCCCTCCCGTCCCTCCCCTCCCCCGCCCAGCAATGCCGGGTACTTCTGCTCGTGAATCGATAAATCTATGGATAATGGCAATTAGTCTGTGGGCTGAGTAGGGTTTACATGCACCCCCCCCCACCCCCCCCCCCCCCCACAACTTAACTTCCTGGTATGTCCATGTACCCCCCACCCTAGGGGTTAGGAAAAACCATGTTAACAGAAAAAAAACTCATTCCCAAGGTACCTCCCATGCATATTTTGATGTTACCCCCCTGTGTCGGTGATTTCCGAAAATTAGGGGTAGGCGAAATTCAAATGGCCATAACCTTTTACCTAGTCATCCTATGGTTGCATATGACCCCTCAAAATGTTTGTCCTGGGACACTCTTTACAATGATATGTGTTATATGCAAATGAGGTCACCAGAGGTCAAACTCTGACGTAATTTGGGGGTTGCCCAAAATCCATGACCTTGAAAGTTAAAAATGACCTGAGGTAGGCAAGAAATTGGTAAAGGAATGTTTTATTATGCCTTTTTGATAGTACATACATCAAGACAGTTTATGGAAAAAACAGCTTCGAAATTTCCAAGTATTGACTGGTTGGCGGTCGTTTGAATTTAGAGGACGAATTCAAAAAATGACCAAAATTTGTTCTTTCAACCTCCAAAGCATCAATACTTGGTTTTGATGACAAAGATTTGCTAAATGGGTTCAAAGGTGGTATCATAACATAATATTCCAAAACTGGCTATAATCTGACATTCAAGGTCAGATTATCAAGGTCAAAGGTCAACTGGGTGCATAATTTTCTTTCAAGGAAAGTCATTTGCCAGTTCGCAATAATCACAAAACCAACCAAAAAATTATTAGTTATTTAAGAAATTATGTCACCATTCAGATCCAAGTTACACCATTCCCCGAGTGAATTCTATGCCCCAAATAAAAGCTAACCTATAAGATGTGACATTGATTGTGGTTCAACCAACTTCACTTCAGTTTAATGACAGAACTTAATCATCGTCGCTCTCACTTCCGCTCTCTTCACTTGAAGATGACATTTCATCGCCTTGGTCATTGTTATCATCTCCATCCTCCTCCTCATCATCACTGTTCTCACACTCCAGTTTCTGTTCAAGGATATCCACCAGTTTGGTTGGCAAAATGTCATGATCTGTCCATTTTGGCTGCAGGGTCCCACTTTCGTCTACCCATCCATGTCCATGAATTGGATTCGGCATATCAGGATTTGGGATGTGAGCTCGCCTCCATATTAGACCGAGCGCCAGCGAAATTTGTTCAACCGGAAAGAGACAGAAGGTTTCATTACATGAGGTGGCTGATCGTCCATCACTGACTGAAGGTCGGGATTGCTGCCGGGTCATAGCCTGTACCTTAGGCCTACAGGTGACCTTTTCGGGTCACCAAAAATGCACTTATTCAACCCAACAGCGACAAGGAAACTAATTGCACCAATGCATTTGGTAGGGACCGTAGTTCACCAAAAGTACCGTGACAGCAATTTTATACTGTACATTTTCGAGAACAGCAGCTTTTTTAATCGGTCACGTGACCACATTTATTCAACCAAAGAGCGACAAGCATCAAACTTGGTTCATATAATGCAATGGTTATTGCCAAACACGAAAATACCAATGACAGCAATTTTCTCCTGTACTTTGACCTTGACAGCAACCTTTGACCTCGACACACCCACAACGCAGATGCTTATGCAATCCAAATGCGACAAGTATCAAACTTTTTAAAACGCGATATGGAGATATTTTCAAATACAAAAATACCAATGACAGCAATATGTTCTCCTGTAGGCCTAATTTGACCTTGATCCACTTGAGCGACCCGGATGCGGGCAACCTACTTCCGGATTTCAATCGCTGGTCAACGTCTGTAACATGACGTACATATCCTAAAGCGATTCAACTCTCACTGGCCGTATTGAATAAGAGGAAAGAGGAAGTGGTTTGAATCAATTACCAGTGACCAATAATCAAACAAAAACAAACAGCGAGTACCGTTAACCGTCAATTTTAAATGTTAACCCAAAAATATGGAAATATTATGTGGCAATACCAACAATGACGTCATCCAAAACCAATACCGACAAGCAAATCCCAACCTACTCAGTTTATCCGAATATGGTACGGACTGTATTGACAGTAGTTCCATAAGCATAAGGTTCCTGCCGCATTGATCACAGTGTATAAACTGTGTTGATCACTCCGTTTCGGATTCGCTCCCGCTATCCCCACTCCAGGGTTCACCATCACTATCAGGTGAGAGCGTGTCTATGGGCTGGTCTCGGTCGGCCTCGTCCTCCACGTCTGTGTCGCATTCGTAGGGATCCTCTACAAACTCCTCAGTCTCTGGGGCAGCAGGCTTTTTCAGCTCTTCAGGCAGTACAGGTCCGAGAAACCACTGGAATGTGTAGTTGCCAGTTGCATCCACTTCCCAGCCATAGTTGGTGGGATACATTCCGGCCGTTGGATTCGCTTTCGAAGCCGATTTCCACATCAAGGAGACATAGTGAGCCCTATGGAGATGCTGCAGAAGGGTTCTCCTGCACGGCGGCAGCGAAGCACAGTTCATCTTCCTCACTTGGTCAGATAACTTTCCCGCCCCTACCATCTTGAAAAAGGCCTCTGCTCGCGCCTCATCAACACATTTGGCGCTTTTATTGCCGTACACGTGGCAAACGAATCTTTCCAACCCCACGACATCCATTTCGTCATCACACAAAGACTGCAAAGCCTTGACATGCCCTTTCTCCATTATTTCAAAGGGTTTCTGTAGAACGCCGATGTGTAGTCGCATCCTGTTCGGGCGTGAAAACCAACGACAGCCTCTGTTGTACCGGCTTCCCTGTCCTCCAGTACGTGTGCAATTTCGGACACGCTGATGAAGCGGCGACTGTTTACGCTTCCGTAGTCTAGCATTATGCGGTGGGGATGCTTTGCAGTGATTGGCAACAGTATCACTAAAACATCAGTGTCCGAGGAGCGCACGGTTATGTCACCTGACATTGCCGTCACGGCATGATAAGCAAATAAAGTGTCTGCCTCTTCATGTTGGCCTTGATACTGTGAGGGAACGGACACCACCAGCAACCCCTTACTGTTCACCTTTAGTTCTATACAACTTCCCCCGTGGGAAACATACACTGTTTTGCGGTCAATGATACTAGCGTACTGCTCGTTCTGGACTTCTTCCATCATGAATTTCAGAAATGCATTCTTGAAATGATAGTTTTTCAGGAGTTCACTGCCATTCTTCTTTTGCCTCTGTTCCGGCCCTGTTATCACAAAATCCTCATGTCCACCACCCCGGTTCCTCCTCTCCAGATCTTTTATTGATGGCGTCAGGTACTTGTCAAGAAGCAGGTGCATCTCAATTGCGGTACCGGCGTGCGGACAAATGTGCACCATTATATCTCTAGCTATCGAGCGATACGTTGATTGTTTGTGGCGAGTCAAAACCTCGTAAAGAATAAGGCCACCATCAACGAGATATACCGATGGCCTCACTGAGAGGGAGATGTCCATGTCGCTGGAAGGTTCTTTCTGTTTACTTTCCAGAACTTTTGTGAACGCTGACTTCGTCGTCTTCGTCACTGACCCATCACTGTGTGCGATTGACAGGGGAATCGGGGTGATTGGATGGCTTAGTAGATCTCGGAGGTCGATAGCTTCTCGTACCGCATCCATCGCCAGTATGTGAGCGAAGGCGTCTCTCACACCTTCGGTACCAACTTTTTCACGTTTGGTCGCTTTTCGAGCGTTCTCGGATGCGAAGTTTTGCACTTTGATGCGCTTCACCGTTTTTACAAACCTTGCTCCGTCTTCTGCGCACTCAAACAGAAACTCCGATCTAGCCGCTTTTCCCCGTTGAAGAGTTGTGGTGAGGTAGGTGGTCGTCGCCTCTGCGACACTTTGTCCCGTAGCCAAGTTGACGAGGGTGTCTGGTGTGGCGGCATCGAAGGGGTTGCATGTTTCAATGAACTGCTGCTTGAGACGGCCGGTGCTTTCTTTGTATTTCCGCAGACGTTGTGTGCGCAACTGGTTTGCCGGTGTTTCTCCCCTTTGGATTCCACACATCTCTTTCAACTCAGTTACGGCCATGCTACGTTGGGTAAGGCTGACACACCACCGCCGAAAAGCCTTCTCCGAATTTCCGAAGTGAACGACTCCGGAGGCTGCAGATGCGGCGTCGCGATTCGCCGTTTGCTCCAAAGTTAGGTCAATCGCACTGCGGGAGTACGACTTCTTCGTACGTTTTGTGCTGAAGGCACCGGCTTTCAGTACATCCATTGCAGCTGAATCTAGGTGACGCAGCTTGTCCAGATAGAGTGAACCCCACCGAGAATAATTTGGTCTGTTCAATGCGAAGAAAACGTCCATCAGATGAGGCAGAACTGTCACATACAGGTCGACATCGTTGGTTCGTACAGCCCTTTGCAGCTCTCGGTAAATGCGATTGATGAGATAGACGTACACAGCCCAATATGCCGCTGTCTTGCCTAGGGAGCCGTTCATGGTCTCGTGAAAATACTGCTCGTAGTCACTGACAAGCCGATGGAAACATTCCTGTGTAGACAGTTTGAGCAGCTTGTTCGTATCATGTAAATCTGACGACATTATCTCGGCGAGTACTTCTTCATACTGATCACTTCGGTCTGAGAGGAACCGTTCATACAGTAACTGCTCCAGGACCCCAGCCGTTATCTGGTGAATGCGGGTACATCGGTTATAAAATTTACCCTTCACGAATCCATTCAAAGAACCCTCGGCAAGAACATCGCCCTCGGTCAACAGATATTCCAAACCGGAATCAGATATATAAGTTCCAACAGCACCGAAAAATGCTAGTTCTATGTGGAAGTTGCCCAGTAAAATGATGAGCTTATCAAATGTGGGCGCACAGAGAGCTTGAATGGCGAACGCCTTCATGGCAATGTTCAGATCGTACGTGACTGGGTTCCATATTTGACCAGTTTCTTCAGCCACTTTAAGGGATCGTTCCATGGTCGCCTGGATGACTTTGCTAAGTGTTGGAGACTCATTTATGGGGTCCATATAGGCTATCACTGTCATTGGAAGGCGATCTTCCACGAAGAAAGAGTAAAATCCATTGAACTGGGGTACCGTTTCATACATGGACTTGATCACCCACAAAATATCCAATGCGCGCGCTCCAATATAGTTGTCGCTGTCATTTGTCGACAATGGGAATTTGGCTGCTCGCAAATTTAAACGGAAAGCGGGGCACTCTTTCACAATACTTTCAAACGTTCTCCTGGCTCTCCCACTGAGATTTGACGTCTCCCTTGATGGTGCAGCAATGATTTTGGCGGGATGTTCATCTGGCATGTGTTGATTCTGGTAAGCTATACCCACGGTCACGTGTAGATTGTTCTTGCCATCCAGGGTTTCCACGTTCAAGTCGAAGTTGTCCCAGGCTGTACCTGAAGCAGAAATTTAGAAATAATTATATCCTGCCTGAATAATATGGGCTGTGGACTGTCTCAGGTTTTAGCGCATTCAACCGAATATAATATTCATCACGTTCTTTCTCATTCGACCCTAATTTCAGACATATTTTATCATATATGAATATATAGGATTATTTATACAATATAAATTACTTATAGTCAGATGTTTATAATCATATTTACTGAAGTATTATATACATACCAGTTGCAAGTTGTGAATCGGTCAGCAGTCCCGCCGGCGTCTCCTTCTCCCCTGAAGCACAGGTGTAGGCGATTTCGGAAATCAGTCTTTTGCACTCATCGTCGCTCACAGAATGTCCAAGTCTATTCAGTACTGTTAGTGCACTCTTGCTTCCCAACATCGAAGAAAACCCAATACCAAGCGCTGTGGTTTTCCAAGGTTTCACATTCCCCTGTGATAGTGTATACTGCATCTGATGAGAGCGCTTCACACTTCCTTTTCTTAGCGGCTGATGGTGTGTCGCCGACTCCAGAAAGTAGGGTTTTGTAGAAAAGTTTCGTCAGCGGAGGTATTTCCGGGGCGTTTTTCTTCAAAGAATCAATGGTTGTATGGCTGGGAATTTTGGTCTTCTCCATTGGGAGAATTTCCGCTCTCAGTAGCATTGCAGTGGATCGTACCTCCTGTTCATCTCGACTGGTGTTTTTCAGAGCCGCGACTGCGTCATCAAAACTGAGAGATGGCGCGTAAATGAAATTTCCTGTTTTGTTCGACTCTTTCCCGTGGCATAAGTTGTCCTTGTAGGTGTTTTTTTATCTTATCGAGTAATTTCTGTGTGGTGTCTCCTTCTATATCCTCGGAAATCCCACCGTTGGCCAAATATTCTGATCTGTATAACTCCATTACAGATGCAACAAGGACGGGATTACGCTTTGCCACAACTTGCGAGTCTATGAAGCCTTTCATCGCGTCGAATGCTACCTTATGAACAGCTGACGGTGCAGCAAAATCGTAGCCGCCACCGTTTTCTGCACCGGAATTCCGAAGGAATTTCAAGCGACATGTATTGTGGTACATGCCCCCAGGAGCCACAAGGTCGTCCGTACCTCTAGCAAGCGCCAGAATTTTCTGACTGGAAGCAGAATTTGGGTTTGCTCTTGCGCAGGCCACAACTGTTTTGCTACCGTTCATAGTTAGCATCGCACTCAAAGGTTCAAATGATTGTCCACACTTGGATCGTTTCTTTTCTTTTGAACAGAAAACGCAGCGTTTCTCCACTATTACACCTCGAGGAGTGGATTTTAACATGCCAGACAATGACAGTGTCTTTTTAGCTGGGCTGGACGGTTTGCTACTTTCATCCTCAGCCTTGCGTTTTTTTACAGCACTGAATTTGCTTAGACAGGCCGAATGGTATCGCAAGTATGAAATGTCTCGGCAATTTCGAATCTGTTCGGTCGTTTCTTGAAACATGTCCGTTTGCAGGCACTTTCGTCGATCTGTGGCATTTTTCACTCTTGCCCACTGTTCGTCATCCTTGATCTGTTTGAGCGCACCATCACCTTTCATCGAACACACGAAACAAATCTGAAATAGAAAAATAAAGCAAACTGAATTTGGTGTCGTTCTCGAGCAGACTATTCATGCAAACTGCTCTTTTTACACTAACAAAAGCCAAAAGATGAAAAAGGGGCGCCAACTATCCTTAAATATTGATATTAGCCCTATAGGCACGACGGATTCACATAGGCATCCAGGCACCCCCCGCTATTCAAATTTTAACGACCACAGTGGCAACCAAGTCGCTGGTCAGCCTGTACAATCTAATACCTGTGGAGTCTGTTGGGACACCATACACACGCCTGCCATCTTTCGGTCGTTACTTGAAGTACAAAACCAATTTCAAACAAAACTTGAACTTTGTATTCAGTGCCTATAGGGTTAGGACATGCCACAATCGAACAATGGACTGACATGATTTATTTCAGGTAATACAGACACACAGACGAGAAAAACATACGTGAGAAAAAGGATCGCTAGTCCGCGAATCAGTAAGACACTCACCTCATTCTCCATGATAACACGTCTAGTCCCAAGCAAGCCTTCAGACTTTCATGTAAACAGCTTCAGTAGTGATTTCTGTCACGAGCGAGTTTCTCACAAGTGGAAACACCTGCAGGGGCGGTTCTAGGGTGGGCCCGGGGGGGGCGACTCGAAAAATGTATGGGATGTGTGGGCTGCCGAATACAGGGATCGGTTAAAAAAGGCGGAAGCATGGAAATCGATGGCAAAATAGTTAGATAAAGATCGCGTTTTAAAAAGTTCGATACTTGTCGCATTTGGATTGCATAAGCATCTGCGTTGTGGGTGTGTCGAGGTCAAAGGTTGCTGTCAAGGTCAAAGTACAGGAGAAAATTGCTGTCATTGGTATTTTCGTGTTTGGCAATAACCATTGCATTATATGAACCAAGTGATGCTTGTCGCTCTTGGGTTGAATAAATGTGGTCACGTGACCTATTAAAAAAGCTTCTGTTCTCGAAAATGTACAGTATCAAATTGCTGTCACGGTACTTTTGGTGAACTACGGTCCCTACCAAATGTCATGGTGCAATTAGTTTCCTTGTCGCTGTTGGGTTGAATAACAGCTTGTCGCTGTTGGGTATCCCTGGTGTTGGGCTAGCGGCTAGGGTGCCGGCTTAGGATCCAAGGATCCTGGGTTCGAATCCCGGTCGATTGCTGAATTAACGCCAGGGGGGTTGACTCAGCCTGTCATCCTTCCGAGGTCGGCTAATTGAGTACCAGTTCACTGGTAATTCCCTGTTTGTCGTTAAAGGCGGCAAAAAGGGTTGGCGTCAGGAAGGGCATCCGGCCGTAAAACATTGCTTCAAAAAGGGGACCGAAAAACAACAACAACCACGGCTCCCGAAAAAGGCCAACCCCCGCCTGCGGGGAAAAATGGCCTCTAAAGGTGGTTTTTTTTGTTTTGTTGTTGTTGGGTTGAATAAGTGCATTTTTGGTGACCCGAAAAGGTCACCTGTAGGCCTAAGGTACAGGCTATGACCCGGCAGCAATCCCGACCTTCAGTCAGTGATGGACGATCAACCACCTCATGTAATGAAACCTTCTGTCTCTTTCCGGTTGAACAAATTTCGCTGGCGCTCGGTCTATATGGCAACTTGATAATTCGCACGTTCGGCATGCTGTTGCAGACAGCTTTTGCATGGGGGCAAGGAACCCATGTCGAACGACTTCTTGGGATCCAGGGTGCCTCCATTGGCACACTTAGCCTGTTGTAGAAGGTACCTCAGTTCATTTACAGTTTTGACGTTTAGTTTCCCATACAGTGCACAAGTGAATTCCTCCAGCATGTGCTGGACGTCATTGTCCACTTCCCAACTTTCACCAACTCGACAGAATGCCTCCTGGAAATTGATACTCTTTTGGAGAAGTTTTATCGCTTTGATTTTCGCTTTCCCTTGAAAGCACTCGTGCTGTCGCAGCCACTGAAAGCATGAAGGCCAAGTAATGCTGATCGTAAAACAGGTGAAACGGATTCTGCGATTTTGTTCATGTCCAAGCAACGTTTCGAATTGCCTTTCCCTGTTTCGAACAGTATTATGATCCCCTCTAATCGACTAACATGGAACAACAAGATGAAGAAGATATCGCTGTCTGGACTGCGAACCCGCACACATTTGTACCCGACTTCCTTAGCGTACAGACAGTACAGAATGATCCGCGAGTCTGTTTCTTCCTGAGTTGACTTGAGACCAACAAGCTCGTCTACTGAAGTGGTTTCCCCATCAGATGTTAGACGGTATGCCCTCCCTTCTACAACAATGGTAACACTCCGATCCTTTAGTGAGCTTGTGAATTCACCACCACTCCAAGTGGACAATAGGATTCTGATCAGTTGTTCTTTGTTTTCATCATTGGTTAGGAAAACTCCCCAGTCTTTTGGTCTTCTTGTTTTTTCACCGCTTACGATGAGCATATCTCCACAACCCCGCCTCCGTCGTTCTGCTGACTTGACTGAATCTGGCCTGTACATGTCTGTGCTGAAGAAAACATCATGCTTTGTTGTTAGAGACTTGAAAACCTTCTGAGCTATTTCCCCAAAAGTGTTTGGTATTTCCCTCATGTAATAGAAACAAGCATTTCCGTTCTCGATAACCAGACTGTCTTTGATATCAGGAGGTGCAGATGAACAGTCCTCGTCCAAATCCTTTACAAGATAGGCAAGTCCCTTAGACTTATCTGTCTTTGCCATATATCCATGTGCTCCTGCTAGACTCAATGGCACTGGTGTTACAGGATAGGTCAGTAGCTCCCGCAGGTCGAGTTTTGCTCCAGGAAGCTTTTGGGACTGAACTAGCAGTTGAAATGCGATGCTTCCCTGCTGCTTATACTCAACGGTTTTATTTGTGGAGGATTTGACTAGCACAGCCTTGTTCATATCTTCCATTGTTTTCAACTTTAGTCTTTTGATCGGCTCGAAGAAATTCTCATGTCTTCAGCTGTTCCTCTATAAAGTTTTTCTTCCGGTCTGCTCCTGCGGATTCTGCACGCAGAATGTCCCGTTCAACGTCAGAGCTGGCGGGTGCACCAGAAGAAAGGCAGTATAACTTGTCTGCATCCGGAAGTTCGAAGGGGTTATTGAAACTTGTCACAGCTTCTACAGTCCGTTTCACCTGCTTTTCACTGCGCTGCACTTCAGCATGACGTACATCCTTGTGTTTCTTCCCCGTCTCTGCATCTGGTGCCATGTCAGCCATGCTGTAGGTCGCTTGCAAGTACTCAGCCCTTTCTTTTGAAGTCCGTGCCCATCTCTGGTACGCCCCATAATTAGTCGAGATGCCAGATATCCCTGCTCCACTTCCACCCCCTCCCCTGGATTTCGCGTTTTTCATGAATGTCTCTTCAATAGTCTTGTCGACTGCACATCTATTCCCTGGTATGAATGATCGAGCTACACTTATTGCCCCCCGTTTCAACAAGTCCGTTGCTTCAGGATGAGACCTCTCGATATTTGCGATGAAAAGAGCAAAGAATGTCAAGTACCTAGCGTAGTTCTGACCATTGGAACTAAAGAAAAGATCAGGCATCAAGCCAAGACATTCACCATAGAGAACGAAGACATTTGTCTTCACTGCCTCAAGTAATGCCAGGGCCAACCACACACGATCTATGTAGGACATCCATAGCTTAGCAGTTTTGCCAAGTTCACCTTGCCTTACACCATCACGAAACTTGAGGTAGTCTTCTATGTAAGATCTGAGGACTGTATCCTGCAAAACTGCTGCTTCAGTTTTGCTCCCCACTGACTGAATCAGTTCCATGATCAGATGCTTTGATTCCTGTGGACTTCCGTCAAAGGGCAATTTCTCGCCTCGGCCATCAAGGAAACGTACGAGCAGTCGGCGTTCCAACGACTCCACCAACACCTTGTGACAGTGAATAGACCATCTGTAGTTCTTACCAGATATCACACCACTGATCGATCCTGGTGAAGACAGACCAGCTTCTAGTAGAATGTCGGACAATCCTGTACCTTTCATCATCTTGCCAATCATCTTTAGGTAAGCGCAGACCAGATGGAACGTCCCAATCATTACTATGTGGTTTTCATAGTATGTTGGGCTGTTCCAGATCAATGGATAGGCTTTCATGCACACACCTAAGTCAAAAGTTGTTATCACATAGTTCTGGCCAACCTCCTTGCTTCCCTCTTCCGAGTATCGCAGACACTCCTTCACGGCTCTGTTATCAGTTATAGGGTGGGGAATCACCGGGTAATATTCAACTGTACTCAGGTTGCATGGAGTCTCCCCAGTAAGCGAAATGTACCCACCCCATCCAGGTATACGCTGCTGAACTGTTCCTACATGCAGCCGGATAAGGAGCCAAAGTAGGTTTTTAACCATTGCGTTCTGATAGGCCTCCTTGCCACCATCTACATCTGAATCGACGACCTCGTAGCCAGGGCTTCGTCTCCGGCCTAGGTAACAATCACCTAACTCGACATCCATTGGTTCCGTCAATGTACGTTGTCCCATCCTCTCGATCGAAGGTATTGGAGGCTTAACCCCGCCTGGGGATTCTCCTGGTGCAGTCACCAGCTCTTGTAACATGATCCCATGAGACCTATGAATGGACCCTGCACCAGAAATGTCATTTATGAATTCATCATAGTTGTCAAAATCTGAGTGGAACGTAGAAGGACAGGACGGGTTGCGTATGATTGACACAGGTAGTAATGAAGATGTCTGTACAGCTACAGCTATTGCAGTTTCAACTTCTAGCAAGAATGAATAGTTTTCTGAATGTCCAAGTTTGTTCATCAATTTTACGAGTTCTGCGTTGCAGAATAGATGGTGCAGGGTCATTCCAAGCAGAACATGCTTTGGAAGTTTCCACCGACCATGGGTAACAGCCCTCCATACGTCTTGCCCCAATGAATTAGCTAGTTGGTTTACCCTAACAGACTCAACATCTTCATTCCCTGAAAGAAGACACTTCAGAAAGTTCTCTAGAGTTTTTGGCAATATGTCTTGGGTTGGAAGGGACTGAACAGTGGGTGGCCAAGCCATTTGTTCTGTAGCTTCACATTTGTCAAGAATATCGTTTCGCAAATTTCTAGCCGTTTCTCTGGACCTATCAACAGAACGAAGTGTTGATGTTGCTTTGACAGCAGTGCCTACATCACACTTGAGATTATACACCAGGTAAGATTTGAAACGTCCATCATCACTGATGGGACAGAAACCTAATGTGTCTTTGTGCAGGTCACATTTCTCTAATTTGTTTTTCAGATTTTCCCCCCTGTAACTTGGATTTGAATGGGGAGTTTTAGCTAGTTCAGATACATATGTTTCTCAAGTCGGACAACCTGAGCACATCTTTCTCCTTTACAACCTTTTCATTTATCAGTTCACATATTCTATTGAATGATTGTTCATGTGCTTTCTCAAGTGAAGCTTGTTGCTCAATTTGTCCAGGATTGCTACTTCTCCACTTCTCAGGTCTCTGCATGTACTGACATCGACAACTCCGATGGTACATGGTCTCGCATGCAAAAAGGTCGAAACCGGATATGCGCAGAAGAAGTTTCGAGTCTTGTTTCTTTTCGGCCTCCCGAATAACTGCTTCACCACCTCCGCGTTCAAATTTTGTAGTTGGTTCAGTTGTCCAAGCGCCACGTACTTTTATAGCCTTTTTCCCAACCTTGTTACAGAAGACAGTCTGGTTGAAACAAGACATCATCTTTTTCGGTAGATGATCTTCGTGACTCCCGTCTTTTCCCCAAGTCAAGAGATTCGTTTGGCTGTGGAATTAACCGGTTCAAGTTAGACGTGAAGCGTTGGTAACAGTCCCTGTGATACCCGTGGTAAATGGAGTAGGTTGATGGAATCTGCCTGCAGACATCTTCCATTTGATTCGGGGATTCGAAAGGTTGAAATAACCGTTTTTCACTGATTTGCAAAAGTCTTTTTAACCTGGCATCTGGATCTTTCGAATTCTTGAGAAATATAAAGTCTTGGCACTTGGAGTCTTTCATGTGAATGATACAAACGTTTTCTATCGATTCTCTGGGTGCCTGACCATCTTCAGCTTTACCCTTCTTTGCCGAGCCTACATCTTCTGAGTCTGCATGGTCTTTCTGGTCTTCAGACTTCCTCTTCCTCACAGGGCGCTCCATGCTGCCTGAAAGAAATAGGTACATTGCAGTTTGCCTTCATGCATTGTTTGGGCCATTTGGGCCATCCTCTAAATTCAAACGACCGCCAACCAGTCAATACTTGGAATTTTTCGAAGCTGTTTTTTCCATAAACTGTCTTGATATATGTACTATCAAAAAGGCATAATAAAACATTCCTTTACCAATTTCTTGCCCACCTCAGGTCATTTTTAACTTTCAATGTCATGGATTTTGGGCAACCCCCAAATTACGTCATAGTTTGACCTCTGGTGACCTCATTAGTGACCTCATTTGCATACAACACATATTATTGTAAAGAGTGTCCCAGGACAAACATTTTGAGGGGTCATATGCAACCATAGGATGACTAGGTAAAACGTTATGGCCATTTTAATTTCGCCTACCCCTAATTTTCGGAAATCACTGACACGGGGGGGGGGGGGGGGGGGTAACATCAAAATATGCGTGGGAGGTACCTTGGGAATGAGTTTTTTTTTCTGTTAACATGGTTTTTTCCTAACCCCTAGGTAGGGTGGGGGGGTACATGGACATACCCGGGAAGTTAAGTTGTGGGGGTGGTGCATGTAAACCCTACTCAGCCCACAGACTAAATGCATCCTTACTATAATTCGTGGACCCGATGTGTTTGTTTGTGTGTTTGTCATGCTACTCCTCTTCCAGTTCTGGGCCGATTACATCCCGACCTGCTACACAGGATCAATATGACCCCAATTAGTGCATAGATGTGTTTTTTACCTTTGCTGGTGGGTTTTTTTTTTGGGGGGGGGGGGGGTAGGGGTGGGGTGGATGCAAATTTTGGGAGCGATTTAAAGCAGTTGTCAGCTGCCTATACACCACCCAAATGAAGGTATGTATCAGAAGAATGTGTTGCATGCTTGCAGTAAGATCGCCCTTCGGGCGAGTACTGCGCATGTGACATAATGGGGTGCATGGATGATCTGGGTATATGAGCCATAATAACAGTGGGCCATAATAATCACGTGTTCAGTTAAACGTGGTATGTTTGTTCAGAATGAGCGCGCGAAGTGAGGATATGCACCCTACCGAGTGCCGCTCTAGTTCGAACAACAGAAGAAATCGAGCAAGTTTAAGAACATCTCAAGACATTCAAAATAAGCACCGGTAAGATAGGATTCAACTAATACGACTAAAGTGATGTCATCCAACCATTCTAGAAAGGTCTCGATCATATCAAAGGATGGAATAAAACTCGAGACGCTTACTGACGTCAATATATTGGTTCCTGGTTTAACACAACTGCTCAGGATATCAAACAAAGGAAAGCTGCCCCATGCAGTGTTTGCAATGAACTTTCAAGATTTATGTAAGTGGACGCACTCTCGGTGCATCAAGGAATGACTCTTCATGGCAACAGTCGAGTCTGCCCTGCTTTATGGAAGTGAAGCATGTACCCTGACCATGACCGATGAGAAAGGACTTGACGGATGCTATACTCGACTTCATTCAGCTTTCAATGCCCACTAGTCGGAACATAGGCCACAAATAAAGAGCCGTTTCAAGGCTGTCTGTTAAAAATAGAAGATGTCTCAAGATTGCTGGTCACAGCTACCATCGCAAATACCGGCCTGTTTCCTATCTTGTACTCTGGGCACCTAAACATGGAAGGCCGAAGCGGAGCAGACTGGCTCTCAACTACATCAACATGTTGAAGAAGGACACAAGCCTGGAGACAGAGGAACTGCACGCAGCAATTTTTGATCGGGAGCCCTGGAAGTTGAGGATAAATGTCGTCTAAGTTCAGTGAAAGAGCTAACTTAGGAAAACAAAGAAGTTATTCCCAACAGTTAGGATTGTACACTATTTCTTCATTTCTGAGCTAATCCTATTCAAATGAGGCGTGTAGAGGTACCTTGGTCTAATAATCCCAGATTTTTATTATTCGGCCGAGGCTCAGTGACGTGAGGTCAAGGTGATGAGGTCCGCTTATTGCTCATGTGTGAAACATCCTGCAATCGATGCTTCCAGAAAACAGCCTTTTTTGAATGGCGGCTACATTTTCAACCAATCATCATCATGTAACTCTGTTATTCAATTCTCCATGGGTAGGACCTCCGTTGTTGAAAGATTTGTCAGTCACTCAAGCGGTTGCGGAGAGAACGAATTTAAAACCGAATAAAGGTGAAAAAGTGAGGGTGGGGAAAAAGAAGTGAAGGCCTCGGCCGTCCTTCCACAACATGTCTGTCCTGGTCAAGGAAAGGATGGTTGTGGTTGTACATGGTCAAGGAAAGGATGGTTGTGGTTGTACATGGTCAAGGAAAGGATGGTTGTGGTTGTACATGGTCAAGGAAAGGATGGTTGTGGTTGTACATGGTCAAGGAAAGGATGGTTGTGGACGCATCTATCTATAATTCCATTAATCTCTGTGTGTATGTGTGTTTGTATGTGTGTATGTGTGTATGTGTGTATGTGTGTATGTTTGTCTGTGACCGCTGTTTCTCGACAACTACCGGTCCGATATACTTGAAACTTGCCAGGTATATTGCTGGGGACCCGAGGATGTGCCTTTTCAAGGTTTGAAATTAATCGGACAAGTAGTTACCGAGCTATGGCGATTTAGCCGTTCGCCGTTCGCTTTGGCGTTGCGAATGGACCAAACCATTTCATGTAAATAGAGGGGGGGGGTTCTGTGGTCGTTGCGAATGGACCAAACCATTCATGTAAATAGAGGGGGGGGGGGGGTTCTGTGGTCGTTACTGCCACGTGGTTTCAAAGTTTTTTTTTTGTTGTTGTTGTTTGCACGCATGTTTTTTTGCACCCACGTACGGGCACGCCCTAGGATGTTTACACACACACACCCCTACACAAATTTTTTTTTTTTTTTTTTTTTTGGCAAGGAACGGGCACCCACGTACGGGCACGTCCTAGCTTATATATAGTACGGGCATGCCCTAGTATTACTAATTATTATTGTTTAAGCCCCCGATCTGGTTTTAATGGGTCAAAGATGAAACAATAAAAAATGCTGTGCAATTCCCTTGTATTTGAGTCGATAGAAATGAGATTTGGTGCAAACATGTTTCAACCAACCCAGATTTGGTACAATGGCGCTTTCAATCCCGATAGGAATGGTGAGAAAATTTTGCGATTAAAGTCGTTTTCAGGATTTTTAAAGAAGCCAAACCTCAGTCAATCACCAAATTAGGGTTTTCAGCTTCTAACCCTATTTATTTCAATCGATGAGACAATAATTGGCAGAACCAGAGCCTGTACAAATGGAAGTAGACAGACGTTAAGTTGGGGCTTTTCCTTGGATTCCACAGGTGACCAAAGTCTGACGTGAAATTGAGGTTTCTGGCATGCCAAATATTTGTATTTGTACCATAACAGACAAGCCTAGGCACGAACAAAATACCTTATTATAACTCCTACAGACCAAGTCTCCTCATCTTACAGGGGTCGAAGTGGAGGGGTCTGCGTTTAGACCTATTGTATTAACTTATAAATGTCAGGGATTATAATTAGTTTCACTTATTTTTATGCCTGCGCCAACAAAGTCACCGGAGGCATTATGTTTTTGGGTTGTCCTTACATCCGTCCGTGCTAAACCTCGTTTTTCTCAGCAACCATATGTCCGATTGAGACAAAACTTTCAGGATAGGAGTGACACCCATGCAGAATGTTTTTATGATAATTGTGACGTTATAGGTGACGTGGTATGGCAGCCATCTTGGATTAAAAGCAAATGAGAAAAAAAATATTTCTCTGAAACCGCTGAATGGAAAAATTTCAAACATCACATTGTCAAGTACTCCCAAGGGGGAACAAAAGCATGATAATGATGACATCATAGGTGAAGTGGTATACCAGCTAAAAAATGTTTTACTCAAATTCCTTATCCTAAAAATCTGAAATTGCATGCACATGATCTATGACCCATTTGTATTGAAATATTAAATTTATGACATTATAGGTTACATGGTTTAAGGCTGGTGTTGATTTAGCAGTTAGGGTGCCGGCTTGGGATCCTAGAATCCTGGGTTAGAATCCCAGTCGATCGCTGAATTAACGCCAGGGGGGTTGACTCAGCCTGTCATCCTTCCAAGTGTTACGTGCTCCTCCCCAAACCCCGGTCACGGTGTACCTCCGAGCCCCGAAAGGAGTCACGGCAGAAAGATGTGCTATTATGTGTGCCAATGACGAATGGTGAAACCACACCAATCAATCGATACCAAAAACCAAGTATTGTATTAATATCGCACAATAATAACAACTTGCGCAAGTACAAGAACCTCAATTGCACAGCAAACACCATATAATTCCTATGATGGTACCACCAGTTCCTTAACTCAATAACTCACGGTACTCCACGTGAGCGAACTGTAACACCCCCAAAGTCACTGTCACGACACCAGGCCAAAGTCGATCCACGCTCCGGTGATCACAAGAAAAAGGTCGTACTGAGACCTGAACCCAGGACGGCTGACAGTCGACGCTGCAGAAGAGCCGCTGGGTGAGGTTAGGCCGACGTCGGTCATGTAAAAGTTCACCCAAAACGCGACTGGGAATTCACACCTTCGGTTCACCAGACAATGACGCTGACATGAACGAGCAGCAGTTCCCAAGCGGAGAACCGCGAATTCCCAAGCGAAATCCACGACACACGAAAACCAGGTGAATCGCTGGTGCGAGGTGAAATGGCTGGTGCGAGGTGAAATGGCGGACGGGCCCGTAATGGAGGCGTACCTGCCCTCCAGCAATGATTCACTTTCGGAACCAAAAGCAAAACCCGTCACGCAGGTTTATCTGCCACAACAATAACCACACTGTCACAGGAATCCCTTTTTTGTATACTGAATCGAGGCTCGTGAAAGAGCTAACATTTATTTCACAAACAAATCAACCAGACAAACAAAATATATAAAAAGAGGGATCTCCCCACAAGATGGGGAGAGAAGGGGAAGCACACAAACATAACATTTGAGAGCAGGGAGATGTGTGGGAGGGAGAGGGCTTGGGGAACCAATTTCCCGGGGAAATTTCTTTCCCGGGGAAACCAATATTCGCTCTTGACCAACGTCCACCAGCGTCCGCTCGACACCTCGAAGCAGATCGGCCTTTCTTTCCCGATCTCACTTGATCCGCTCCAGCCTCTTCTTCCTCCTCTTCCGGTTTCTCTCGATCCATTTCGTTTTTCTGTTGAAACACGAATTTTTACCTTTGAAGACAGTTATCTCCATTTCACACTCAAACTGTAACAATAATAGTATATGAAACTAAAAATGCTTCCAGTGGATGAAAACCACAAAGACGGAAGTGACGAATCCGTAACACAAGGTCGGCAAATTGAGTACCAGTTCACTGGTAATTCCCTGCACTTCGCAAGAGGCGACTAACAGGGTTGGCGGCAGGAAGGACATCCGGCCATAAAACATTGCTTCAAAAAGGAGTCCACAGTGCCCAAAAAAGGCCAACCCCCGCTCTGTGGGGAAAAATGACCTCTAAAGGCGGTTCTGTAGGTTACATGGTTTGGCAGCCATTTTGGATTGAAGGAAAATATTAAATAAGTATATCTCTGAAACTGCTTACTCTATCGATGTGAAATTTTACAAATATCATCTAACAGCACTGTTGCATATAGTTTGAAAATGATGATGTCATAGGTCACGTGGTTTGGCAGCGTTCTTGGATAGAAAAACGAACCTTATCTGATCAACACGAAACTTCACAAACGTGATCCCTCTACCCATGCATATGCAGAGTGATGGCATCTACCCATTGTGGGACTATGCGGACTGCGGAGCCATATTGGCGACACAGTCGCATTGTTCTCGTTTTAATTATTTTATAGCATATTGTGTTTGAAGTCACTAGGTCAAAGGGCACATCACTTTTCATCCATTCACTTGATATATATATATTCAGTATACATGTACTATATATAAAACCAAAAAACGGGTCGACGGTGAACCCTCGTCGAGGTGAAGCCTTGGTCGACCAATGTGAGTGTCTATTAATTACGTACTGTTTGAACGCAAGTTGGACCGTGAGTACATCTGTGAATTACGGACTATTGGAACATACCTTTTAGACATGTAGACCTTTAGAGCCCTTATACCTTTTTTTACCTGACCCCTTAGATCTTTTAAGACCCTTTATACCCCGCTCGGACACTTTCAACCTTTATACTTTTGGGCCCTTTTACCCTTTTGACCCATTAGCCCTATTTAGATACTGAGACCCCTTAAGACCCTTTTATACCTTTTTTTAGACTCCTGAAGACCTTTAGACCTGTAACTTACTGTTGAAACATACCCTTTAGATCATTTAGACCACTTCGATACATTAACCTTATGGACCATTTAGACACCCCCGACCAAAACCCTTTATAACCCATAGACACTTAAGACCTTCTAGACCCTGTTAGAACCTTAAGACACTATAGCCCCCATTATATTCTTAAGACCCTATAGGTGCTGTCCCCAATAGACCCTTAAGCCCCCTATAGTGTAGCAGCATAGCAAACCTGTTGTGCATTTTGTGATACAAGCACCAAATTTGGCACAAATGTACATTAATATGTTGCGAACATTTTCAGATATTGGGCCACTTGAAATTCCGTAATTTTTTTTTTCAAATTTTTTCAAATTTCGTAATTTCAAATTTTTCGGGTGACACCGTCACAATTTCGGTCTTCGAGGCCGGCCGATATAGTGGGGCGGCTTAGCCCAAATATTCAAAAGAATTGTGCATTTTGTGATACAAGCACCAAATTTGGCACAAATGTACATTAATATGTTGCGAACATTGTGTGGTCAGCAATGAAGACGAGAGTCTGAATTACATGTATGCAAAAGACCTTGTGAACCAGTGAAGCAAATACACGGGTAAGCATGAATTAAATCTAGGGCATGATATAATTTCCATGATGTTTACCTCTACACTCAATGGTGGAAGGAGGTAATGTTTTGATCCCAGCTTGTCTGTTTGTCTGTTAGTCCACAAAATTCCAGACAAAGCTTGTAGTAGTGGTAGTTGTAGTGGTAGTGGTGATAACAGAAATTGTTATATAGAACTGAACTTATATTAATTATTATATGCAGAAAATAACTTCATTTCTATATGCCCTGCAGTGGACAGGTTAATTGGTTTATGCACTGAAGGGGTCACCCTGGTGTGCACTGCTGTGTTCTGCCTCACTGAGTTGTTCAGGTATGATGTACTCAGCACAAGCTTCCGGTCGGCCCGGAGGTGGGGGTGCGGGGCCTGTCACGGAACGTCAAAACAAACGGCCTGCCGGGGCCGCCCAAAAGTCGGGCGTGAGGGGCGCGTCCACTAATGGAACGCCTCTCGCTTCCCAGATCGAGGGCCACGTGGTCAGGAGAACCTCGTCCCTTCCGGTCACACTTTGCCTATCGGCCGGCCTCGAAGACCGAAATTGTGACGGTGTTACCCGAAAAATTTGAAATTACGAAATTTGAAAAAATTTGAAAAAAAAAATTACGGAATTTCAAGTGGCCCAATATCTGAAAATATTCACAACATATTAATGTACATTTGTGCCAAATTTGGTGCTTGTATCACAAAATGCACAATTCTTTTGAATATTTGGGCTAAGCCGCCCCACTACTAAGACCATTTAAAATCATATGATCCCTAAGACCTATTAGAACCTCATGATCCCATTAGACCCTTTATAATGCCAGACCCTTAAAACACCTAATACGCGATAGACCACGTTAGACACTTATGACCCATTAGACCCCCGAAGGCCTTGTAGACCCTTTAGACCTATAACTAATGTTGGAACATACCCTTTAGACCATTGTAGACCCTTTGGACCTTTCAAGACCCTTTAGACCCCTTCACCTTTCTACACTGGGATCCTTTTAGACATTTAAAGAACCTTTAGACCCCTTAGACTCCTGAAGACATTTACATTCTGAAGACCTGACCTTCAGTTAGTGTCTAAAGGTCTAAGATTCTGACCCTTAGACCTTTAGACACTAACTACTATTGGAAAATACCCTTTAGATATTTAGATCATTTGGACCACTTAGAGTCTTAGACACTTTAAAACCTTTAGACCTTTACACTTCTTCAACCTGTGGACCCGTTAGACCTCTAGACGCACACACCACACAAGCATCTACAAAATCTTCTTGCAAAATACAGATGATGCTTTCTTCAGTAAGTAATGCATAATTTTCACCTACCTGGAAGCTGGGTACTCTACAAGTTGGAACAGAATTTACATATTGGGTCACTGAATTGGTTCACCAATCAAATCCTGGCAGCATATTACTTATTTGTATTTCGCAAGTATCTTGCTATGCACGACTTCTTTCGTGTTACTTGCGAAGATCGGAAGATCTGTCGGAAGGAGATGGCTTGGGGGGAGGAGGCGTGGGAAGGCGTGGGGGGGGGGGGGGGGGAGGTATAAAACACATGGACACTGCTAGAACTTCCAGGAAAGAAGTCGGTATTTCAAAAAAGTTGATCTGGGGTGAATTAACGGGGGTAACGTTGTTGTTACTTGCGAAATCGAGGATTCCAAGGATATTGATTGGTCACGTGTGTTATTACTTTTATTCTTTTTTTTTCTTTTTTTTTGTATACAAGATCGAGGCTCGTGAAAGAGCTAACATTAATCACACAAAAAGTCAAACCGACACACAAAACACAAAAAATAAGGGGAGCGGCAGACAAGATGGGGAGAGAGGGAGAGGGAAGAGGGGGAAGGACACAAACACAACATTTGAGAGCAGGGACAACGGGAGAAATGTGGGAGGGGGAGGGCTTTGGGGGAGGTGGGAGAGGTATAAAACATATGAACACTGCAAGGACTTCCAGGAAAGAAGTTGGAATTAAAGAAAGAAAAAAAGTGTATCTGGGGTGAATTAGCGGGGGTAGAAAACATCAAGGTTTTGGATGGGGGAAGATAAGAGATGGTGGTGAACAGCTGTTTTGAAGACCTGGAGAGAGGAGTGGGATTGAAGGGAGTGGGGGAGTTTGTTCCAGAGGTGGGAGAAAAGGGGAATGAAAGAGTGAAGGTGAGCAGAGAGCCTCGATTTTGGCAGTTTAACCATAAGAGGGTTGCAGGCAGATCTTGTGCGACCTGAAGGAATATTGGGGGGACAGAGCACAGAGAGAGCTGGGGGAGCAAGGCCGGAGAGGAGTCGGTAGAAAACAGAAAGACCACCAACCTGCCTGCGGTGAGTGAGTGAAAGGCCCTCGGAGTTAACTTCATCGCAGGAGATTCCAATGATTCTTCTTATATGATTGATTCGTATATACTTCAGAGTATATTGGTTGGTCACATGTGTTATTACTTTCGAAAATCGAAGATTCCCAAGTATGTTGGTTGGTCATGTGTGTTATTGGTCACGTGTGTTATTACTTGCGGAATCGAAGATTCCAAGTGTATGATTGGTCACGTGTGTTATTACTTGCGAAAATCGAAGATTCCCAAGTATATTGGTTGGTCACATGTGTTATTACTTTCGAAAATCGAAGATTCCCAAGTATATTGGTTGGCCATGTGTGTTATTGGTCACGTGTGTTATTACTTGCAAAATCGAAGATTCCAAGTACATGATTGGTCACGTGTGTTATTACTTGCGAAAATCGAAGATTCCCAAGTATATTGGTTGATCACATGTGTTGTTACTTTCGAAAATCGAAGATTCCCAAGTATATTGGTTGGTCATGTGTGTTATTGGTCACGTGTGTTATTACTTGTGAAATCGAAGATTCCAAGTATATGATTGGTCACGTGTGTTATTACTTGCGAAAATCGAAGATTCCCAAGTATATTGGTTGGTCATGTGTGTTATTGGTCACGTGTGTTATTACTTGCGAAATCGAAGATTCCAAGTATATGATTGGTCACGTGTGTTATTACTTGCGAAAATCGAAGATTCCCAAGTATATTGTTTGGTCACGTGTGTTATTACTTTCGAAAATCGAAGATTCCCAAGTATATTGGTTGGTCACATGTTATTACTTTCGAAAATCGAAGATTGCCAAGTATATTGGTTGGTCACGTGTGTTATTACTTGCGAAATCGAAGATTCCCAAGTATATGATTGGCCACGTGTGTTATTACTTGCGAAAATCGAAGATTCCCAAGTATATTGGTTGGTCATGTGTGTTATTGGTCACGTGTGTTATTACTTGCGAAATCGAAGATTCCAAGTATATGATTGGTCACGTGTGTTACTACTTGCGAAAATCGAAGATTCCCAAGTATATTGGTTGGTCACATGTGTTGTTACTTTCGAAAATCGAAGATTCCCAAGTATATTGGTTGGTCATGTGTGTTATTGGTCACGTGTGTTCTTACTTGCGAAATCGAAGATTCCAAGTATATGATTGGTCACGTGTGTTATTACTTGCGAAAATCGAAGATTCCCAAGTATATTGGTTGGTCACGTGTTATTACTTTCGAAAATCGAAGATTCCCAAGTATATTGGTTGGTCACATGTGTTATTACTTTCGAAAATCGAAGATTCCCAAGTGTATTGATTGGTCACGTGTGCTATTACTTGCGAAAATCGAAGATTCCCAAGTATATTGGTTGGTCACATGTGTTATTACTTTTGAAAATCGAAGATTCCCAAGTATATTGGTTGGCCATGTGTGTTATTGGTCACGTGTGTTATTACTTGCGAAATCGAAGATTCCAAGTATATGATTGGTCACGTGTGTTATTACTTGCAAAAATCGAAGATTCCCAAGTATATTGGTTGGTCACGTGTGTTATTACTTTCGAAAATCGAAGATTCCCAAGTATATTGGTTGGTCACATGTGTTATTACTTTCGAAAATCGAAGATTCCAAGTATATTGATTGGTCATGTGTGTTATTACTTTCGAAAATCGAAGATTCCCAAGTATATTGGTTGGTCATGTGTGTTATTGGTCACGTGTGTTATTACTTGCGAAAATCGAAGATTCCCAAGTATATTGGTTGGTCACATGTTATTACTTTCGAAAATCGAAGATTCCCAAGTATATTGGTTGGTCGTGTGTGTTATTGGTCACGTGTGTTATTACTTGCGAAATTGAAGATTCCAAGTATATGATTGGTCACGTGTGTTATTACTTGCGAAAATCGAAGATTCCCAAGTATATTGGTTGGTCATGTGTGTTATTGGTCACGTGTGTTATTACTTGCAAAATCGAAGATTCCAAGTATATGATTGGTCACGTGTGTTATTACTTGCGAAAATCGAAGATTCCCAAGTATATTGGTTGGTCACATGTGTTATTACTTTCGAAAATCGAAGATTCCCAAGTATATTGGTTGGTCATGTGTGTTATTGGTCACGTGTGTTATTACTTGCGAAATCGAAGATCCCAAGTATATGAATGGTCACGTGTGTTATTACCTGCGAAAATCGAAGATTCCCAAGTATATTGGTTGGTCACGTGTTATTACTTTCGAAAATCGAAGATTCCCAAGTATATTGGTTGGTCATGTGTGTTATTGGTCACGTGTGTTATTACTTGCGAAATCGAAGATTCCAAGTCTATGATTGGTCACGTGTGTTATTACCTGCGAAAATCGAAGATTCCCAAGTATATTGGTTGGTCATGTGTGTTATTGGTCATGTGTGTTATTACTTGCGAAATCGAAGATTCCAAGTATATGATTGGTCACGTGTGTTATTACTTACGAAAATCGAAGATTCCCAAGTATATTGGTTGGTCACGTGTGTTATTACTTTCGAAAATTGAAGATTCCCAAGTATATTGGTTGGTCACATGTTATTACTTTCGAAAATCGAAGATTCCCATGTATATTGGTTGGTCATGTGTGTTATTGGTCATGTGTGTTATTACTTGCGAAATCGAAGATTCCAAGTATATGATTGGTCACGTGCGTTATTACTTGCGAAAATCGAAGATTCCCAAGTATATTTGTTGGTCACATGTGTTAGTACTTTCGAAAATCGAAGATTCCCAAGTATATTGGTTGGTCACATGTGTTATTACTTTCGAATATCGAAGATTCCCAAGTGTATTGATTGGTCACGTGTGTTATTACTTTCGAAAATCGAAGATTCCCAAGTATATTGGTTGGTCACATGTGTTAGTACTTTCGAAAATCGAAGATTCCCAAGTATATTGGTTGGTCACATGTGTTATTACTTTCGAATATCGAAGATTCCCAAGTGTATTGATTGGTCACGTGTGTTATTACTTTCGAAAATCGAAGATTCCCAAGTGTATTGATTGGTCACGTGTGTTATTACTTTCGAAAATCGAAGATTCCCAAGTATATTGGTTGGTCACATGTGTTAGTACTTTCGAAAATCGAAGATTCCCAAGTATATTGGTTGGTCATGTGTGTTATTGGTCACGTGCGTTATTACTTGCGAAATCGAAGATTCCAAGTATATGATTGGTCACGTGTGTTATTACTTGCGAAAATCGAAGATTCCCAAGTATATTGGTTGGTCATGTGTGTTAGTACTTTCGAAAATGGAAGATTCCAAGTATGTATATTGGTTGGTCACGTGTGACGTGTGTTCCTCTTTCTTCTGTTTGTTTATTTGTGTATGTCGATCAACTACAGGTCACAATGTAAAAGCGATCTTCGATCAAGATCACAATTAAAAATTTAAGAGTGATCCCAAGGAAAAAGCCTATTGATGCTGTGGTCAAAAGGTCAACATAGGCCAAATGTCGAACAGCTTTGTCGAATTTCTAAAAATTAAAGTTTCATCCAATTGACCTAATAATTTGAAGAGGTCATTGTTTGGTCATTGCATGTTTGGTGTTTTTGTTCAACAGGCAATTGTTTTTGAAGTCTAAAGGTCAAAAGGTCAACAAATGCCTAATTTCTAAAATTATTAATTTCCATCCAATTATCTAGAAATATGAATGATTTTTTTTTTTTTTTTTTTTTTATCTAGAAATATGAAGAGGATTTGCATATTTGGTTATTTCATTCAAGCTCCAATTATTGTGAAGGTCAAATTTGTTTTCGGGATTTCGCAAGTATTGTGTTCTGTCCAGGGTAAACATTTGAACCTGTTTTGCATAGTCCTCATCATACGTGATCTTGGTTGTGAAACCTTAGCCTGGTGTTGGGCTAGCGGCTGGGGTGCCGGCTTAGGATCCAAGGATCCTGGGTTCGAATCCCGGTCGATCGCTGAATTAACGCCAGGGGGCTGACTCAGCATGTCATCCTTCCGAGGTCGGCTAATTGAGTACCGGTTCACTGGTTATTCCCTGCTCGTCGTAAAAAGGCGACAAAAAGGGTTGGCGGCAGGAAGGGCATCCGGCCGTAAAACATTGCTTGAAAAAGGGGACCAAAAAAACAACAACAACCACGGTCCCCGAAAAAGGCCAACCCCCGCTTTGCGGGGAAAAATGGCCTCTAAAGGTGTTTTTTTTTTTTTTTTTTTTATACGTGATCTGCATCATGACGGGTCGAACTGCTGTCCCATGAGGAGGATATCTCTGCAAAATCAGCTTCCTGGACAATGAAATACATTGCCCTTGCCTTCCCAGAATGCTCGGGATTCTGAATGTTTTTTTTTTTGTTTTTTTCAGTTGCCAAGTTGTAAAACAGATGCTCAGCGAGTTGAGCAAAACCCAATCCTCCTCTTGCGTACATCGCTAACCTTTGTCGATAGGCTGCCATAGGTCACGGAGTGGCACACAGAACCAGGAATTAAATTAGGAACGGTCTGGGTGTGCTCTGTTTGTTTTGTAGTAGTTACACCTGTCCCGCGTTTCTCCATACTAGCATTGTTCGGTTCGTGTGCTTAGTTTCGTAATTATCTTGCTCCTCTCTCCTCATCTGCCGACAGCTCAAGAGTATGCTGAAGGATCAAGTGGAAGCAGAATCTGACGAGGGAGTGCAAGAATATAACTTTAACAACACGCACGATGCTGTCAACTTCTGTCCTGATCTGCAGGTGGAAAACTTCACGGGCACGATAAAAACTTGGGCCTCCAGTTGTTTCAATTATCTTTGTCAATGAACTGTTTTGTGAACTCTTACCGGTATTTATGTGCAGCAGGACGCTTATGGAGAAGATGATGATATCGAACCATCAACAGATGGTACAACCATGTTTTCCAGTATCACATCTACGATGCTCAGCACGTTTAATAGAACGGATTTTCCCAGTTGGAAGCTCGTTGATGAGCCAAGGAAGGTATGACGGATATCATTTTATACAGTTTTCATTTATTTGTTTTTATTTAAATTAATTTGAGTCATGACCGAAGAAAAAGTGAAGAAGACCACTGCTGGCAGGAGTAGAAATTTTAAGCTCTGTTTGGTGGCTTTGCAACCAATATTTA
This sequence comes from Myxine glutinosa, assembly GCF_964187855.1. NCBI lineage: Eukaryota > Metazoa > Chordata > Myxini > Myxiniformes > Myxinidae > Myxine > Myxine glutinosa. The sequence continues at coordinate 1,086,597 of NC_136263.1, read as the reverse complement.
TTCGCCCCCATTGGACTTGGTCCAAAATAAGGGCTTAAGGATGGGTTTCGTCCGTGCACAGCCAAATCCCAGAGATGTATGGACCGATTTTGTTCATACTCGACAGAAAGACGATACATGATGGTATACATGTGCACATCATTTTGTTTTGCGATTCAACCACATATGGCTGACTGGCCGTCATTTTAGTTGTAAAAACCTGATGTTGAACATGTTCTCAAACACTTCTCGTTCATGTATTTACCGATCTTGTTCAAACTTGGCATACAGATAAGGAATGATGGCTTATCGTCCGTGGGCTGAGTAGGGTTTACATGCACCCTCCCCCCCCCCCCACAACTTAACTTCCCGGGTATGTCCATGTACCCCCCACCCTAGGGGTTAGGAAAAACCATGTTAACAGAAAAAAAACTCATTCCCAAGGTACCTCCCACGCATATTTTGATGTTACCCCCCCCTGTGTCAGTGATTTCCGAAAATTAGGGGTAGGCGAAATTCAAATGGCCATAACTTTTTACCTAGTCATCCTATGGTTGCATATGACCCCTCAAAATGTTTGTCCTGGGACACTTTACAATGATATGTGTTATATGCAAATGAGGTCACTAATGAGGTCAAACTATGAGGGAATGAGTTTTTTTTTCTGTTAACATGGTTTTTCCTAACCCCTAGGGTGGGGGGTACATGGACATACCCGGGAAGTTAAGTTGTGGGGGGGGGGGTGAGGGGGGGTGCATGTAAACCCTACTCAGCCCACGGGCTATTACATAAGCACTTCTTTTTTTTTGGAGATCAGATTCGACATGGCCGACTGGCGGCCATTTTGTTACTTAAACGTACCCCCAATCACTTCCTGAACATGCATGGTTCGATTTTGTTCAAACGTGGCACAATCACAGTGCATGATGACATGCATGTGCACTTCATTTTATTTTACGATCAGATCAAAGATGGCTGACTGCTATACTGATGGCCATTTTATTTAAAAAAAACAAACAAAAAAAACATATTGAACACGTCCTTAAGCATTTTTCAGACATGCATTTAGTGATATTGTTCAAACTTGGCAGACCGATAATGAATAATGGGTTACGTATGCATGTCATTTCTTTTCGAGATCAGATCCAATATGGCCGACTGGCGGCCCATTTTGTTACTTAAACGTACCCCCAATCACTTCCTGAACGTGCATGGTTCGATTTTGTTCAAACGTGGCACAATCACAGTGCATGATGACGTGCATGTGCTCTTCATTTTATTTTGCAATCAGAGCAAATATGGCTGACTGGTATACTGGTGGCCATTTTAGTTGTAAAAAATATATATATACAGTCATGTGAAAAATTAAGTACACCCCATGTAAAGTTTTGACTTTTTTAAACATATTTCAACATACAGCTATCTGATCTTCATTTCAACAATATTGATAGATAAAGGTGATAAAATATAACAAATATCATGAAACATTTACATTTTGTAGTCCATTGTATAATTTAAATAAACATAAATGCAAATTTTGCATGTGGAAAAAGTAAGTACAGTAGTACACCCTCGGCTCTAATAGGTGGTATTGCCCCCTTTGGCAGAAACAACCTCAAGTAGGCGTTTCTTATAACTGTCTATCAGTCTCTGACATCGACTGGGAGAAACTTTTGCCCACTCCTCCATGCAGAATTCTTTCACCTGTGCGATGTTTGAGGGGTTTCTTGCGTGCACAGCGCGTTTCAAATCCCCCCACAACATCTCGATGGGATTTAGATCCGAGCTTTGACTTGGCCATTCCAGAACCCTCCATTTCTTTCTTTTCAGCCATTCCTTGGTGGATTTACTGGTATGTTTAGGGTCATTGTCATGTTGCAAGGTCCACCTTCGGTTGAGCTTCAACTTTCCGACAGATGGCCTCACATTATCCTGAAGCACGCTCTGGTACAATGAAGAATTCATGGTGGATTCCATGATGGTGAGCTGTCCAGGCCCTGATGCAGCAAAGCTGCCCCCAAACCATAATATTTCCACCACCATGCTTTACAGTTGGTATCAGGTTCTTGTGGTCAAATGCTGTCTTTGGTTTTCGCTAAACATGTCTTCTGGTACTGTGGCCAAATAGCTCTACCTTTGACTCATCTGTCCAGAGCACATTGTTCCAGAAGTGCTGGTCTTTGCCTCGGTGTTCATTGGCAAACTTTAGTCTTGCCCTGATGTTCTTTCTGGAGAGCAAAGGTTTCCTCCTGGCACACCTCCCATGCAGATCAAATTTGTGCAGCCTCTTTCTAATGGTAGACTCGTGCACTTTGACATCAACAGTGGCAAGAGCTACCTGTAGGTCCCATGATTACATTCTGGGGTTCTTCGAGACTTCTTTCAGCATCTTGCGGTCTGCTCTGGGGCTGAACTTGCTGGGGCAGCCTGGCCTGAACAAGTTGGCAGTTTGGAATCTTCTCCACTTGTTGATGATCTTCCGGACAGTCGAATGATTGATTTCAAATTGTTTGGAGATCTTTTTAAATCCCTTCCCAGACTCGTAGGCATCTATAACCTTCTTTCTGAAGGCCTCAGAGAGCTCTTTTGATCTTGGCATGGTGACGCCGCACACTTCAACAACAAAGAGCAAACCAAACTAAATGTCTGAGGTTTAAATAAGACAGGTTCCTCCAAGATCCTCTCTAATGATGTACTAATCATTTGCACCTGAGCTGGTGCACCTGATTCTAATTTTAGGTATTTGAAGTAGTGATAAATGTCGGGGTGTACTTACTTTTTCCACATGCAAAATTTGCATTCATGTTTATTTAAATTATACAATGGACTACAGAATGTAAATGTTTCATGATATTTGTTATGTTATTTCATCTTTATCTATCAATATTGTTGAAATGAAGATCAAATAGCTGTATGTTGAAATATGTTGAAAAAGTCAAAACTTTACATGGGTTGTACTTACTTTTTCACGTGACTGTATATATATATATATATATATATATATATATATATATATATATATATATATATATATATTAAACACGTCCTTAAGCATTTTTCGGACATGCATTTAGTGATATTGTTCAAATTTGGCAGACCGATAATGAATAATGGGTTACATATGCATGTCATTTCTTTTTGAGATCAGATCCAAGATTACTGACTGGCAGCCATTTTCTTACTTTAACATGTCCCCAACCATGTATAGGGCAAGCAAAGATGATACATAATGGCATCCATATGCAGAACATTTTGTTTTGTAATCCGACCAAAGATGGCTGACTGGCGCCCTTTAACTCTGTACAGCAAAATTACTAAAATCATGGGGGCTATAACATTTTATGTCTTTTTCTCCTTGTTTTTAAACAGGGTTCACACAGTCCTTGAAATTTCTAAAAAAGGAAATAAAGCATTTTTCCAACACTGGAAAGTCCTGGAAAACTTGTCCAAGTCCTTGTGTGGAGGGAAATCAGGGGTCTTATCCCCAAAGACCACCGGCTCAAAGGTTCATTTAATCGTTTTATTAAAAACATCTATTTACAGCGCAAAACTATCATAATGTGCACATGGATGATAGGAGAGAACAACTTGATGCCTGCCCGACATCATAGCTCGCTCTACTGTTCGGTTTTCAAACACAGCTTTTATACACTCATGATTTGAAAGGGTGGGAGGGGGAAGTAAAGATGCACGTAATCACATGCCCCACAGGTCATGTAGGCAAGACTATTCATTCGTAGGGAACACATCCATCCCCATTGGATCGCAATTAAAAAGACAGTCCTTTCAAGTTACATCTGTGACATTCCAAAGAGATATGTAGATTACCTCCGGAGAACTTAACAATGCCTTAGTCAATCTCAGTTTGACCCTCGAAACGCAATTTACCAAAAAAAAAAAAACGTTTTCTCCATACCACCCACCAAGTTAATTTGACCTCCGCTGTAAAGGAAAGATATGCGGATTTGCAAAACAACAGCCATGATGAAGTTGCATTCAAAGCTGATTAACTTTCAGAGTTTACAATGGTCAGTTTGACCTCTAGGAGTCACAGTGGGTCACAAACTATATCACCCTTATTCATAAAGAAATAATTACAGTACCTTTATTAAAAACTACCCCAAATTGATTTATCATTACTTGGTTTGTAGCAAGACATTATTTCTGTAAGAGCACAACAGTGCACGATTTCTACCTTGATTCAGTGAGAAATAAAATAATTTGGTCAGGATGCTGGCTATAACTTACCTACTATCTCCCGATCAGGAAACATTGGAATAATTATTTGGCTTATAATTCTTCCACACTTGAAACTCCTGGAAAATCGAGAAAATTGTGCAAATACAAATAATCTGCCACGTCTCCTCTCAGAATTGTTAATTTTGCTGAATGTTACCAATTTTAATAACCCCCAGGGATTCAGGGATTTACCATTAAAGCCACACCGAAATGTTTTCTCGGTCCTCCTAATCAATTGATCGCATGGTGCTAATTTAGGTGCGAAATGACTCCTGGGTTAATCTCTTCTAATATACTTCTCTTCTATTTGCCCTTCATTTTGTGTTTGTCCACTGGCATTTCTTTCTCCATTCAGACGAAAAATATTTGATGAACGCTGGGACTTTACGTGGTCTCAACTTTACACATAGTCGTGGCCAAAAATATTGGCACCCTTGCACTTTTTTCAAATAATGCACCATTTCTTACAGAAAAATGTTGAAATAAAAAAATCTTTTGGTATGCACAAATGTATTTCTTTGGTTTCCAGTGTAACAAAACAAAAAAAGCTGAAAAAAATTACTAAACCTTCGCTTATTCCACACAATCATAAAATCCTAAAATCCTAAAATGGCCCGGATAATATTATGGCACCTTTTAGAAGTTGTTATAAATAATTAGATTTCAAGCAGGTGATTCTCCTTTACTTTGGAATTGAACTCACCTATGGTGATTAGCAGGTGCCTGCAATATAAAAATCACTCTTTCAACCAGTTTGGAGACTGTGTACCGCAATGAGCATGGAGAAAATAAAGAAAACCAGAGAATTGTCTGAGGAAGCCAGACAAGATTGTGGCCAAGCATGGAAAATCTCAAGGCTACAAGTCCATCTCCAGAGACCTTGATGTTCCTGTGTCCGCCGTACGCAATGTTATCAGGAAGTTTAAGGCCCATGGCACTGTTGCCAACCTCCCTGGACGTGGCCACAAGAGAAAACTTGATTGAAGATTGATTGCCGCGAAGGATTGTTCGAATGGTGGAGAAAGCACCTCGATCAACTGCCAACTAGATTCAATCTGACCTTCAGACACAAGGTATGACTGTTTCAACTCGCACCATCCGTAGACAACTCGATAAAAGGGGCTTCTATGGTTGGAGACCCAGGAAAAACCCACTGCTGAGAAAGCCCAACTAGAGTTTTCCAAAACACACCTGAACAAGCCAAAATCCTTCTGGGAGAATGTCCTGTGGACAGATGAGACCAAATTAGAGCTTTTTTGTAAAGCACATCATCTCTATGTTTACAGAAAACAAAATGAAGCCTTCAAAGAAAAGAACACCTCTACATTCAAACATGGAGGAGGTTCAGTGATGTTTTGGGGTTGTTGTGCTGCCTCTGGCACTGGGTGCCTTGAATGTGTGTATGGCATCATGAAATCAGGAGATTACAAGGCATTTTGGAACACAATGTTCAACCTTGTGTTAGAAAGCTCGGTCTCCGTCGAAGGTCATGGGTTTTGCAGCAGAACAATGACCCCAAACACATTTCAAAAACCACCGAGGAATGGTTCAAGCCAAAACTCTGAACTGTTCTGAAGTGACCAGCAATGAGTCCAGATCTAAATCCAATTCAACACCTGTGGGGAGATCTGAAAACAGCAGTTGGGAGAAGGTACCCTTCAAATCTGGGGAATTGGAGCAGTTTGCACAAGAAGAGTGGGACAAACTGCCAGTAGAGAGGTGAAGGAAGCTCGTTCATGGCTATAGGAAGTGCTTCACTGCAGTTATTTTGTCCAAAGGTTGTGATACCAAATATTAAGTCGAGGAAGTCAATAATTTTGTCAATGCCATTTCTTTTTATTTTCTGATTTAAAAGGGTATATTAAGTTCTGAATCAAAAACAAAGGTTCTGCAATATTAACAGTGAAATATAGAATTGTGGAGACCAAATACTTTTGTTAATTGCAACTTATTTTTCGAGAAAATTGTGAGTTGTTTGAAAGAATTGCAAGGGTGCCAATATGTTTGGCCATGACTATAATTGTAAATCAGCGGTGCAGATGGAAACTGAAACACGTAGCGTGTACAGTACTGTACTGTACTGTACCCATCTTTGCGTCAACACTGCGTTGTTTTTTTTTGTTTGTTTATTTTTTTATTTTTTTTTATTTTTTTTGTGTACAGAGTCGAGGCTCGTGAAAGAGCTAACATTTATCAATCAAACAAACAAGCAAACAAATTATATAAAAAGGGGAGCGGTCGACAAGATGGGGAGAGAAGAGAAGGAACAATTCCGTTCCATGGAATTGTAATCAATTCCTTTGTTTTTGGTTATTATTTCCCGAATGATTTTTAACTTTGGTTCACCACTAGCAACAGTTTTCCTCTTGTGTGTCCAAAAACTGCAAAAAAGCAACAGCAAATAAGTCGAGAAAAATGATATCTTTGACTCAGAAAATGGAGTCTTTGACTTTGGGTAAGCTTGGATGAGACGTCAGTTTGCTTTGTCACTGGGCAGACATTATAGCGCAAGTTCAGTGTTCACCAAGTAAAGAAATACGCAGAAAACGTAAGGGGTAGTGAATGATCTGGTTTTGCACCGCAAAAGAGTGCTTTCTGTAAATCGCTCCATTGCATGATGCATTAATTTATCGGTGAGAGGAAACGTAAACCCCCAAGTAAAACAAGGGTTTCATGCCATCTGAAAATCCACCTCGTATGTGGCGAGCATCATTTGTTGACCTCATTTTCCTTTTTTTTTCATGAAAATGAGGATAATTAATCTGTCCCCCGTGCAGTGGAAGACGGGGTTTTCCAATTGCTTGTGGTGTGTGTGTCGTTGGTTGTTTTCTTGAAATGCGGGTTTCAGAAGTTGGAACGGAGTCCTCACAGGTCTCGATGTAGGTGTGTGTGTGTGTGTGTGTGTGTGTGTGTGTGTGTGTGTGTGTGTGTGTGTGTGTGTGTGTGTGTGTGTGTGTGTGTGTGTGTGTGTGTGTGCGTGTGTGTGTGTGTGTGTGTGTGTGTGTGTGTGTGTGTGTGTGTGTGTGTGTGTGTGTGTGTGTGTGTGTGTGTGGTAGTGGGTATATATATATACTCAGAGGCAAAAGTTAGTGTGACATGGAATTTTTTCATTGGTAATCTTGTGAATGAATTTTTGGATTTGAACCAGAGAAAGAGTGTGTTAAAATGGTCGAAGAAACGCAACCAAGCAGTTGTTGTTCGAATTGCATGAAATTTGCAAGAAGCATGACATATTCGAGAAAAATGGCCAGCAATGTTCACTTTAAAAGGCCAGACAACCAGACGCTTATCATTTCCACTCAATGCAGTCTTAAGAAGTGCAGAAGTCAGAAAAACACCTCTATTCATCGTTCTGGAACAAGTTCGACATGCCACGCCTTGGGGAAAATGACAGATGGAGAGCTATAGGTGTGCTTCAGTCTGGTACCTCGCAGCGTGTTGTTGCTCGTCGATTCAACGTCCATAGAAACACCATTTGGCACAGCTTCACCGAGCTGACGGTAGGACACGTGTCTACAGGTGCACAGGTGAACGTTACATCAGGCCATGTGTTCTGGAAGGGGATCGTTTTGGAGGTGGGGGCGTTATGATCTGGGGTGGGATAACAGCTGCAGCAAGAACGCCAATGATTGTGATTGAGGGGAACTTGAATGCTGTGAGGTACCGAGACGAGATTTTGCAAATGGCCGCTTTACCGTTTTTGCAACAGAACGGCCCTAGAGTGACGTTTCAACACAATAACGCCAGACCACACGTTGCTCGAGTTGTACAGCAGTATCTTAATCAGAACAATGTTAATGTGTTACCCTGGCCTGCAAGATCCCCTGATTTGTCACCCATTGAACACGTCTGGGATGAAATGGAGCGACGTTTACGACATCATCCGAATCCTCCAAAAACGCTGCAGGAACTCCGCCAAATCCTTCCTCGGATATGGAATGATCTTCCCAAGGACTTTCATCGACGTTTAGTGGCCTCAATGAGGCGGAGGTGCCAGGCCTGCATCAATGCACAAGGTGGACACACTCGCTACTGACTGTGTGAACTTGCTTGTGAACCCCCTCTTGTGTTGTGGCTCATTTGCATATGCCAGGTGCACTGTTCTTATGGACTGTTGATCGTTCCCATACCTTGAAACATTTGTCTTTCCATGTAATAACATTTCATCCGTGGCAGTAAAAATTTAACACTGATTCTGTTTGTTGTTTGTGTGTCACAATAACCTTTGCCTTTGAGTATATATATATATATATATATATATATATATATATATATATATATATTTATTTATTTTTTTTCAACAAAGCTTTATTATGAGAATATGGAGAAGACAAATTCTTAATTTGGTCAAAAGATCAATGTTCATCTTATTGACCTGGAATTTAAAGAATTTGCATATTGGTTCCCTGAAGTTTTGAAGTCAAAATGTCCAGGTCACCTAACCTCATCAATTGTTTTTTCATTTTTTAGCTCTTTTCATCATGTTCAGCATATGGAAAAATAAGAAGTCGTCTGAATACAAAGCGGATGCAGAAGGGCTTTGCATTTTCAGACACTTACTCATTAGTTCACCAGGAGCATAATTCTGGGGAGCTTGTGGGATTGCGCGTCGTCAGTCCGTCTGTGTAAACACTTGCTACTTCTCCGAAACTGCTGATGGGATTGTGACCAAACTTAGCTAACATTATATTTGGTGTGTTGGACCTCAAGATTGTTCACGGCATTAAAAAGATTGGTGTCCAAGGGGGTCTACTGGGGATCAAAGTGGGTACATGTTTGACCCCCCAAAATAGAACTGCACACACAATTTCAATGAAACCTGACCACAACCTTCATCACCCATGATATACCAAAGTTTGTTGATAGCATTAAATAAAAATTGAGGTCCAAGGAGGTCCACAGGGGGTTTGAGCCGTCCAAAATAGGTATTTGCTCTCTCTTCTCCGAAACTACACAGAATTTCAATGAAACTAGTCCACAACTTTCATCACCCATAACATACCAAAGTTTGTTCAGGCATTAAAAAATCAGGGTATAAGGGGTTCTACTGGGGCTTTGAGTGACCGTTGCTCCTGATCCAGGTGAGCTTCAGGACCTGCGGTCCTATTTTTATTTATTGCAGTTTACTCGATTTAAGCAATCCATGTGGCAGAGGCTGGTGATTAATGCTGCAAAAGGTACAACTTGGAATGGTTCTGTGGTACAGCACTCTATGCCAGTGTATTTTACTTGTAGGTAAAATGTGTGTGGTAAAAAGGTAAAAGTAATACAGGTATTACTGAAATATTCAATGGAATATGGATGGAATAACAGAAAACAAACAAGGTTTCTTTTTTTTCTTTTTTCTTGTGGGTTATTCCAATGACACTTGTTACATAAGACATGTTACACAAGACAATAGCGGGGCAAGTCAATCTCCTATTAAAAGTCCTGGAAAAGTTCTAGAAATGTGGTCTTCCTTGGCTTTGCAAAGCATGTAAATACTACGAGAGTAATAATAGTCTCTTTCATGTCCATTTGACGTGTAAATGTTGCTGTTTCTCAAGGTAATGATTTTGATTTCTGGGAATATGTTTCTTAGTTTGAGGCTTTCTTACTGATCTTTGTCGATTTACACCATTTCTTATTTGTTGTTCTAATGATTAAGGTTGATAAAATTCATCTGCACTATGCAAGGAAAGAGAAGAAAATAGACATGAAGAAGCTCAAAGAGCTCATGTGGGACCTCCTGCTCACCGGCAATGGGGAGAAGGTGAGGACGAGTTATTTTGATGAGACTGCTGTTAAGCGATGTATTGTGAGCAAATACCATGGAGTGTATCGAGTTGTACATTGGATTACCATGTGAAAAAATAGTGCCCTCCATAAGTGTTGGAACAGTGAAGTCAAATTTGTTACGATTGCTTTATGCTCAAGAAGTTTGGATTTGAGATCAAAGATGAATTTGACGCAAGAGTACAGAAGGTCATGTTTTATTTCTTGGTATTTCTATCCATATATGTTTTACCATTGTGGAACAATAGCACTTTTTATGTTCAGTCTCTCCATTTTATGTAAGCATAAGTATTGTAACAAATGACAGGTGTTTCTTGTTGCTCAGATGTTTCTTATTGCATTTATTTTAAACACATGAAAGAGCTGTGCATGTGTCGTCTTGGCTTTAGCCTTTGCTTTTGCCTTGGGAGTCAGTCGGCATAAAACAACATGAACACCAGAGAACTGTCTATGAAAGAAAAACAAGCAATTTGGAAGCTGAAAGAACAGAAGAATTTAATTAGAACCCCAACACAAAAATTGGGCATAGTAAATACAACAATATGGAATATCTTGAGAAAGAAAGAAACAACTAGTGTACTTAGCAATAGACAATGGCCAGGTCGGCCAAGGAAAACGATCATTGCTGTGAAGAAAAACCAGAAAACAACTGTCAGTAACATCACCAACAACCTCCAGGGTGCAGGGGTGAAAATACCACAATCTTCCATTTCAAGAAGACTTTGACAGCAGAATTACAAAGGCTACACCACAAGATTCAAATCTCTCTTCAGCACCAAAAATAGAAAGGCCAGAATAGAATTTGCCAAGAAGTACAGAGGTGAGCTAGCAGAGTTGTGGAACAAAGTTTTATGGACAGATGACACCAAGATAAACCTTTCACCAAAGCAATGGAAAGGGGGAAATGTGGAGAAAGTAAGGAACTGCACATGATCCAAAACATACTACCTCATGTGTGAAGCATGGTGGAGGGTAGTGTCATGGCTTTGGCTTGCATGGCTGCCTCTGCAACTGGCTCTCTCTCATCTTTATTGACGATGTAACCAATGATGGCAGCAGCATAATGAATGTGGACTTGTGCAGAAATATTTTGTCTGTCTATGTACAAGAAAATGCCTCCAAACCCATTGGGTGGTGCCATTCACCATGCAGCAAGACAATGACCCAAAACACACTGTCAATGCAGCCAAGGAGTTCATGAGGGGAAAAAGTGGAAGGTTTTAGATTGGCCAAGTCAATCTCCTAATTTACAGTGCCTCCAGAAAGTATTCACACCCCTTGACTTTTTCACATATTGTTGTGTTACACCCTGAATTTAAAATGGATTAAATTGAGATTTTTTTTGTCACTGCTCTACACAATATCTATATATATATATATATATATATATATATATATATATATATATATATATATATACTGTATATATATGTATGTATGTATGTATGTATGTATATATATATATTTTGTATATATACTCGGACCAAAATAAATATAAACCAGTCGAACATTTATCGCATCCGATTATAAATGTTCGAACACACTTCCGAAAATGACCCGAACCGTGTGTTAGGCATAGTTAGATACTATATATAGTAGGGTGGGCTTCAAAAAAGCAAAATGCAGATTTTCTCCGGGACATGGTCTATTTTTGTTCCTTCTGGTGTCAAAGGAAACCACACCAAATTTGAATGGAATCCAATAATATTTAGGGGTGCCACATCAGTGATGAATTTTTCCCCATGCAAAAATAGGAATTCCCATTTTTTGGGCTGTATATACACAAAATAAATACATAATTATATATATACATTAAATATAATATTAAAAATAAATATATAGTGAATATACATTAAATAATAAATATACATAAATACACATTATACATTATATATATACAATATATTATACATACAGTTTTGAGACTTCCTATGATCACTATCTGGGCAATTTTCATGCATGTTTTGTACAGGTTCCCGGGGTCAGGGGTACGCTTTTTTAGTGTGTAATATGTAGGCCTAACTTATTGACTGTGGCTCTTTTGTAGAGAGTGACCCTGTGGAGTAAGAATTAACAGGATTTTTACCCACATTCTTGCTTATTTTGCAGATATGGCATGTGCTAGTACCAGTGTTTCATTGAAAACTCGGGCTCAGGATAATGTGTATCTCATTGGGTCCACTTCTGGAGATGCCATCAAAGGTGCCAAGCTCCCGACTGTGTATCAATCTCTTGTCCTGTTTTTCCATCACCTGAAGAAGGAGAATCGCACTGCCCGGGAGAGTGCAACCCTCACCATTGAAGAGGTTGTGAAGTTCTGGGAAAAAGCTCACCTACCTACAACGACGAAGCAGCACTGCATCCATCGTTTGGAGAGGCTATATGAAGAATGGAGGAGCCTCCAAAAAGGTGCAAAGCGGGGTGGTGCGACCCAAGAGAAAAAGGAAGCATCCTTCAAGGCCTCCTTGGAGAAGACGTTTGATCTTAGGCATGCAGATTCGGAGGCCATAATCACCAACCCCGAGGACAGGAAGTTTCTTCACGATCAATTCTCAGAGAGGAAGGCTTCAATGGGATCTGTAGACACTGTGTTGGAAGCAAAAACGTTCTTGTGTGTTTGAAAGATCAGCAGCCACGAGATGATTATCGTGAACTCCTAGAACTGACTGTCATCTACATGGGAGGAATCCCACCTCGTGGAATCCGGATCATGGCTCCAGGAGCAATGCACAGAGCCAGATGGATGGCAAAAGCACTATATTCACTACAGATTCACTACAGGTCAAAGGGCGTCCCTTAGTTAGGTCATATACAATCACGTTAGCCAATCATAGATTTCCTCCTTGTTGGTACTTTATTTCCTTATTCTGTGTATTAGGTTAAGGCTTTGTCTTCCATTAATTAATACTCCATTGCACCGAATTAAATAAGAATAGCTCCCCTTCAATATAGTAAGGGCATTTTATGAGATATTTCACAAATCTGTTAACTAAATTGTTACCAAAAAATTTCTTCACCAATATGTTTGTAAAGGTGTGTAATAACATGTGTTAAAATGTTGAAGTTCAACTCCCGTGGGAAACCCAGAAAAAAAGCTGTTGAATTCGGGTACCGAAAAATTATTTTCGAGAATTTTTATTTTTTTTAATCGGCCCTTAAGTAACTTATGAGGGGTCAAATAAGGGTTTTTCATGATTCTGAGTTGATTGTTAACATTTATATTTTCACTTTTACATTTACACACAAAGTAGCTTTTATTTCACATACATATATAATACTCAAGAGTTATTTCTCATTCACAATGTCAGAAGTTTCAACAGCCATTGTCTATGTCTTCTTCAGACTCAACAACTTCAGTGTGTCACCTGGAGTGAGGAGTGGCTGATCATGAGCCAGGGAGGAGGAAAGCTCAGCGAGGGGGAGAAACATGATCGCGTTCGTTCCTATCTGTTTCCTGTTCGTAAATGGAATAATCTTTACTTCAGTTCCTCTCAGGATCTTAGCTTTGTCGAGTGCCTTCAACTTCACCCGGGGGAAAGCTGCTGTTGTCTGTGGATCTGGCAAAGGTGGTGCCGGAGAGGTGACTTCGATCCAACCCATTGAGTGAAAGGGAGTGTTTCCGTGAATAGAGACAATGTTTAAATCTATATTGTCTCCAACAAACTGAGTGACTGCATTGTTTGTTTCCCCAACCTCCATAAAGACCACCTGATCATTACTTGACAATTCACTTTCACTGGCTGGCACTTTGGCTGTCATCACTGATTGATCCTCAAGCGCAGCATCAACCGCAACCTCATCATTGATCTGTTCATCGGTTTCCTCCACAATGGTGTCAAGAGTGCCAGAAGTATCTGGAACATCATCTCCACTCCTACTATTAAGGAAGCAGTATTTGTAGTTTTGTGTCTCCGTGTAAGACTCAGTGTATCCCAGCCGGTGGAACTTGTTGAGCATCCATTTTGACCCAAATCTATGATCAAGTTGTATGGCAAGCCCCATTTGGTGTGGCAATACTCCAGACCGAGGTCGACAGGCCTTAATAAAATTCTGCCCCCAAACGGCAACTCTTTCGTCTGTCTTGACAATCGGTCTCAAGAACATCTGAAGGCTTGCAGGAACAAGTGTCAGCTGACTATCGATGTCAGTCATACTGTGTGTGGTGGGGTATGACTTTGGACCTAAATCAATCAAGGCAATATCATTGGATATGAACTTGAGTGCCGTCTTTATGATCTGAGTCTTCTCATCTCCATGGTCAAGATTAGCATGATGCTCTCGCAGAATATTGTCGGTGCCATCTTTGAGACAGAGTACATCTGCCCTTCTTTCCTGTGTTGTGAAATACAAGGTGTCTTCGTATTTCTCTAGAAGTTTTATCTTTAGCCAATGCTTTGAATAAGAAAGGCTCTTCTCTGGTGACTGATCAAACTCCTGCAGCTTTTCATGGACTTGGTCCATGTTCATTACCCCATGCTCTAATTCTGAGTCTAACCATTCGCAGAATTCAATAAAAACTGCCTCTCGCTCCTCATCAATACTCCTCTGTCCTCTCTTCCTTTTTCCTTCCTCATCAGTCTTGGACAAACTGTCACCTCTCGCAAACATAAGTTTGCATCGCAAATGGTACAGTGTTTCTTCTGCTACCAAGTCGTTGATCCCTTCCAGGCGTCCAGTGACTTCAGTGCCCCAGTCATCCCCGCGACTCCGTGCTGTCTTCAGCAAGCTTGCCTTCAGTGTATCTGCAGTCAAATTATCTGGCACTCTGTATTTCTTTCTAGCTTGTGCTGGATTATTTTTGTAGAGCTGGGCTGGTTGGTTGCAAAGAATGCATACATCCTTATACAGTGAGGTCAACTGACTGTGATCTTCTAGAACTGCAGCCAGTTGATGAACTGAACTCACAAGTAGTGCGTCTTCTCTTCAACTTTGATGACTCTTTCTCTGCCTTTGATGCTTGAGCTGACTTCTTGGAGGTTGCAACAAAGTTGTTGTACAGATCATTTTTACACTTCTGGTGGTACCTCAGTTTTCCTTCCTTTTGAGCCTCCTTCATACGTTCCACAACAGTAACATTTTCGACAGTTTCTGCTTGTTTCAATAAAGTTGAGTATCCCTTTGGAGTTGCCTGTATGAGCCTTTCAGCTGGTGTATCCGAGCGTGCACAGATGAAGCAATTGAGCACAGGTGGAGTAACGTCTTCATCCATATTGCTAGACTCCATGTCCTGCAAAGTAGAAAATGAGATATATTTAGAAATTATTTTTCCACAAAGGAGTGTCTGTGGTGAAATATAAATGTTAACAATCAACTCAGAATCATGAAAAACCCTTATTTGACCCCTCATAAGTTACTTAAGGGCCGACTAAAAAAAATAAAAATTCTCGAAAATACTTTTTCGGTACCCGAATTCAACAGCTTTTTTTCTGGGTTTCCCACGGGAGTTGACCTTCAACATTTTAACACATGTTATTACACACCTTTACAAACATATTGGTGAAGAAATTTTTTGGTAACAATTTAGTTAACAGATTTTCATGTTTCCCTTACTACACCTGTGATATAATCTTGTTATTGACTTCTTGCTGCGACAGACAATCAGTGACATGGTTCTTTAAACAAAGAAATCACCGAAGCGTAAAAGAAACACCAGATTGATATTCTGAGTACAGAAAGGAAACCCAAGTCAAGAAAAAATAAATATTCCATATTAAATGCCAAGTCTGTAGATATATCTGTGCAGTGTCTGTGTTGTGTCACAGAACTACTTCCTCAAACTTTTGTGAAATCCTACCAAGCTTCTGGTATGCACATATCTCTCCAGTGGGTATTTCCTAAGGGTATTTTTTTTTTTGTAGGAAAAAATTCGCTATTTTTTTGGGGGGTGGGGGGGGGGGGTGAATTTTTTTTTTCTAAAAAAATTGTTTTACAACTTAAGTCTTCAACTTCAATTGTTTATAAAATGTAATATCACCTATATTACAAATACATTTGTACAAGTAATTGTTTGTATTATGATTGGTGTAAATTGTAAACCATGACAAAACAGCAACTCAGGTACAGTCGTCTATCAAAATATCTGCATATCTGGGCAGTGTCTGTTGTCACTGAACTACTAACTCCCTCAAACTTTTGCTTCCGTGGTTGTGAAGTGTTTTTAATAACGTGGTGCTGAGGTGTTTCGAATTACGTGGTGCTGAGGTGTTTTGAATTACGTGGTGGTGAGGTGTTTTGAATTATGTGGTGAAGAGGTGTAATCGTTCCAAACTTCCAGTCTGCACCTCCCCCACCCCACCCGCCTACCCTGTATGTATGTGCTGAGGGTTTCCTTTTTTTAATCGTTTTTTTTTTCAACCTAAATCTTCAACCTAAATTGCTTATAAAAATGTAATATCACAAACACTACAAATAAATTTGTGCAAAATAATTGTTTGTATTATGATTGGTGTAAATCATGACAACACAGCAGCTCAGGTGCAGTCATTATCCTCAGCTAAAATAAGCCCGTTCTTCAGTAACGACGCGTGGTGAGGCGAGCGTAGCTACACACAAACACACATACACAAGACAAGGATGGCTGTAGGAGGGGAGGGTTGAGGGGGGGAGTTTTGGAGGGGAGGGGTGAGGAGAGTTTAGGAGGGGATGGGTGAGTGGGGAGTTTAGTAGGGGAGGGGCAAAGGGGGAGATTTGAAAGGAATGGGTAAGGGGGGGAGTTTAGGAGGGGAGGAGCAAAGGGGGAGATTTGAAAGGGATGGGTGAGGGGTGGAGTTTAGGAGGGGAGGGGCAAAGGGGGAGATTTGAAAGGGATGGGTGAGGGGGTAGTTTAGGAGGGGATGGGTGTGTGGGAAGTATCGGAGGGGAGGGGTGAGGGGAGGGTCAAAGGGGGAGATTTGAAAGGGATGGGTGATGGGGGAGTTTAGGAGGGGAGGGGTGAGTTTGGATTTTAGAAAGTGTTGGACGATTAATGGAAAACGAACATTTATTGTAAAATGAGTTTCTTGTGATTTTTCAAGTCAGAGATCCGTTTGAAAAACGTTGGAGGAGGGGTGGAATGCAGGTGAATTTAGGAAATGTAGGAAGGAGGAACTGTAATAGATTGAATTTTTATTTTAAATGAAGAGATTTGGTGAGCAAATCGAAAGCAACCCCTTAAAGAAGAAGAAAAGTGTGTTATAATATACAACAGAATACAACACTTCAGGGGAAAGTTTAAAGATTTTAAAACTAAACCATGAAAACTATGTGGGGAAAATCCCTGAATGAGGGCATGAAGGATTCCAAAGGGGGATTAATGATTACAGCACAGGTTCAGAGCAGGAACAGAAGAATCCGAGATTGACAGCCAGGAGAGCAGAGAACGCAGGAACAGGGAGGTGTATAATCAAATGTGTTAGTACGGGAGGAGAGGCCTACTTATTAAATCTTCGTCAATGTTTTTTGAAGGTTAAATGGAAGTGGATCAGAGGAAGGAGGAGAAAGTTGAAGGAGTCTGGTGAAAAATAGAATTGGAAAGGTGTCTTTTGGCTGGAGAGGATGGAGTTATGAAGGAAGGAGAGGGAAAAAAACGGGTGGGGTGAAATATGTGGTCGAAGAACAAACGAACACGAACAAGGAAAGAAATTAATTAATTTTATTATTATTCATTTTTTTATTATTAAGATTTTAAACAAAGGGTAAGATGTTCGGGGAAGTATGGGGTGAAAAGAAAGACTGTAAAAAACAGTGAGAGAACGAAAGTAAATGGACCGCAAACGACCGCCGAGAGGAGACAACAAAGCTTTGAGGGACCAGGCCTGAGAAACGCGGCAGGAAACAACCGACAATTTTATACAGGCATGCACGATCTACACCGAGATCTACCCAGAAACCCACAGTAGGCACACACACCATAAAATAAAAATACAGTTTTGACAAAAAATACAAACGGGAACAAATACTCAACGTTGATGGCGTGGAGAGCTTGGAAAGCGCAAACTCGCCAGCAAAACCAGAAGCGGTTTTCAAGCTGGGAGTTGTGAGAGTGTGACTGAGAGAAAGCTGAGAGTGTGATAAGCACTTCACTTTATCCAGTTCTGTTGACAGATTGATTACCTCCACCACCAAAGGTGAATGGAGGTTATGTTTTCACCCCTGTTTGTCTGTCTGTTTGCCTGTCTGCTCGTTTGTGAACAATATATCTCAAAAAGTTGTGGACGGATTCGGACGAAATTTGGCAGAGAGGTAGTGTATGTGACACGGACGAAATTATTAGATTTTGGTGAAGATCTGGATTCGGATCCGGATACTCAAATTTTTAAAGTGATTCTTCACCATTGGGAGAAAGGGCCAAAAACGATACATAGCAGGATATCTCAAAAAGTTGTAGATGGATTTGGGCGAAACTTGGGGGACCGGTTGGGTGTCTGACAAGGACAATTCAATTCGATTTTGGTGAAGATGTTGATATGGATTCGGATATGAGAATTATTTAATTCCTTAAGTGATTTTTCACCATTGGGAGATGGGGCCAAAACGATACACAGCAGGATGTCTCAAAAAGTTATGGATGGATTTGTATGAAACTTGTTCGACTGGTTGTGTGTGGTTGTGTCCGGATCCTGATCCAGCTAGTATAATTTTAAAAGTGATTCTTCACCTTTCAGTGATATGGCCAAAAACAGGTAGATCAGGGTATGAAAGATGGACCTATGGTGATTCCTGTGATTGATTTTCATTAAATGTGATTCCATATTGTGATTTTCTGGTCGACTCTGACATGCAAAATGTAAACTGTTCACCAGGTGGAGATATTCTCTCCACTGAGTGCCATTCTAGTTTGCATTGTTTTCCTCTTTTGTTTATTTTCCTTTGAGTTGAGGAAGCAATAAAAGCAATGAAGAGTAGAAAAGTGGGAGGGCCGACGGGAGTTGTGGGAGATATGTTGAAGGCAGCAGGAAGTTGGGGTGTGAAGAGAATGACAGAGATCTGTAATCTGGTGGTGAAAGAAGGCCGCATTCCAGTGGATTGGGAACTGAGTACCCTCGTCCCTCTATACAAGGGGAAAGGTGACCCTCTGGAGTGTGGCTCGTACCGAGCGGATAAAGTTATTGGAGCATGGAATGAAGGTATTGGAAAGGGTGTTAGAGAGGAGGATAAGGAAGAAGGTGAAGATCGACGAAATGCAGTTTGGATTTATGCCAGGAAGAGGAACGACAGACATGCTCTTTATTGTGAGGCAGTTGCAGGAGAAGTACATGGAGAAGAGGAAGAAGTTGTTTCTTGGGTTTGTTGATCTGGAGAAAGCATTCGATAGGGTTCCACGCGAAGTATTGACATGGGCATTGAGGAAGTTAGAAGTGGAGGAATGGTTGATCAGAGTAGTGATGGCAATGTACAAAAGAGCGTGCACAGCTGTAAGGTCGAAGGACGGGAACAGTGGTGAGTTTGAGATGAAGGTGGGAGTGCATCAGTGTTCGGTACTAAGGCCACTACTATTTGTAGCTGTGCTGGAAATGCTGGCTTAGAACGTAAAGGAGGGTTTACCGTGGGAGTTGTTGTATGCAGATGATCTGGTGTTGATTGCGGAAAGTATGGATGGACTGAAGGAAAAGATGAACAAGTGGAAGGAATGTATGGAGACAAAAGGTCTGAAGGTGAATATAGGAAAGACGAAGGTGATGGCAAGTGGTAAAGCATGTGGTGAGGTGGAAAGAACTGGGAAGTGGCCATGTGCTGTGTGCAGGAAGGGTGTCGGTGTGAACTCCATTCAATGTACAATGTGCGCTGAGTGGGTTCATCAAAAATGTAGTGGTCTGAGAGGGTCATTAACCAGTGTGGCAGCTGCATTCAAGTGTAACGTGTGCACAGAGGGAGCTGCAGATGGAGGAAATGTTGAGTTGGATCTTGCAGATGGCGTGAAGCTGGAAGGTGTGAAAACATTTTGCTACCTCGGAGACATGCTGAATGGAGAAGGTGGATCAGACTCGGCAACGGTTGCTAGAGTGAGATGTGCATGGAAGAAGTTTCGGGAACTGAGTGGAGTGCTGATGAGGAGGGGAGTGTCGTTGAAGCTGAAGGGAAAGGTGTATGCTGCATGTGTGAGAAGTGTTATGATTTATGGGAGCGAGACATGGGTAATGAACGTAGAGCAGCAACGAAGGCTGGAAAGGGTGGAAATGATGTCGCTAAAGCTTTTGCTGTCGCTCTGAAAAGCTGTCGCTTTCTCTGTCCCTGTCGCTGTGTCTGACTGTCTGAAAAGCTGTCGCTTTCTCTGTCGCTGTCGCTGTGTCTGTCTGTGTCGCTGTCGCTGTCGCTGTGTCTGAAAAGCTGTCGCTGAAAAGATGAAAAGCTGTTGCTCATGCTTTTGGGTCTCACTATCTGCCATGATCTTTCTTGGGAAAACCACATTTCCAAGCTGGCCTCCAAAGCCAGTCGCCGACTGGGCATCCTCCGTCGTGCGAAGTCCTTCCTTGGCACACCTGAGCTCCTCACCACATACAAGGCTTTCATCCACAGCTCAATGGAATACTGTTCCCTCCTCTGGGCTGGTGCTCCTGCCTCACACCTTGCTCGGCTTCACGCTGTTGAGGCCAAAGCTTTCAGAATCATTGGAATCTCCTGCGATGTAGTCAACACCGAGGGCCTTTCACTCACTCACCGCAGGCAGGTTGGTGGTCTTTCTGTCTTCTACCGACTCCTCTCCGGCCTTGCTCCCCCAGCTCTCTCTGTGCTCTGTCCCCCCAATATTCCTTCAGGTCGCACAAGATCTGCCTGCAACCCTCTTATGGTTAAACTGCCAAAGTCTAGGCTCTCTGCTCACCTTCACTCTTTCATTCCCCTTTTCTCCCGCCTCTGGAACAAACTCCCCCACTCCCTTCAATCCCACTCCTCCCTCCAGGTCTTTAAAACAGCTGTTCACCACCATCTCTTATCTTCCCCCATCGAAAACCTTGATCTTTTCTACCCCCGGTAATTCACCCCAGAGTCCTTGCAGTGTTCATATGTTTTATTCCTCTCCCACCTCCCCCCAAGTCCTCCCGATGTCCCTGCTCTCAAATGTTGTGTTTGTGTCCTTCCCCCTCTTCCCCCTCTCTTTTGTGTCCTTCCCCCTCTCTCCCCATCTTGTCTGCCGCTCCCCTTGTTTTTTGTGTTTTGTGTGTCGGTTTGTCTTTTTGTGTGATTAATGTTAGCTCTTTCACGAGCCTCGATCTTGTATACAAAAAAAAAAAAAAAAAAAAAAAAATGCGAATGGTTCGGTGGATGTGCGGAGTATCGTTGAGAGAGAAGACAAATGATGAATTGCGAAAGATGATGGGAATAGAGCCGGTGATTGATGCTGTGAAGAGGAACAGGTTGAGATGGTTTGGTCATGTGTTGAGGAAGGATGAAAGTGACTGGTTGAGAAGAGTGATGGAAATGAATGTAGAAGGAAGTAGAGGACGGGGAAGACCGAGAAAGACTTGGCTAAAGATGGTGGAAGAAGAAATGTGGGCAAGGGGGTTAACAAGGAGAGATGCAGAAAATAGGGCAAAATGGAGAAGATTGTCATGGGGACCGCAAGGCTAACCCCCGCTCTGGCAGGGAAAATGGCCTTAAAATGCATGTTGTTGTTGTTGTTGTACTCTAGGAGATCCCAGCATTACCCACCCAAAATATCGTTGCGATCGGTTCAGCCATTTTTGCGATACCTTCGAACGGACAGACGTACGGACATTTGGTGAATTATAGTAAGATTTCACCACACAATTCACACGCACAAATAATCTGCACACATCGAGCTTTTCATTCATACCAAACATGCATGTCAGGGATCTCCTTCGAATTGCGATGTATGGCTCGTAGTAAAACATCGAAATTTCGCGATCTTCGTGACTTCCTGAGCACATTTTGAGAATGACATTTTGGATTCTTCGTCGAATTTCACAACTTTTCTGTTGTTTCTTGGAATGTTTTGGTGCATAATAATCTCGAGAAGTTACTCTTTCTATCCAAATAAAAATCGCACTTTGGTCCCTGTTGTCATATTTGACTCTCTTCGTCTTTTTCTCGCGAAGAGAAATGACCCCATGTGTCTGGTTTTGACACACACACACACACACACACACACACACACACACACACACACACACACACACACACACACACACACACCCAGTCCACTTCAAATCGCTGAGATACTTTTGTGTGCCGTGTTCTCAAAAGCTCATTACCCTGGCTGTCAGGATGGCCCTCGGAATGGCAAAATGATGGCTGCTGTCATTCGGTCCTATCAACCAAGATCCAAATTTGTCAAGAAATAGCATTTTTCTTGATATGACCAAAACCCGTTTGACATTTAAGACTATGAGAAATTATATGTGAAGTTTAGATTCCGTACTCTCGTCATGATGGGAATAACGGATGAATTTCCCTGCAATTTCCTCTGTCAAGTGTTGGATTACATATCCAGTCTGTAGGCACAGTTCACTCTAAGCCCTCCAAGGGAATAATTATTCCTGAAATAATCTTTCCCTTTTTTGTTTTGTATAATTTCCTTCAGTTTATGAACACGTTATTGAGGGGTGAAGTAATTTCTAAACCGTTCATCATGACCACACCCAAAGCCTTGTCGAAGACAAAATATTTTGGGTTTGAGTGGACTCGTTCATTAGCTTGAGGATGTTTGGTGCAGTTTGGAGGCTTGGGAGGGAGAGAGTGTGAGTCACCATTTGATGAATTTTACCTTTCTCTCTGACCTTGTCAACTTCCAGAAGGTTGGTTTTGCTCTTTGTATGAGCGTTCAGTTCAACTCATGGAAGGGACCTGCTGCCCCTCGACCAATCAGCCCCTGTACTCCGCTTTGAGCAATTGTTTTATATATATATATATATACACTAGCCGAATGCACCCTGCGTTGCCCGGGTTCTTTTTGAATGAATTTACTACTATAATTCAGCTTTTACTCGCGGCCATAGAAGATTGACTACGATAATTCAGCTCAGCTTTTAATTGTGAAATGGGCCCAGCCCGGCCTTGACCGGCCTCGCCACCTAGCCTATAACCTTCACGGGGCCTGTCCCGACATTTTTAGTTCTTTTTGAATGAATTTGCTACTATAATTCAGCTTTTACTCACGCCGTAGAAGATTGACTACGATAATTCAGCTCAGCTTTTAATTGCGAAATGGGCCCAGCCTGGCCGAAGCGGCCTCGACCGGCCTTGCCACCTAGCCTATAACCTTCCCGGGGCCCGTCCCGACATTCTTAGTTATTTTTGAATGAATTTACTACTATAATTCAGCTTTTACTCCTGGCTATAGAAGATTGACAACTATAATTCAGCTTTTACTCGTGGCTATAGAAGATTGACTACTATAATTCAGCTTTTACTCGTAGCTATAGAAGATTGACTACTATAGTTCAGCTTTTACTCGTGGCTATAGAAGATTGACTACTATAATTCAGCTTTTACTCATGGCTATAGAAGATTGACTACTATAATTCAGCTTTTACTCGTGGCTACAGAAGATTGACGACTATAATTCAGCTTTTACTCGTGGCTATAGAAGATTGACTATTATAATTCAGCTTTTACTCGTGGCTATAGAAGATTGACTACTATAATTCAGCTTTTACTCGTGGCTATAGAAGATTGACTATTAGAATTCAGCTTTTACTCGTGGCTATAGAAGATTGACGACTATAATTCAGCTTTTACTCGTGGCTATAGAAGATTGACTATTATAATTCAGCTTTTACTCATGGCTATAGAAGATTGACTATTATAATTCACGTTTTACTCGTGGCTATAGAAGATTGACTATTATAATTCAGCTTTTACTCATGGCTAGAGAAGATTGACTATTATAATTCAGCTTTTACTCATGGCTATAGAAGATTGACTACTATAATTCAGCTTTTATTCGTGGCCACAGAAGATTGACTTCTATAATTCAGCTTTTACTCGTGGCTATAGAAGATTGACTATTATAATTCAGCTTTTACTTGTGGCCATAGAAGATTGACGACTATAATTCAGCTTTTACTCGTGGCTATGGAAGATTGACTTCTATAATTCAGCTTTTACTCATGGCTATAGAAGATTGACTACGATAATTCAGCTTTTACTCGTGGCTATAGAAGATTGACTATTATAATTCAGCTTTTACTCGTGGCTATAGAAGATTGACTACTATAATTCAGCTTTTACTCATGGCTATAGAAGATTGACTACTATAATTCAGCTTTTACTCATGGCTATAGAAGATTGACTATTATAATTCAGCTTTTACTCATGGCTATAGAAGATTGACTATTATAATTCAGCTTTTACTCATGGCAAAAGAAGATTGACTATTATAATTCAGCTTTTACTCATGGCTATAGAATATTGACTATTATAATTCAGCTTTTACTCATGGCTATAGAAGATTGACTATTATAATTCAGCTTTTACTCGTGGCTATAGAAGATTGACTACTATAATTCAGCTTTTACTCGTGGCTATGGAAGATTGACTACTATAATTCAGCTTTTATTCGTGGCTATGGAAGATTGACTACTATAATTCAGCTTTTACTCGTGGCTATAGAAGATTGACTATTATAATTCAGCTTTTACTCGTGGCTATAGAAGATTGACTACTATAATTCAGCTTTTACTCGTGGCTATAGAAGATTGACTATTATAATTCAGGTTTTACTCGTGGCTATAGAAGATTGACTATTATAATTCAGCTTTTACTCGTGGCTATAGAAGATTGACTATTATAATTCAGCTTTTACTCGTGGCTATAGAAGATTGACTACTATAATTCAGCTTTTACTCGTGGCTATAGAAGATTGACTATTATAATTCAGCTTTTACTCGTGGCTATAGAAGATTGACTATTATAATTCAGCTTTTACTCATGGCTATAGAAGATTGACTACTATAATTCAGCGTTTACTCGTGGCTATAGAAGATTGACTACTATAATTCAGCTTTTACTCGTGGCTATAGAAGATTGTCTACTATAATTCAGCGTTTACTCGTGGCGAAAGAAGATTGACTACTATAATTCAGCTTTTACTCGTGGCTATAGAAGATTGACGACTATAATTCAGCTTTTACTCGTGGCTAGAGATGATTGACTACGATAATTCAGCTTTTACTCGTGGCTATAGAAGATTGACTACTATAATTCAGCTTTTACTCGTGGCTATAGAAGATTGACTTATATAATTCAGCTTTTACTCGTGGCTATAGAAGATTGACTACTATAATTCAGCTTTTACTCGTGGCTATGGAAGATTGACTATTATAATTCAGCTTTTACTCGTGGCTATATAAGATTGACTACTATAATGCAGCTTTTACTCGTGGCTATATAAGATTCACTATTATAATTCAGCTTTTACTCGTGGCTATCGAAGATTGACTTCTATAATTCAGCTTTTACTCGTGGCTATAGAAGATTGACTACTATAATTCAGCTTTTACTCGTGGCTATAGAAGATTGACTATTATAATTCAGCTTTTACTCGTGGCTATAGAAGATTGACTACTATAATTCAGCTTTTACTCGTGGCTATAGAAGATTGACTACTATAATTCAGCTTTTACTCGTGGCTATAGAAGATTGACTACTATAATTCAGCTTTTACTCATGGCTATAGAAGATTGACTATTATAATTCAGCTTTTACTCATGGCTATAGAAGATTGACTATTATAATTCAGCTTTTACTCATGGCAAAAGAAGATTGACTATTATAATTCAGCTTTTACTCGTGGCTATAGAAGATTGACTACTATAATTCAGCTTTTACTCGTAGCTATAGAAGATTGACGACTATAGTTCAGCTTTTACTCGTGGCTATAGAAGATTGACTACTATAATTCAGCTTTTACTCATGGCTATAGAAGATTGACTACTATAATTCAGCTTTTACTCGTGGCTACAGAAGATTGACGACTATAATTCAGCTTTTACTCGTGGCTATAGAAGATTGACTATTATAATTCAGCTTTTACTCGTGGCTATAGAAGATTGACTACTATAATTCAGCTTTTACTCGTGGCTATAGAAGATTGACTATTAGAATTCAGCTTTTACTCGTGGCTATAGAAGATTGACGACTATAATTCAGCTTTTACTCGTGGCTATAGAAGATTGACTATTATAATTCAGCTTTTACTCATGGCTATAGAAGATTGACTCTTATAATTCACGTTTTACTCGTGGCTATAGAAGATTGACTATTATAATTCAGCTTTTACTCATGGCTATAGAAGATTGACTATTATAATTCAGCTTTTACTCATGGCTATAGAAGATTGACTACTATAATTCAGCTTTTATTCGTGGCCACAGAAGATTGACTTCTATAATTCAGCTTTTACTCGTGGCTATAGAAGATTGACTATTATAATTCAGCTTTTACTTGTGGCCATAGAAGATTGACGACTATAATTCAGCTTTTACTCGTGGCTATGGAAGATTGACTTCTATAATTCAGCTTTTACTCATGGCTATTTTTTTTTTTTTTTTTTTTTTTTTTTTTGTATACAATATCGAGGCTCGTGAAAGAGCGAACATTAATCACATGAACACACAGAAAGACAAACCGACACATAAAACATATAACATAGGGAGCGGTAGACAAGATGGGGAGAGAGGGGGAAGGACACAAACACAACATTTGAGAGCAGGGACCGAGAGACATGGAGACATCGAGAGATCTGAGAGAGGGCGAGGGCTTTGGGGGGGGGGGGGGCGTGGGAAGGGGGCAGTGGGAGAGGTATAAAACATATGGACACTGCCAGGACTTCCAGGAAAGAAGTTGGAATTTCAAACAAGGTGGATCTGGGGTGAATTAGCGGGGGTAGAAAAGATCAAGGTTTTGGATGGGGGAAGATAAGAGATGGTGGTGAACAGCTGTTTTAAAGACCTGGAGGGAGGAGTGGGATTGAAGGGAGTGAGGGAGTTTGTTCCAGAGGCGGGAGAAAAGAGGAATGAAAGAGTGAAGGTGAGCGGAGAGCCGAGATTTCGGCAGTTTAACCATCAGAGGGTTGCTGGCAGATCTTGTGCGACCTGTAGGAATATTTGGGGGACAGAGCACAGAGAGAGCTGGGGGAGCAAGGCCGGAGAGGAGTCGGTAGAAGACAGAAAGACCACCTACCTGCCTGCGGTGAGTGAGTGAAAGGCCCTCAGAGATAGCTTCATCGCGGGAGATTCCAATAATTCTGAAAGCTTTGGTTTCAACAGCGTGAAGCCGAGCTAGGTGTGAGGCAGGAGCACCGGCCCATAGGGGAGAACAGTATTCCATTGAGCTGCGGATGAAGCTATAGAAGCTATATTCCATTGAGCTATAGAAGATTGACTACGATAATTCAGCTTTTACTCGTGGCTATAGAAGATTGACTATTATAATTCAGCTTTTACTCGTGGCTATAGAAGATTGACTACTATAATTCAGCTTTTACTCGTGGCTATAGAAGATTGACTACTATAATTCAGCTTTTACTCATGGCTATAGAAGATTGACTATTATAATTCAGCTTTTACTCATGGCTATAGAAGATTGACTATTATAATTCAGCTTTTACTCATGGCAAAAGAAGATTGACTATTATAATTCAGCTTTTACTCATGGCTATAGAATATTGACTATTATAATTCAGCTTTTACTCATGGCTATAGAAGATTGACTATTATAATTCAGCTTTTACTCGTGGCTATAGAAGATCGACTATTAATTATAATTCAGCTTTTACTTGTGGCCATAGAAGATTGACGACTATAATTCAGCTTTTACTCGTGGCTATGGAAGATTGACTTCTATAATTCAGCTTTTACTCATGGCTATAGAAGATTGACTACGATAATTCAGCTTTTACTCGTGGCTATAGAAGATTGACTATTATAATTCAGCTTTTACTCGTGGCTATAGAAGATTGA
This sequence comes from Myxine glutinosa, assembly GCF_964187855.1. NCBI lineage: Eukaryota > Metazoa > Chordata > Myxini > Myxiniformes > Myxinidae > Myxine > Myxine glutinosa. The sequence continues at coordinate 1,058,707 of NC_136263.1, read as the reverse complement.
CTACTATAATTCAGCTTTTACTCATGGCTATAGAAGATTGACTACTATAATTCAGCTTTTACTCATGGCTATAGAAGATTGACTATTATAATTCAGCTTTTACTCATGGCTATAGAAGATTGACTATTATAATTCAGCTTTTACTCATGGCAAAAGAAGATTGACTATTATAATTCAGCTTTTACTCATGGCTATAGAATATTGACTATTATAATTCAGCTTTTACTCATGGCTATAGAAGATTGACTATTATAATTCAGCTTTTACTCATGGCTATAGAAGATTGACTACTATAATTCAGCTTTTACTCGTGGCTATGGAAGATTGACTACTATAATTCAGCTTTTATTCGTGGCTATGGAAGATTGACTACTATAATTCAGCTTTTACTCGTGGCTATAGAAGATTGACTATTATAATTCAGCTTTTACTCGTGGCTATAGAAGATTGACTACTATAATTCAGCTTTTACTCGTGGCTATAGAAGATTGACTATTATAATTCAGGTTTTACTCGTGGCTATAGAAGATTGACTATTATAATTCAGCTTTTACTCGTGGCTATAGAAGATTGACTATTATAATTCAGCTTTTACTCGTGGCTATAGAAGATTGACTACTATAATTCAGCTTTTACTCGTGGCTATAGAAGATTGACTATTATAATTCAGCTTTTACTCGTGGCTATAGAAGATTGACTATTATAATTCAGCTTTTACTCATGGCTATAGAAGATTGACTACTATAATTCAGCGTTTACTCGTGGCTATAGAAGATTGACTACTATAATTCAGCTTTTACTCGTGGCTATAGAAGATTGTCTACTATAATTCAGCGTTTACTCGTGGCGAAAGAAGATTGACTACTATAATTCAGCTTTTACTCGTGGCTATAGAAGATTGACGACTATAATTCAGCTTTTACTCGTGGCTAGAGATGATTGACTACGATAATTCAGCTTTTACTCGTGGCTATAGAAGATTGACTACTATAATTCAGCTTTTACTCGTGGCTATAGAAGATTGACTTATATAATTCAGCTTTTACTCGTGGCTATAGAAGATTGACTACTATAATTCAGCTTTTACTCGTGGCTATGGAAGATTGACTATTATAATTCAGCTTTTACTCGTGGCTATATAAGATTGACTACTATAATGCAGCTTTTACTCGTGGCTATATAAGATTCACTATTATAATTCAGCTTTTACTCGTGGCTATCGAAGATTGACTACTATAATTCAGCTTTTACTCGTGGCTATAGAAGATTGACTACTATAATTCAGCTTTTACTCGTGGCTATAGAAGATTGACTATTATAATTCAGCTTTTACTCGTGGCTATAGAAGATTGACTACTATAATTCAGCTTTTACTCGTGGCTATAGAAGATTGACTACTATAATTCAGCTTTTACTCGTGGCTATAGAAGATTGACTACTATAATTCAGCTTTTACTCATGGCTATAGAAGATTGACTATTATAATTCAGCTTTTACTCATGGCTATAGAAGATTGACTATTATAATTCAGCTTTTACTCATGGCAAAAGAAGATTGACTATTATAATTCAGCTTTTACTCGTGGCTATAGAAGATTGACTACTATAATTCAGCTTTTACTCGTAGCTATAGAAGATTGACTACTATAGTTCAGCTTTTACTCGTGGCTATAGAAGATTGACTACTATAATTCAGCTTTTACTCATGGCTATAGAAGATTGACTACTATAATTCAGCTTTTACTCGTGGCTACAGAAGATTGACGACTATAATTCAGCTTTTACTCGTGGCTATAGAAGATTGACTATTATAATTCAGCTTTTACTCGTGGCTATAGAAGATTGACTACTATAATTCAGCTTTTACTCGTGGCTATAGAAGATTGACTATTAGAATTCAGCTTTTACTCGTGGCTATAGAAGATTGACGACTATAATTCAGCTTTTACTCGTGGCTATAGAAGATTGACTATTATAATTCAGCTTTTACTCATGGCTATAGAAGATTGACTCTTATAATTCACGTTTTACTCGTGGCTATAGAAGATTGACTATTATAATTCAGCTTTTACTCATGGCTATAGAAGATTGACTATTATAATTCAGCTTTTACTCATGGCTATAGAAGATTGACTACTATAATTCAGCTTTTATTCGTGGCCACAGAAGATTGACTTCTATAATTCAGCTTTTACTCGTGGCTATAGAAGATTGACTATTATAATTCAGCTTTTACTTGTGGCCATAGAAGATTGACGACTATAATTCAGCTTTTACTCGTGGCTATGGAAGATTGACTTCTATAATTCAGCTTTTACTCATGGCTATAGAAGATTGACTACGATAATTCAGCTTTTACTCGTGGCTATAGAAGATTGACTATTATAATTCAGCTTTTACTCGTGGCTATAGAAGATTGACTACTATAATTCAGCTTTTACTCGTGGCGATAGAAGATTGACTACTATAATTCAGCTTTTACTCATGGCTATAGAAGATTGACTATTATAATTCAGCTTTTACTCATGGCTATAGAAGATTGACTATTATAATTCAGCTTTTACTCATGGCAAAAGAAGATTGACTATTATAATTCAGCTTTTACTCATGGCTATAGAATATTGACTATTATAATTCAGCTTTTACTCATGGCTATAGAAGATTGACTATTATAATTCAGCTTTTACTCCTGGCTATAGAAGATTGACTACTATAATTCAGCTTTTACTCGTGGCTATGGAAGATTGACTACTATAATTCAGCTTTTATTCGTGGCTATGGAAGATTGACTGCTATAATTCAGCTTTTACTCGTGGCTATAGAAGATTGACTATAATAATTCAGCTTTTACTCGTGGCTATCGAAGATTGACCTCTATAATTAAGCTTTTACTCGTGGCTATAGAAGATTGACTACGATAATTCAGCTTTTACTCGTGGCTATAGAAGATTGACTACGATAATTCAGCTTTTACTCGTGGCTATAGAAGATTGACTACCATAATTCAGCTTTTACTCATGGCCATAGAAGATTGACTACTATAATTCAGCTTTTACTCATGGCTATCGAAGATTGACCACTATAATTCAGCTTTTACTCATGGCTATAGAAGATTGACTACGATCATTCAGCTTTTACTCGTGGCTATAGAAGATTGACTATTATAATTCAGCTTTTACTCGTGGCTATAGAAGATTGACTTATAATTCAGCTTTAACTCATGGCTGTAGAAGATTGACTACTATAATTCAGCTTTTACTCGTGGCTATAGAAGATTGACGACTATAATTCAGCTTTTACTCGTGGCTATAGAAGATTGACTATTATAATTCAGCTTTTACTCGTGGCTATAGAAGATTGACTACTATAATTCAGCTTTTACTCGTGGCTATAGAGGATTGACTACTATAATTCAGCTTTTACTCGTGGCTATAGAAGATTGACTATTATAATTCAGCTTTTACTCGTGGCTATAGAAGATTGATTACTATAATTCAGCTTTTACTCGTGGCGATATAAGATTGACTATTATAATTCAGCTTTTACTCGTGGCTATAGAAGATTGACTACTATAATTCAGCTTTTACTCGTGGCTATAGAAGATTGACTGCTATAATTCAGCTTTTACTCGTGGCTATAGAAGATTGACTCCTATAATTCAGCTTTTACTCGTGGCTATAGAAGATTGACTATTATAATTCAGCTTTTACTCGTGGCTATAGAAGATCAACTACTATAATTCAGCTTTTACTCGTGGCTATAGAAGATTGACGATTATAATTCAGCTTTTACTCATGGCTATAGAAGATTGACTATTATAATTCAGCTTTTACAACGTGGCTATAGAAGATTGACTACTATAATTCAGCTTTTACTCGTGGCTATAGAAGATTGACTACTATAATTCAGCTTTTACTCGTGGCTATAGAAGATTGACTACTATAATTCAGCTTTTACTCGTGGCTATAGAAGATTGTCTACTATAATTCAGCGTTTACTCGTGGCGAAAGAAGATTGACTACTATAATTCAGCTTTTACTCGTGGCTATAGAAGATTGACTACTATAATTCAGCTTTTACTCGTGGCTAGAGATGATTGACTACTATAATTCAGCTTTTACTCGTGGCTATAGAAGATTGACTACTATAATTCAGCTTTTACTCGTGGCTATAGAAGATTGACTTATATAATTCAGCTTTTACTCGTGGCTATAGAAGATTGACTACTATAATTCAGCTTTTACTCGTGGCTATGGAAGATTGACTATTATAATTCAGCTTTTACTCGTGGCTATATAAGATTGACTACTATAATGCAGCTTTTACTCGTGGCTATAGAAGATTGACTACTATTATTCAGCTTTTACTCGTGGCTATAGAAGATTGACTATTATAATTCAGGTTTTACTCGTGGCTATAAAAGATTGACTACTATAATTCAGCTTTTACTCGTGGCTATATAAGATTGACTACTATAATTCAGCTTTTACTCCTGGCTATAGAAGATTGACTACTATAATTCAGCTTTTACTCATGGCTATAGAAGATTGACTACTATAATTCAGCTTTTACTCGTGGCTATAGAAGATTGACTACTATAATTCAGCTTTTACTCGTCGCTATAGAAGATTGACGATTATAATTCAGCTTTTACTCGTGGCTATAGAAGATTGACTACTATAATTCAGCTTTTACTCGTGGCTATAGAAGATTGACTACTATAATTCAGCTTTTACTCGTGGCTATAGAAGATTGACTACTATAATTCAGCTTTTACTCGTGGCTATAGAGATTGACGACTATAATTCAGCGTTTACTCGTGGCGAAAGAAGATTGACTACTATAATTCAGCTTTTACACATGGCTATAGAAGATTGACTACTATAATTCAGCTTTTACTCGTGGCTATAGATGATTGACTGCTATAATTCAGCTTTTACTCATGGCTATAGAAGATTGACTACTATAATTCAGCTTTTACTCATGGCTATGGAAGATTGACTATTATAATTCAGCTTTTACTCGTGGCTATAGAAGATTGACTACTATAATTCAGCTTTTACTCGTGGCTATAGAAGATTGACAACTATAATTCAGCTTTTACTCGTGGCTATAGAAGATTGACTATTATAATTCAGCTTTTACTCGTGGCTATAGAAGATTGACTATTATAATTCAGCTTTTACTCGTGGCTATAGAAGATTGACTACTATAATTCAGCTTTTACTCGTGGCTATAGAAGATTGACTATTATAATTCAGCTTTTACTCGTGGCTATAGAAGATTGACTATTATAATTCAGCTTTTACTCATGGCTATAGAAGATTGACTACTATAATTCAGCGTTTACTCGTGGCTATAGAAGATTGACTACTATAATTCAGCTTTTACTCGTGGCTATAGAAGATTGTCTACTATAATTCAGCGTTTACTCGTGGCGAAAGAAGATTGACTACTATAATTCAGCTTTTACTCGTGGCTATAGAAGATTGACTACTATAATTCAGCTTTTACTCGTGGCTAGAGATGATTGACTACGATAATTCAGCTTTTACTCGTGGCTATAGAAGATTGACTACTATAATTCAGCTTTTACTCGTGGCTATGGAAGATTGACTATTATAATTCAGCTTTTACTCGTGGCTATATAAGATTGACTACTATAATGCAGCTTTTACTCGTGGCTATATAAGATTCACTATTATAATTCAGCTTTTACTCGTGGCTATCGAAGATTGACTACTATAATTCAGCTTTTACTCGTGGCTATAGAAGATTGACTACTATAATTCAGCTTTTACTCGTGGCTATAGATGATTGACTATTATAATTCAGCTTTTACTCGTGGCTATAGAAGATTGACTACTATAATTCAGCTTTTACTCGTGGCTATAGAAGATTGACTATTATAATTCAGGTTTTACTCGTGGCTATAAAAGATTGACTACTATAATTCAGCTTTTACTCGTGGCTATATAAGATTGACTACTATAATTCAGCTTTTACTCCTGGCTATAGAAGATTGACTACTATAATTCAGCTTTTACTCTTGGCTATAGAAGATTGACTACTATAATTCAGCTTTTACTCGTGGCTATAGAAGATTGACTACTATAATTCAGCTTTTACTCGTCGCAATAGAAGATTGATGATTATAATTCAGCTTTTACTCGTGGCTATAGAAGATTGACTACTATAATTCAGCTTTTACTCGTGGCTATAGAAGATTGACTACTATAATTCAGCTTTTACTCGTGGCTATAGAAGATTGACTCCTATAATTCAGCTTTTACTTGTGGCTATAGAGATTGACGACTATAATTCAGCGTTTACTCGTGGCGAAAGAAGATTGACTACTATAATTCAGCTTTTACTCATGGCTATAGAAGATTGACTACTATAATTCAGCTTTTACTCGTGGCTATTGATGATTGACTGCTATAATTCAGCTTTTACTCGTGGCTATAGAAGATTGACTACTATAATTCAGCTTTTACTCATGGCTATGGAAGATTGACTATTATAATTCAGCTTTTACTCGTGGCTATATAATATTGACGACTATAATGCAGCTTTTACTCGTGGCTATATAAGATTGACTATTATAATTCAGCTTTTACTCGTGGCTATAGAAGATTGACTACTATAATTCAGCTTTTACTCATGGCTATAGAAGATTAACTACTATAATTCAGCTTTTACTCGTGGCTATAGAAGATTGACTATTATAATTCAGCTTTTACTCGTGGCTATAGAAGATTGACTACTATAATTCAGCTTTTACTCGTGGCTATAGAAGATTGACTATTATAATTCAGGTTTTACTCGTGGCTATAGAAGATTGACTATTATAATTCAGCTTTTACTCGTGGCTATAGAAGATTGACTATTATAATTCAGCTTTTACTCGTGGCTATAGAAGATTGACTACTATAATTCAACTTTTACTCGTGGCTATAGAAGATTGACTATTATAATTCAGCTTTTACTCGTGGCTATAGAAGATTGACTATTATAATTCAGCTTTTACTCATGGCTATAGAAGATTGACTACTATAATTCAGCGTTTACTCGTGGCTATAGAAGATTGACTACTATAATTCAGCTTTTACTCGTGGCTATAGAAGATTGACTATTATACTTCAGCTTTTACTCGTGGCTATAGAAGATTGACTCCTATAATTCAGCTTTTACTCGTGGCTATGGAAGATTGACTATTATAATTCAGCTTTTACTCGTGGCTATAGAAGATTGACTATTATAATTCAGCTTTTACTCGTGGCTCTATAAGATTGACTACTATAATTCAGCTTTTACTCGTGGCTATGGAAGATTGACTATTATAATTCAGCTTTTACTCGTGGCTATGGAAGATTGACTTCTATAATTCAGCTTTTACTCGTGGCTATAGAAGATTGACTACTATAATTCAGCTTTTACTCGTGGCTATAGAAGATTGACTTATAATTCAGCTTTTACTCATGGCTGGAGAAGATGGACTATTATAATTCAGCTTTTACTCGTGGCTATAGAAGATTGACTATTATAATTCAGCTTTTACTCGTGGCTATAGAAGATTGACTATTATAATTCAGCTTTTACTCATGGCTATAGAAGATTGACTATTATATTTCAGCTTTTACTCGTGGCTATAGAAGATTGACTACTATAATTCAGCTTTTACTCGTGGCTATAGAAGATTGACTATTATAATTCAGCTTTTACTCATGGCTATACAAGATTGACTACTATAATTCAGCTTTTATTCGTGGCTATGGAAGATTGACTTCTATAATTCAGCTTTTACTCGTGGCTATAGAAGATTGACTATTACAATTCAGCTTTTACTTGTGGCCATAGAAGATTGACGACTATAATTCAGCTTTTACTCGTGGCTATGGAAGATTGACTTCTATAATTCAGCTTTTACTCATGGCTATAGAAAATTGACTTCGATAATTCAGCTTTTACTCGTGGCTATAGAAGATTGACTATTATAATTCAGCTTTTACTCGTGGCTATAGAAGATTGACTCCTATAATTCAGCTTTTACTCGTGGCTATAGAAGATTGACTACTATAATTCAGCTTTTACTCATGGCTATAGAAGATTGACTATTATAATTCAGCTTTTACTCATGGCTATAGAAGATTGACTATTATAATTCAGCTTTTACTCATGGCAAAAGAAGATTGATTATTATAATTCAGCTTTTACTCATGGCTATAGAATATTGACTATTATAATTCAGCTTTTACTCATGGCTATAGAAGATTGACTATTATAATTCAGCTTTTACTCGTGGCTATAGAAGATTGACTACTATAATTCAGCTTTTACTCGTGGCTATGGAAGATTGGCTACTATAATTCAGCTTTTATTCGTGGCTATGGAAGATTGACTACTATAATTCAGCTTTTACTCGTGGCTATAGAAGATTGACTATAATAATTCAGCTTTTACCCGTGGCTATCGAAGATTGACCACTATAATTCAGCTTTTACTCGTGGCTATAGAAGATTGACTACGATAATTCAGCTTTTACTCGTGGCCACAGAAGATTGACTACTATAATTCAGCTTTTACTCATGGCTATCGAAGATTGACTACGATAATTCAGCTTTTACTCGTGGCCACAGAAGATTGACTACTATAATTCAGCTTTTACTCGTGGCTATAGAAGATTGACCACTATAATTCAGCTTTTACTCGTGGCTATAGAAGATTGACTACGATAATTCAGCTTTTACTCGTGGCTATAGAAGATTGACTACCATAATTCAGCTTTTACTCATGGCCATAAAAGATTGACTACTATAATTCAGCTTTAACTCGTGGCTATCGAAGATTGACCACTATAATTCAGCTTTTACTCGTGGCTATAGAAGATTGACTATGATAATTCAGCTTTTACTCGTGGCTATAGAAGATTGACTATTATAATTCAGCTTTTACTCGTGGCTATAGAAGATTGACTTCTATAATTCAGCTTTTACTCGTGGCTATAGAAGATTGACTACTATAATTCAGCTTTTACTCGTGGCTATAGAAGATTGACTATTATAATTCAGCTTTTACTCATGGCTAGAGAAGATGGACTATTATAATTCAGCTTTTACTCGTGGCTATAGAAGATTGACTATTATAATTCAGCTTTTACTCGTGGCTATAGAAGATTGACTATTATAATTCAGCTTTTACTCATGGCTATAGAAGATTGACTATTATATTTCAGCTTTTACTCGTGGCTATAGAAGATTGACTACTATAATTCAGCTTTTACTCGTGGCTATAGAAGATTGACTTATAATTCAGCTTTTACTCATGGCTATACAAGATTGACTACTATAATTCAGCTTTTATTCGTGGCTATGGAAGATTGACTTCTATAATTCAGCTTTTACTCGTGGCTATAGAAGATTGACTATTACAATTCAGCTTTTACTTGTGGCCATAGAAGATTGACGACTATAATTCAGCTTTTACTCGTGGCTATGGAAGATTGACTTCTATAATTCAGCTTTTACTCATGGCTATAGAAGATTGACTACGATAATTCAGCTTTTACTCGTGGCTATAGAAGATTGACTATTATAATTCAGCTTTTACTCGTGGCTATAGAAGATTGACTACTATAATTCAGCTTTTACTCGTGGCTATAGAAGATTGACTACTATAATTCAGCTTTTACTCATGGCTATAGAAGATTGACTATAATAATTCAGCTTTTACTCATGGCTATAGAAGATTGACTATTATAATTCAGCTTTTACTCATGGCAAAAGAAGATTGATTATTATAATTCAGCTTTTACTCATGGCTATAGAATATTGACTATTATAATTCAGCTTTTACTCATGGCTATAGAAGATTGACTATTATAATTCAGCTTTTACTCGTGGCTATAGAAGATTGACTACTATAATTCAGCTTTTACTCGTGGCTATGGAAGATTGACTACTATAATTCAGCTTTTATTCGTGGCTATGGAAGATTGACTACTATAATTCAGCTTTTACTCGTGGCTATAGAAGATTGACTATAATAATTCAGCTTTTACCCGTGGCTATCGAAGATTGACCACTATAATTCAGCTTTTACTCGTGGCTATAGAAGATTGACTACGATAATTCAGCTTTTACTCGTGGCCACAGAAGATTGACTACTATAATTCAGCTTTTACTCATGGCTATCGAAGATTGACTACGATAATTCAGCTTTTACTCGTGGCCACAGAAGATTGACTACTATAATTCAGCTTTTACTTGTGGCTATAGAAGATTGACCACTATAATTCAGCTTTTACTCGTGGCTATAGAAGATTGACTACGATAATTCAGCTTTTACTCGTGGCTATAGAAGATTGACTACCATAATTCAGCTTTTACTCATGGCCATAGAAGATTGACTACTATAATTCAGCTTTTACTCGTGGCTATCGAAGATTGACCACTATAATTCAGCTTTTACTCGTGGCTATAGAAGATTGACTATGATAATTCAGCTTTTACTCGTGGCTATAGAAGATTGACTATTATAATTCAGCTTTTACTCGTGGCTATAGAAGATTGACTATTATAATTCAGCTTTTACTCATGGCTGTAGAAGATTGACTACTATAATTCAGCTTTTACTCGTGGCTATAGAAGATTGACGACTATAATTCAGCTTTTACTCATGGCTATAGAAGATTGACTATTATAATTCAGCTTTTACTCGTGGCTATAAAAGATTGACTATTATAATTCAGCTTTTACTCATGGCTATAGAAGATTGACTTCTATAATTCAGCTTTTACTCGTGGCTATAGAAGATTGACTACTATAATTCAGCTTTTACTCGTGGCTATAGAAGATTGACTATTATAATTCAGCTTTTACTCGTGGCTATAGAAGATTGATTACTATAATTCAGCTTTTACTCGTGGCGATATAAGATTGACTATTATAATTCAGCTTTTACTCGTGGCTATAGAAGATTGACTACTATATTTCAGCTTTTACTCGTGGCTATAGAAGATTGACTGCTATAATTCAGCTTTTACTCGTGGCTATAGAAGATTGACTCCTATAATTCAGCTTTTACTCGTGGCTATAGAAGATTGACTATTATAATTCAGCTTTTACTCGTGGCTATAGAAGATTGACTACTATAATTCAGCTTTTACTCGTGGCTATAGAAGATTGACTACTATAATTCAGCTTTTACTCATGGCTATAGAAGATTGACTATTATAATTCAGCTTTTACAACGTGGCTATAGAAGATTGACGACTATAATTCAGCTTTTACTCATGGCTATAGAAGATTGACTCCTATAATTCAGCTTTTACTCGTGGCTATAGAAGATTGTCTACTATAATTCAGCGTTTACTCGTGGCGAAAGAAGATTGACTACTATAATTCAGCTTTTACTCGTGGCTATAGAAGATTGACTCCTATAATTCAGCTTTTACTCGTGGCTAGAGATGATTGACTACTATAATTCAGCTTTTACTCGTGGCTATAGAAGATTGACTACTATAATTCAGCTTTTACTCGTGGCTATAGAAGATTGACTTATATAATTCAGCTTTTACTCGTGGCTATAGAAGATTGACTACTATAATTCAGCTTTTACTCGTGGCTATGGAAGATTGACTATTATAATTCAGCTTTTACTCGTGGCTATATAAGATTGACTACTATAATGCAGCTTTTACTCGTGGCTATAAAAGATTGACTACTATAATTCAGCTTTTACTCGTGGCTATATAAGATTGACTACTATAATTCAGCTTTTACTCTTGGCTATAGAAGATTGACTACTATAATTCAGCTTTTACTCGTGGCTATAGAAGATTGACTATTATAATTCAGGTTTTACTCGTGGCTATAGAAGATTGACTATTATAATTCAGCTTTTACTCGTGGCTATAGAAGATTGACTATTATAATTCAGCTTTTACTCATGGCTATAGAAGATTGACTACTATAATTCAGCGTTTACTCGTGGCTATAGAAGATTGACTACTATAATTCAGCTTTTACTCCTGGCTATAGAAGATTGACTATTATACTTCAGCTTTTACTCGTGGCTATAGAAGATTGACTACTATAATTCAGCTTTTACTCGTGGCTATGGAAGATTGACTATTATAATTCAGCTTTTACTCGTGGCTATAGAAGATTGACTATTATACTTCAGCTTTTACTCGTGGCTCTATAAGATTGACTACTATAATTCAGCTTTTACTCGTGGCTATAGAAGATTGACTATTATAATTCAGCTTTTACCGGTGGCTATGGAAGATTGACTATTATAATTCAGCTTTTACTCGTGGCTATATAAGATTGACTACTATAATTCAGCTTTTACTCGTGGCTATAGAAGATTGACTATTATAATTCAGCTTTTACTCGTGGCTATAGAAGATTGACTTCTATAATTCAGCTTTTACTCTTGGCTATAGAAGATTGACTATCATAATTCAGCTTTTACTCGTGGCTATAGAAGATTGACTACTATAATTCAGCTTTTACTCGTGGCTATAGAAGATTGATTATTATAATTCAGCTTTTACTCATGGCTAGAGAAGATGGACTATTATAATTCAGCTTTTACTCGTGGCTAAAGAAGATTGACTATTATAATTCAGCTTTTACTCGTGGCTATAGAAGATTGACTATTATAATTCAGCTTTTACTCATGGCTATAGAAGATTGACTATTATATTTCAGCTTTTACTCGTGGCTATAGAAGATTGACTTCTATAATTCAGCTTTTACTCGTGGCTATAGAAGATTGACTATTATAATTCAGCTTTTACTCATGGCTATAGAAGATTGACTACTATAATTCAGCTTTTATTCGTGGCTATGGAAGATTGACTTCTATAATTCAGCTTTTACTCGTGGCTATAGAAGATTGACTATTATAATTCAGCTTTTACTTGTGGCCATAGAAGATTGACGACTATAATTCAGCTTTTACTCGTGGCTATGGAAGATTGACTTCTATAATTCAGCTTTTACTCATGGCTATAGAAGATTGACTACGATAATTCAGCTTTTACTCGTGGCTATAGAAGTTGACTATTATAATTCAGCTTTTACTCGTGGCTATAGAAGATTGACTACTATAATTCAGCTTTTACTCGTGGCTATAGAAGATTGACTACTATAATTCAGCTTTTACTCATGGCTATAGAAGATTGACTATTATAATTCAGCTTTTACTCATGGCTATAGAAGATTGACTATTATAATTCAGCTTTTACTCATGGCAAAAGAAGATTGACTATTATAATTCAGCTTTTACTCATGGCTATAGAAGATTGACTACTATAATTCAGCTTTTACTCATGGCTATGGAAGATTGACTATTATAATTCAGCTTTTACTCGTGGCTATATAAGATTGACTACTATAATGCAGCTTTTACTCGTGGCTATATAAGATTGACTATTATAATTCAGCTTTTACTCGTGGCTATAGAAGATTGACTACTATAATTCAGCTTTTACTCCTGGCTCTAGAAGATTGACTACTATAATTCAGCTTTTACTCGTGGCTATAGAAGATTGACTATTATAATTCAGCTTTTACTCATGGCTATAGAAGATTGACTACTATAATTCAGCTTTTACTCGTGGCTATAGAAGATTGACTATTATAATTCAGGTTTTACTCGTGGCTATAGAAGATTGACTATTATAATTCAGCTTTTACTCGTGGCTATAGAAGATTGACTACTATAATTCAGCTTTTACTCGTGGCTATAGAAGATTGACTACTATAATTCAGCTTTTACTCGTGGCTATGGAAGATTGACTTTTATAATTCAGCTTTTACTCGTGGCTATAGAAGATTGACTATTATAATTCAGCTTTTACTCGTGGCTATATAAGATTGACTACTATAATTCAGCTTTTACTCATGGCTATGGAAGATTGACTACTATAATTCAGCTTTTACTCGTGGCTATAGAAGATTGACTATAATAATTCAGCTTTTACCCGTGGCTATCGAAGATTGACCACTATAATTCAGCTTTTACTCGTGGCTATAGAAGATTGACTACGATAATTCAGCTTTTACTCGTGGCCACAGAAGATTGACTACTATAATTCAGCTTTTACTCATGGCTATCGAAGATTGACTATGATAATTCAGCTTTTACTCGTGGCCACAGAAGATTGACTACTATAATTCAGCTTTTACTCGTGGCTATAGAAGATTGACCACTATAATTCAGCTTTTACTCGTGGCTATAGAAGATTGACTATTATATTTCAGCTTTTACTCGTGGCTATAGAAGATTGACTACTATAATTCAGCTTTTACTCGTGGCTATAGAAGATTGACTATTATAATTCAGCTTTTACTCATGGCTAGAGAAGATTGACTATTATAATTCAGCTTTTACTCGTGGCTATAGAAGATTGACTACTATAATTCAGCTTTTACTCGTGGCTATAGAAGATTGACTATTATAATTCAGCTTTTACTCGTGGCTATGGAAGATTGACTATTATAATTCAGCTTTTACTCGTGGCTATATAAGATTGACTACTATAATTCAGCTTTTACTCGTGGCTGTAGAAGATTGACTACTATAATTCAGCTTTTACTCGTGGCTATAGAAGATTGACTATCATAATTCAGCTTTTACTCGTGGCTATAGAAGATTGACTACTATAATTCAGCTTTTACTCGTGGCTATATAAGATTGACTACTATAATTCAGCTTTTACTCATGGCTATAGAAGATTGACTATTATAATTCAGCTTTTACTCATGGTTATAGAAGATTGACTATTATAATTCAGCTTTTACTCGTGGCTATATAAGATTGACGACTATAATTCAGCTTTTACTCATGGCTATAGAAGATTGACTATTATAATTCAGCTTTTACTCATGGTTATAGAAGATTGACTATTATAATTCAGCTTTTACTCGTGGCTATATAAGATTGACTACTATAATTCAGCTTTTACTCGTGGCTATGGAAGATTGACTACTATAATTCAGCTTTTACTCGTGGCTATAGAAGATTGACTATAATAATTCAGCTTTTACCCGTGGCTATCGAAGATTGACCACTATAATTCAGCTTTTACTCGTGGCTATAGAAGATTGACTACGATAATTCAGCTTTTACTCGTGGCCACAGAAGATTGACTACTATAATTCAGCTTTTACTCATGGCTATCGAAGATTGACTATGATAATTCAGCTTTTACTCGTGGCCACAGAAGATTGACTACTATAATTCAGCTTTTACTCGTGGCTATAGAAGATTGACCACTATAATTCAGCTTTTACTCGTGGCTATAGAAGATTGACTATTATATTTCAGCTTTTACTCGTGGCTATAGAAGATTGACTACTATAATTCAGCTTTTACTCGTGGCTATAGAAGATTGACTATTATAATTCAGCTTTTACTCATGGCTAGAGAAGATGGACTATTATAATTCAGCTTTTACTCGTGGCTATAGAAGATTGACTACTATAATTCAGCTTTTACTCGTGGCTATAGAAGATTGACTATTATAATTCAGCTTTTACTCGTGGCTATGGAAGATTGACTATTATAATTCAGCTTTTACTCGTGGCTATATAAGATTGACTACTATAATTCAGCTTTTACTCGTGGCTGTAGAAGATTGACTACTATAATTCAGCTTTTACTCGTGGCTATAGAAGATTGACTATCATAATTCAGCTTTTACTCGTGGCTATAGAAGATTGACTACTATAATTCAGCTTTTACTCGTGGCTATATAAGATTGACTACTATAATTCAGCTTTTACTCATGGCTATAGAAGATTGACTATTATAATTCAGCTTTTACTCATGGTTATAGAAGATTGACTAGTATAATTCAGCTTTTACTCGTGGCTAAAGAAGATTGACTATTATAATTCAGCTTTTACTCGTGGCTATAGAAGATTGACTATTATAATTCAGCTGTGACTCGTGGCTATAGAAGATTGACTATGAAAATTCAGCTTTTACTCGTGGCTGTAGAAGATTGACTACTATAATTCAGCTTTTACTCGTGGCTATAGAAGATTGACTACTATAATTCAGCTTTTACTCGTGACTATAGAAGATTGACTATTATAATTCAGCTTTTACTCGTAGCTATATAAGATTGACTATTATAATTCAGCTTTTACTCGTGGCTATAGAAGATTGACTACTATAATTCAGCTTTTACTCGTGGCTATAGAAGATTGACTATTATAATTCAGCTTTTACTCGTGGCTATAGAAGATTGACTACTATAATTCAGCTTTTACTCGTGGCTATAGAAGATTGACTCTTATAATTCAGCTTTTACTCGTGGCTATAGAAGATTGACTCTTATAATTCAGCTTTTACTCGTGGCTTTAGAAGATTGACTATTATAATTCAGCTCAGCTTTTAATTACGAAATGGGCCCAGCCCGGCCGATGCGGCCTCGACTGGCCTCGCCACCTCGCCTATAACCTTCCCGGGGCCCGTCCCGACATTTATGTTTTAGAGGTTTCCTCCTATCTTTCACTGTTCATGAGATTAGTGCGTGCAGACAAACAAACAAACAAAAACTTTCTTTTATATATTATATATATAGTTACGGATCTCTACGTCGGCCTTTTTCTCCTTAAGAAGGGGGGATTAATCCCCTTGTTTATGACTGACCGACGTGAGTCCTGAAGTTGCTCGGCTCCCTCCGGAGAGGCAGGTGAGCAACCCCGTTCGCGACCGCGGACAAGATGTTAATTGCCGAGCGGATTAGCAGCCGCGGCACGAACCATTAGCAAGTAACTGACCCGATTCTTAACGATGGCCAAATCGTGCCACCGGTATCCAATGGGGAAATCACTAAAACGAAACGGATGTAAAGGAAAGAAAGGCAAGGTAGGAAGAACAAATATAATTTATTACTAACTATTATGTACACAATCAAAGGAACCAAGGAGAAGGAAAGATACGAAAATAAAGACAGAAAGATGGAAGGATCAGAAGACACAGTGCAATTATTAACTTATCTAAACAGGCTTAACTTATTCCCAGGGACAAGACACACAAAACAAACTCACGTACACAAAAGGATGGAATGGCAGAAATGGGTGGAGGGATTAGAAGGTTCAGGTCCGTGCAAACGGCAGGGCTGGAGGTGACAGCTCCGACTCCTCGCACTCTGGTTTACAGAACGGGCGACAGTGAGATCCGAAGACCGCGGCACGTCGAGGTTCGCGTGCCCGCACTAGTTGGTCTTCAGGGTGCTGGTTGGTATCGCGAGCAGGGCGTGCCGATTCTCATTCGCTTTCCTCTCCAGAGCTCACTCTCTCCTCCTCAACTGAACTCTTACGCACTTCCACTCTGCTGCTCCTCCTCCACTGAACTCAACTCGCTCCCGGTGGACTGCCGTTCCTCCACTGAGCTCTGAACTCAACCTCCGGTGGACTCTTACGCACTTCTCTCGGTGGGGGCTGATGCAATGGGTTTTATAACCCCACCCTCTTGAGCCATACCCACTCATCCTTGGTTGGTCGGCAAGGGCTCTCCTGGCTCCACCCTCTGATGACGAGGGGCGGGCCACGCCTTTCTTCTCTGAGCTGTTGCACATGGTGAATGGCGGCAAATGCAGTTGGCAATGGGGGTTTTTGGGAATGAAAGGGAATCTATCTTATTTCAATTCGGTGCAATGCAGAGTCATTTAGTGGGAAACACAGCCTTAAACTAATACACATAATAAGGAAATAACTATTTAGAAGGGTATATGATGGCCTACGTGCTTGCGATGGAGTAACTAAGAGGACGACCTTTGACCTTTACACACAACGGAGGTATTTACAAGAATTACTTACATTACTCAGGGTGATCTTTACAAACATTACACAGGATTCTCAAATCCGCAACAATATATATATAGATAGAGAGATGGATAGATAGATAGATATATATTTCTATACAGAGGCGAGACTCATGGAAGAACAAGAACACTGAAAGGATCAGGAAGCAATATAACAAAAGGAACAGTAGGGAGAGGGGAAGGGAGGAAACACCAATAGCAGGGTTGATGGGCAAAGTAGAGGGAGACTTGGACATATAATGGGTGTGGGGGGGATGTCGATGAAGAGCAAGAGAGTATGTGTGGGGTGGACAAGATGGATACAGAAGGAACCTCGGCATGAAAAACTGGAAATTTGGAAGGAGGTGTGTTGGGGAGGGGGTGTGGGGGGGGGGGCGAGTGTAAGTTAATGAGGTAGAAAAGATCGTGGTTTTGGTTGGGCAATAATCTGAGATGATGGTGAACAGCTGTCTTGAAGACTTGAATGAGATTGAAGATGTGTAAGTTGATTCCACAGGTGAGGAAGGGGAAAAAAAGAATGAATGAGTGAAACTGAGCAATGATCCTGGATTTTGGGATCTTCACGAGAAGGCGGTTGATGGTGGACCTTGTGTACCCTGAAAAATCTGGGGAAGTGGGGGGGTGGGGGAAAAAAGCACAAAACACAGAGAGCAGAGGGTGTAAGACCAGAAAGGAGGTGGTAGAGGAGAGAGAGACCACCGACCTGTCTGTAATGGGAAATTGATAGGCCTGTAGACTCAGCTTCATCGTGGGAGATTGCAATAATCTTGAAGTCCTTGGTTTCCAGGCTGTGAAGGTGAGCAAGGTGTGAGGCAGGGGCACCAGCTGAGTGGGGAGAGCGGTACTCCATCAAGCTACTGGTGAAGGCCCTGTGGGAGTTCAGGTGCGCCAAGAAAGGACATTGTATGATGCGGGATGCCCAGTTTGCAATTGGCTTTGGAGGCCAACATGGCTGATCTTGTATTTGGACTCGCCAGCACTTCCTACAACAGAAGTGTCGATATCCCGGTGCTTCATGTGTCCAAATTGCACAGGGGTATCTTTTTCTGCCCAACACGTGGAGTACAATACAATTTCCATTAAGTTATCATTGGCAGCAAATAATTTGCTATTTGGGATTACCTGGATGGCATTGTTCATTGATTAACTTCCAGAAAGTTAATCAATTAACAATACCATTACTATTCACCTGTGGGGATTCCTGATGCACCCACATCTCCTATTGTGAATACTTTAGAGGTGTACTGCATTGTTCCCGAACTCTCACTTCTGGTTCACGTCCATTCCATACCTGCAACATCTGATGAACACTCCTCACATGGTGACTTTCCAGTATTCCTACTCACACATCCTTCCCTTGTAGGGAATGTCCATTGTCCATGTGACCACATTGGTATCACATGTCATTGTTGAGACGGTTTGTAAAAGAGTGAGCGGTGATATTTAGCCGCCCGCACGCCCTGCCCTTCGGCCCGTACCATCCAGGCATGTGTCGCTGCCATCCGACAAGCGAGGGCATGCTCCCTCAGCCAGCACGAGTGAACCTGCCATTATATTGCTGAGTTTTGGTCAACTCACCACCAAAACTTCCTCCCTCATTCTTTCTCGCTTTGTCATTAAGCTCTTGTTTTTCCGCATCTCTTGTATTTATGTTTTTCCGGAACTCGCCGAGACCACAGACTAACCGATCGTCTAACGTGGTGTCGAGTCTGTGAATGGTACGCCAAAGAGGCATAAAAGAACAGTTTGTCATGAGAATCCATAATTTCAAAAATTGCAAGAAATTTTTAAAACGAAGAAAACAAATGCAGATCCAAATTGGGGTTTTGCCAAATAAAATAATCCAGGCTATTGGATGATGTCCATCGTTTCAACCGAAGACTTGGCCTTCTACAAAAGTGTCGTCTCTGATGAAGACCACTTTGTGGCCGAAGGGCTTCACATTCTGATCCTTTATGATTTTTCTTGTTCTGATAACTTTTGTCCTTTTTGCTTTTGCTCTCTGCCCTGCATTTCTAACAAGGAAGATATCATTAAAGAGGTGCAAGCACTACAAGTAAACTGCTCTGTTTCCATTCATGATGATTATAAAAAGTTTATTCCGAAAGGAGACTTGTTAATACCTGTCATCACAAAGTGATCGCCAAGGGTGACTCTCCCCCGGCCTGCACTCACGATCCAATGATGGCATTTTTTGGGGTTACCCATATGACCTTGACCTTCAATATTTAGGGATAGAGGGTCAATTAAGAAAATATGTCCCCATATACAATCTATTCATAAAACTCAACATCATGAAAGTTTGAGGAGAATTATTAAAGTTGTTATCAAAAAGGTGTTTTTTGTGAATTAGGTCACATTTCCAAAAAGTAGGTGAAGGACACTAATCAAATATCAGATGCACAACTTCAGTGCAGGTACGCTGTTGCGTTGGACGGTCAAGTGGTCTTTGGGATTCTACATTGATAAAATTGAGCAATGACAAAAAAACGTGTTTTCTCTTTTCTTTTTAGACCGCCATTTGACCGTGACCTTTAAACCCGGGGCTAGGGGAGGTATGATGTAAACTAAGCATAAATGTGCCGTACTCTGGGGCCTGGGATCTCGGAGTGAATTTTTGTTTTGATCGGACGAGCAACAGTCGAGTTCTGATGAAAATGTTAAATTGTCTATAATTAGGTCAAGGTCAAAAATTATGTCAATCCCGCAAACTTTTTATTCCGATTATTGATACAAACTTTAATTCCAAAGGTCCCAAGCTGATCCGAGATACAGCTCGGACAGTGGCAGAAAAAATGGAGAAAATCCTCAATGTTGGTTTAGTATTCCTTTGGTGTGTAAGAAACTCTGAGGTACCATTAAAAACTGGGGGCACTAATTGTAGAAACAGTCCGACACTGCTGGTTGAGAGTTGTCTCTTTTCCTTTTGAAGAACTTCCTGTCTTCCTTTTCTTACATCTTCGCCTGCAAATCCCTCCATCTTTCCAGAATTTTCACCTTAATCTTCCACTTTGCCTCTTAGGAAAACGTGGAAAAGCTGCCAAATGAGAAGCAATTTTCACGGAGAGTGGATTTCAGGGAGATGTGCGATTGTCTTCCATACAGGTAATGTAATGCAGGTTCCTCACCTCAAGCATATTAATTTATGGCATTTCTCTGGCCGTTTCCACTTTTACCTTAAGCCTCGATTTCACTCTCAAAAGTGAAACTTTATGCCTGCATTATGTCCTGTTTCCCCTTGTGCACAAAGACTTCCAAGAAAGATGGCCAAGGAGCTCTCTGTGCCTCTCGCATTTGTATCTCTATTGCATCTGGCGAACGAAAAGGTGTGTGTGGGTGAGGTAGGGGAACCTGGGGTCTGCCACCATGGCTCACAATATTTTGATATGTAGATATTTTGTGCCCTCAATAGGGTTGGGGGAGGTGAGTGGATTGGGTTTGGTTGGGTTGAAGATACAAACTGCATTTTGTGGAATGTTATGAATGTAAGTAATGTCGTTTTGATACAAGCCAAGGTGAGAGGACACCTTATAAGGATGATTGATGACCATATTGGTGTTTGCTTTCTGCCTTCTCTAGAACCTGAGGATTCATGGACAGGAAGATATGTGCAGTTGTATTGTGGAACAGGACACATCCATGTTGAACGTTGTCTGAATCTCTCCCCTTACCCAAATCTTGCAAGGTTTGAATTGATGAAGATAAAGGATAAATCACCTTGCTTGTCAGACAGCTTCTGTTGTGTCACTCTGATACTCCTGTAGCCTTGGTTTTAATATACGATACCATGAAGTATCGCCACATAATGGATCTGATGGATTGGCCGAGGATTGAAAGATGTACAATAGGGGCTTTTGGGTTTGGTGGAAATGTGATGCAACGACACCTTATGCGCTCAACCCCAAAGCTACAGGAAAATTGTTATTCTGTATTTTAAACTACCTTTTCACTAGTATATATATATATATATTCCAAGTTAAGTTCGGTTTAACATACAGTATTTGTGGTTTTTGTCTCGTGTCCATTTCTGTTCTTTTCTGTAACTTCCACCCTCTCGTATTCGTTGTTCATGAGTTTTTATTGAAGGTGACACTGCCTTTGTGCAGGTGGATACCTTTGTCCCTCATTTTTCACTTTGATCCTCATCTCTAATTTTTGATAACTTCATTACAGAAATTGTTTCTTTACGAAATTTTTATTTCTTAAAGAACCATATATATCTCTTATACATGTTGAAATTAAAGGCGATTTTGATTGATGTGAATCCTACCAAGGATGGGGCACTCGAGCTAAGCATTGTACTTACCTGAGACTATTATCACTTCGTATGAAATTGACAATGTAAGGCCTTCTCTCCCCTTGTGGCTCTCCCTATCCCCCTCTGTCTGCCTCCCTCCACCCTCTCCCTACATCCCTCTCCCTTCCTATGTCCCTCTCCCTTCTTCCGCCCCCCCCCCCCCCAATCCCCACCCGGTCCTCTCTTTCCCCCCTCAATATCTCTCCCTCTCTCCTCCCGTCCAACTGCCTCCCTCCGTCCCATCTCCTTCCCCCCCTCACCCTCACCCCCGTCTTCCTCCCTCCAAAACACTTAACCAGTCCCACTGGCCCACTGCTTTGTTTTTGCACACTATCTTATGGTTCACATTTCATGGATTTTATTTTGTACATATATTATATCGATGGCATCTAACCTAATAAACTTTGTACATATATCCATGGCATCTAACTAATGGACTTTGTACATATATCCATGGCAACTAACCTAAGCGAATGATGCTGAGTGCAATTGCAAATTGCTTCCATTTTATTAAAACAGTCTGTGCAAAGTTTCTCAAAACGACTACTTTCTCCATCTATAATAATAATTGTGTGTGTGTGTGTGTGTGTGTGTGTGTGTGTGTGTGTGTGTGTGTGTGTGTGTGTGTGTGTGTGTGTGTGTGTGTGTGTGTGTGTGTCTTTCATAACTCCTTAACCATGAAATCTAGCGGCCTGAAACTTAGCATGCGCACTAAAGGAACTCCAAGGGAGTGCATGAATGAAAATTGTGTGTTTGGGAAAATTTGAACACACCTTTTGAAGAGAATTAACAGGCTTATTACATTTTAAAATCGGGCATAAGCTTGGTCAGCCCGTGTTCACCTCACAGGGGTCTTAATCCGCCATTTTTGTTTTGGGCATAATCAAAAATGCCTTGCCTTGGAGCACACAACGGTTTCTGTATGATAGAACTTCAAACCAATGTCGCTGTATACATCACTAACCGCTTGCCAAACCAGTTGTTCCTTATCAACCGATGTTTGTAAGCCATGGCGATACAGTCGATAGTGGTGGTAATTGCCTTTTTGTCTTTTTTGAAAAGAAACTTACATGACATTCAAGACAATGTTAAGGTGATAAAGTAAACAAATTTAACCTTAAAACATATCACAGAAACGACAGCAAAATGAAGTGTAATGCGCTGGTGAAGGTTTACACTGATTGCCTGATTTGAGGTGTACAGAGCGAGCGAGTAGAGGATGCACACAGCGAGTGAGTAGAGTGACAGAATGCGGAAATTTGAAATGAGTGGAAGAAGGAAAATGAAAGACAGAAATGGAGGCACACCATTCATGCCAGATGTGCACACCTTCATGAGAGTAGAGAATTAGAAAAGACAAGTCAGGAGACAACGATGGTTCACGAGCGAGCGGTATTCAATGACGAAGGATGGACTATAACCGAAACAGGCCCGGACAGGCCAGGCCTGGAAATGTCAAAATGAAGGTTACTGACCTTGAGATGAGATACAAAATAATGTATAATCAGTTATGAGGTTAGTTAGCTACACAATACCGAAAATTCGGTTCAATTCCGACAACTTTGAAAATTTGACCTTTGTGACCTTCAAAGGTCGAAGATTCTGAAATTTGTTGGAAAGCTTGTATTTCATGATGTATGTGATAATATATGATCATGTACATTTTACCCTATCAGGAAGCGAACAATGTAATAAAACCATCAAAAATCGACTTTTCTAAATTTCGTGACCTTGTGACCTTGAGGCGAAAATGAAAAATCGAGCTCCGTGGGGCTAGACACATGACATTGGCCTAACCAAATACCGAAACCCCTGTCAGATTCCACCAACTCCCTCGGAGAAGATGTAGTTTGAACTCGATTACCCCCTAAAAAGACATCTTTTTCAGGCGTCGCTCCGCCCACAATGGGCGCAATACGCCCACTCGAGGCAGGACACAACTAGATCATGATATCAACCTCCCACCCAAGTTTCATCAAGATCGGATGATATCATCGAGTAGTTATGCTGCGGACAGACAGACAGACAGACAGACAGACACACACCCATGACGAATATAGTAGTCACTCTGTTTGATAACTCGTGAACCAATAACTAGAGAAAAGATTTAAAGTTGTCTTGAAGCGGACTCGTAACCCCTCCCAGCCCTTTTTGTAATGTGAAGGGACAAACGCTCTATATTTGTCTTGTTTCAGTGTAAGGGGCCGGTCGTTCCGTTTTTTGAGGAGCGTTAGTTTATCGTTCCGTTCATGTACATTGAGGTCTGTTTTTGACAACTTGAGCCTGATCCCTCTGAAGGGAACACGTTAAAAACATGCTGCAGGTCATGGCCATCCGATAGTACAAGATCCCAAACTCGACGGTAATGCATTGAGAGGCCGATCCATAGTGAATGTAAAATGCCGGGGTAGCTGCACCGCCATGGACATGCATGGATGGTGGCCCTTGCATCTACTTCCGGTTGCTTTGCCGAGGCCATCAGGATGCCTCTGCTGTGGCTTGGGGTTCGTTTGGGCTCTCAATGTCTCTCATTGTAGCCTTGCACATGACATGTAGATTGGTGAACAAATGATCCTTCCCCACCCTCCCCCCCCCCCCCCCCCTCTTCTTTCTTCCTCTATATATCGTAACACTATGACAATTCAATCTAACGAAACTCAGTCCCAACCTGCATTTCGAGTCCGCCACCAAGGGTATGCAAGTCTACTCCACTAAGTATCCGCTATGCTAATATCAGAGGAGTTCATGGCAATTTCTCTGCCATCCAATTATTCTTGAAACTCAATTCTCCGGATCTGCTTGCGCTTTGTGAAACCCGTCTCCACGCTGAGGTGTTATCTGAATCTTTTGCAGTACCTGGCTACATCCTCCATAGGCTTGATTTTCCACCTTCACAGGGTTTGTGTTTTTATACAAAGGCCTCTCTACCACTTGGCCGTGAGGTCATGACACATGAAAACATTCAAGACACATGAAAGCCCACAGAATCTTGTTTCTTACAGTCTGATAGTCCTTTAGGTGCTTTTTTGCAAACTCCAAGCGGCCTTTCATGTGTCTTTCACTGAGGAGAGGCTTCCATCTGGCCACTCTGCCAACAAGCCCAGATCGGTGGAGTGTTGCAGTGATAGTTGTCCTTCTGGAAGTTTCTCCCATCTCCACACAGGATCTCTGGAGCTCAGCCAGAGTGACCATCGGGTTCTTGGTCACCTCTCTTACCATGGCCCTTCTCCCCCGATTGCTCAGTTTGGCCGGGCGGCCCCAGCTCTAGGAAGAGTCCTGGTTCTTCCAAACTTCTTCCATTTAAGAATTATGGAGGCCACTGTGCTCGTGGGAACCTTCAATGCAGCAGAGATTTTTTGTCGGCTTCCCCAGATCTGTGCCTCGACACAATCCTGTCTCTGAGCTCTGCAGACAGTTCCTTCGACCTCATGGCTTTGTTTTGGCTCTGATATGCATTGTCAGCTGTGAGACCTTATATAGACAGGTGTGTGCCTTTCCAAATCATGTCCAATCAATTGAATTTACCACAGGTGGACTCCAATCAAGGTGTAGAAACATCTCAAAGATGATCAAGAGAAATGAGAGGCACCTGAGCTAAATTTCAAGTGTCATAGCAAAGGGTGTGAATACTTATGTCAATGTGATATTTCAGTTTTTTCTTTTTAATAAATTTGCAAAACTTTCTAAAATCCTGTTTTCTCTTTGTCATTATGGGGTATTGAGTGCAGATTGATGAGGGAAAAAATGAATTTAAACGATTTCAGCATCAGGCTGCAACATAACAAAATGTGAAAAAAGTGAAGGGGTCTGAATACTTTCTGAATGCACTGTACACTGTATCCGTCCCAAGGAGTAAGCCTATGAGGTATTCATCTCGTCTTTTTCCCCCGCACGGCATCACTCTGGAACATTTCACCTGCATCCTGCTTTCCCCTCGATCTCAACCTACCTCAATTCAAGAGGAATGTCAATAGATGTCAACAGAATGTCAATAAAGGGAGCGGCAGACAAGAGGGGGAAAAGAGGAAAACATACAAGCACAACAACAGTAGAGAACAGGGACGTCGGTAGATCTGTGGAAGAGTGTAGGGGGGAAGGGAGGGGGGGGGGGGTACACGGTATAAAACAAATTGACACAACAAGGAATTTCACAAAGAAGTTGGAGATTGAGAGAGGTAGATTTGGGGTGTTTTAACAGGGGTAGAAAAGATCAAGGTTTTGGAAGGGGGAAGAATAGAGATATATATTAATTTTTTTGTATACAGAATCGAGGCTCGTGAAGGAGCTAACATTTATCACACAAACAAATCAAACAGACAAACAAAATATATAAAAAGAGGGAGCGGTAGACAAGATGGGGAGAGAAGGGGAAGCACACAAACACAACATTTGAGAGCAGGGACATCAGGAGATGTGTGGGAAGGAGAGGGCTTGGGGGGAGAAGACGTGGGAAGGGGGGAGGGGGTGGGAGAAGTATAAAACACAAGGACACCAAGGACTTCCAGGACAGAAGTTGGTATTTCAAAAAAGTGGATTTGGGGTGAAATTAGCGGGGGTAGAAACGATCAAGGTTTTGGATGGGGGAAGATAGGAGATGGTGGTGAACAGCTGTTTTAAGGACCTGGAGGGAGGAGTGGGATTGAAGAGAGTGAGGGAGTTTGATCCAGACGTGGGAGAAAAGAGGAGTGAAGGTGAGCAGAGAGTCTTGATTTTGGCTGTTTAACCATAAGAGGGTTGCAGGCAGATCTTGTGCGACCTGTAGGAATATTTTGGGGACAGAGACCAGAGAGAGCTGGGGGGGCAAGGCCGGAGAGGAGTCGGCAGAAGACGGAAAGACCACCAACCTGCCTGCGGTGAGTGAGTGAAAGGCCCTTGGAGTTAGCTTCATCGCGGGAGATTCCAATGATTCTGAAAGCTTTGGTTTCAACAGCGTGAAGACGAGCTAGGTGTGAGGCAGGAGCACCAGCCCAGAGGGGAGAGCAGTATTCCATTGAGCTGCGGATGAAAGCCTTGTATGTGGTGAGGAGCTCAGGTATGCCA
The DNA here is from genome assembly GCF_964187855.1 of Myxine glutinosa. Lineage (NCBI taxonomy): Eukaryota > Metazoa > Chordata > Myxini > Myxiniformes > Myxinidae > Myxine > Myxine glutinosa. The sequence goes on along the minus strand of NC_136263.1, from coordinate 1,031,520 downwards.
AGGAAGGACTTCGCACGACGGAGGATGCCCAGTCGGCGACTGGCCTTGGAGGCCAGATTTGAAATGTGGTTTTCCCAGGAAAGATCATGGCAGATGGTGAGACCCAAAAGCTTGAGTGACAGAACTTCTTGGAGAGGATTATTCAGAAAGTGGATGGGAGGGTTGTCCAGTCGGTCTTTTCAGAGAGACATCGTAAGAGTGTGAGATTTGTCAGGATTGAAAGACATGTTCCACTTGTTTGCCCAGTCTGTGATTTTGTCCAGGTCTGCAGAGAGTGAGGAGGCTGCAGACTGCTGATCTGAGGGATGAGGAATGGAGCGGCAGAGAGTAGAGTCATCAGCAAAGAGATAGAGAGGATTTTCAAGAGAGTCAGAGAGATCATTGATGAAGACCAGAAAAAGCACAGGGCCCAGAACACTGCCTTGGGGAACTCCAGCCTGAACAGGAAGAGGAGATGAGAGAAACCCATTCAGGGCCACATGTTGACTACGACTAGAGAGGAAGTCCACCAGCCATGCATGGAGATTTCCCATGGATACCAAAGGAGGATAGTTTGGTGAACAGAGCGGGGTGCCAGACCGTATCGAAGGCACGTGATATGTCAAGGAGACAGCTCTAATTTCCTGTTTGGCATTGAGGACCTCCATCCATTGTTGAGAAAGCAGAAGCAGCATGTAGAGTGACCTGGTCTGAAACCAAATTGATGGTCAGAGATCAAGCCATTGGAGAAGAGGAAAGATTTCTTATCCGAAGCAATGATGGACTCCATGACTTTGCTGATGATTGGGAGGAGGCTGATTGGTCTGTCATTGCAAGGATCTGTTTTTGCACCTTTCTGTGTGAAGTGGTAATTTTGGATGATTTCGAAGCAGATGGCAGATGACCTTGAGCAAAAGTGAGGGAGACGATATAGGCCGAAAAAAATATATTGCTGGTCTCTGGTCAGACCAAAGTTCCAGAATTGATGCGGCGATGCGTTGTTTTTTTGTTTTTTTTTGTTTTTTTGAAAAGCATGGATTGCGCATATAGAGGTGTTTTTTGTGTCCTCATGCCTTGCGGTCCTCGTCATCTGTTGTGGCGCCGTCCAGAGAGAAATTAAAGACAGCCAATGGGACTTGTAGGCCTTTTTTTGTAAATAATGAACACAAGCTTAAGTTATTTTAAAATGTATTTATTCTGAAAATTATTAAGTTCTTCAAGCATATTATAGACTGCCATTTCGATCTCGAGATCGCCTCGCCGTACCGTTAAACATTCCAATGCGTCGATCGCGTCAACACCGCATGCGCAAGTGGTCTAACAGGCCGATGGCCTCCCACGATCTCTTCTCCCTGTCCACCAGATTATCACAGACACTTACTACTTCATGACAAACGAGATAGGATCCAGGCCTAACTAACGAGACCACCCACAGCTCTCTAGGCCTTCTGGTTGCTTCACACGAACCCGACAAAGAACGTCTTCGTTTCAATAAATGACAATATCCAGCCGATAGAGGCCTTGCATCGCGTGAGCGTCGTCCATGGCAACCGGTTCCGGCCGCCATCTTGGGTGGCATAAACAACATGGCGGGAAAGCTGTCGTTTCGTCAGACGGATCTGTCAGTTTACGCCCGTAGCTTGCCTGTTGAGGCGTTTTCGCGGTATTGCGAGAAACCGAGGCTGTGTCATCTGCCTGTGGACCCGTGTGGACCCACAAGTACGCCACACGCACGCCACGGTCCACACACACTCCACACGTACGCCACAAGTATGCCACACACACCACACGTATGCCACACACACTCCACACGTACGTCACACACACTCCACACATACGCCACACACACTCCACACGTACGCCACAAGTACGCCACACACACTCCACACGTACGCCACAAGTACGCCACACACACCACACGGATGCCACAAGTACGCCACACATACACCACACGTACGCCACACACACTCCACACGTACGCCACACACACTCCACATGTACGCCACACACACTCCACATGTACGTAACCAAATGCCTAATCCTGCTTTTCACTTCGTGAGCGAAGGTAACAACCTCATGAGCCATATTCTCACCTGAGAGCTGCAGTCAAGGCAGCCATGAATCCGTTTTAGCGTTGTGTCGTCCGGATGAAATGGGGCTGTACATCCGACAGCACAACAACTCTTTACCATCGTGTAGGGGGCAATTTATATGTGAGACGAGTTTCAAATTGCCGCCATGACGTATGGTGGCAGAAGCAATGTTTTGCCACCCAAGCGGTCACGTGACTAAGACGATGACGTCACATGCAACTTCCCTATTGGATTCATGACGTCACATGCAACTTCCCTATTGGATTCATGACGTCACGGCACACAAAACTACTCATATCTTTGGAACGGCTGGTTGGATTTGGACAAACTAAACGCAGTTTTGTAGGGGAGAACCGTGCGCGAACGTCGATACCAAATTTGAAAAATAATGTTGACGCGCAGGGTCAAAATCGATGCGCGCGCTGACCAGAGACCGGAAATATATTTTTCTCCGCCTCATAGAGAGAGGATGAGATAGAGCAGCAGAGCAGATTTTTTGGACCCGTTGGCTGATACCATCTGGTCCAGTTGCAGACTCAGTCGAGGGTTGACAGAAACTTTTCCACCTTGTCGGGAGAGAAGGACACAGAGTCCAGGAGCAGCTGGGAATGACTGGGTAAGGTGGGTACAGAGAGAGTTGGGTTTGGGACACAAGGTTTTGAGGCATTCGGCTTTTTCACGTGCGGAGTCATCTGTGTAGCCGTTTCAGGTAAGGGAGGGGATGGAAGGGGAACAAACACCAGAAACAGTTTTGACCAGATGCCACCAGGATTTGGAAGAGGAAGACATGTTTGAGAGTTCAGTCTTGAGAGTGGAGAAATTTTTTTTTTTTTTTTTTTTTTTGTATACAAGATCGAGGCTCGTGAAAGAGCGAACATTAATCACACAGAAAGACAAACCGACACATAAAACATATAACATAGGGAGCGGTAGACAAGATGGGGAGAGAGGGGGAAGGACACAAACACAACATTTGAGAGCAGGGACCGAGAGACATGGAGACATCGAGAGATCTGAGAGAGGGCGAGGGCTTTGGGGGGGGGGGGGGCGTGGGAAGGGGGCGGTGGGAGAGGTATAAAACATATGGACACTGCCAGGACTTCCAGGAAAGAAGTTGGAATTTCAAACAAGGTGGATCTGGGGTGAATTAGCGGGGGTAGAAAAGATCAAGGTTTTGGATGGGGGAAGATAAGAGATGGTGGTGAACAGCTGTTTTAAAGACCTGGAGGGAGGAGAGGGATTGAAGGGAGTGAGGGAGTTTGTTCCAGAGGCGGGAGAAAAGAGGAATGAAAGAGTGAAGGTGAGCAGAGAGCCGAGATTTCGGCAGTTTAACCATCAGAGGGTTGCTGGCAGATCTTGTGCGACCTGTAGGAATATTTGGGGGACAGAGCACAGAGAGAGCTGGGGGTGCAAGGCCAGAGAGGAGTCGGTAGAAGACAGAAAGACCACCTACCTGCCTGCGGTGAGTGAGTGAAAGGCCCTCAGAGATAGCTTCATCGCGGGAGATTCCAATAATTCTGAAGATATTGTTTGTGAAGAGATTGTGAAGAGATATTGTTTCCTGGCTCTCCTGAGGGTAGTGTTACGGATTTATGTGAATTGATGTGAATTACTATTCAGGTCTTTGCTTATTAATGTGTAGTCGATTAAAGGTTGTTGTGATTGAAGGGTCAGGAGCCCTTCTGGGAAAAAGGAGACCGGAAACGGAAGAAGAAAAGACACGAGGTCCGGCAGAAGCGGCGATCTTCTTGCTCTTCCTCGCCGAGCTCGGAGGCGAGCGGTATCGATATTGAGTAGCGTGGGGGACGCTGCGTGTGAAAGCCCGTCTGGCGAAAGGAGTTACCTGCGCGGGGTAATTACCCCTTTACACGTCAAGTTGCCATGGGTTCGTGCACGGAACCAAGCGTCCGGCACAGTTCGCCTCACCGTCTACAAGGACGCGTACGGGTCGCACCTTGGGCCTCGTGCGCTGGGCAAGCCGCGCGTTGCTTTGCCCGCTTTGCTTGGCAAGGAGGTGTGCGCTGCAGCCGTTGTTCCCGGTACGTGACGTGCACGTTTGGGAGCACGTCAGCCAGGGGTTCGTTTAACCGCCCGTGTGCGGAGAAGCCGACCTACACCTTGGTCCGGAGGGGCCCAGAGACATTGTGAGGGACAGTGACCAAAAGGGGTCGTGAGTGGGGAAAGGGGACACATATATAAGATGGCCATCTTTGTAATATTGATTGTTGATTGTTGATGGTTGTTGATTGCTCGGGGAATATATCATTGATTATTCCGGATCCTTGGTGTGGGGTTTCTTATTGACTAGAATTCATATTGATTGCGTTACGAAAGCGCATAAATAATAGATCTTTCTGGCGGAGTTCCTCTCACGGTCCGGGGGTCATCGAGACCAGGTAGTCACCGGGAGGACCACGTAACAGAATTGGGGGCTCGTCCGGGATCTAAAATTGTATAAAATAATAAAATAATATTTTTATTAATTCAAATTTATTAATTAAGTATTAATTGGTAAATTTTTGGGAAATTGGGGTAAAGTCTTGGGTGAAGGTTAACAGGTGTTAACGATAGGCACCATGGCGTTTGTGGCACAAAACTTTGCGGGAACCCCGAGTGAGGCACAGTTCCGAGCGTTACTAAAGTCGGACCTCTTGAAATTGGCCAAACATTTTAACTTGGAGGTCCGAACTAATTTGAGGAAGGCAGAGTTGCAGACCACGGTGATACAATCTATGGTGGGATTAGGAACATGGGACGAGTTAGCCTGGCAGTGGCTACCCGAAGAACCAGAAGACGTTGAGCTCCGGAAACTGGAGTTGCAATTACGGAGCCAGGAACGGATAAAAGAAGAAGAAAGGAAAGCAGAAAAGGAAAGAGCAGAAGAAGAAAGGAAAGCAGAAAAGGAAAGAGCAGAAGAAGAAAGGAAAGCAGAAGAGAGGAGAGAAGAGAAACAAGCAGAGGAAAGGAGAGTGGAATGAGAACTCCAGGAAAGGTTAAAAGAAGAAGAAAGGAAAGCAGAAGAGAGGAGAGAAGAGAAACAAGCAGAGGAAAGGAGAGTGGAACGAGAACTCCAGGAAAGGTTAGCAGAAGAAGAAAGGAAAGCAGAAAAGGAAAGAGCAGAAGAAGAAAGGAAAGCAGAAAAGGAAAGAGCAGAAGAAGAAAGGAAAGCAGAAGAGAGGAGAGAAGAGAAACAAGCAGAGGAAAGGAGAGTGGAACGAGAACTACAGGAAAGGTTAGAAGGGAGAAAAGCAGAGGAGAGGAGAGCTGCCAGGGAACTCGAAGCAGAGGAGAGAAAAGCCGAAAGGGAGTTGAAGGAACGTGATCTGGCGCTTCAGCAAGAAATTAAATTCAAGGAGCTGGATTTAATGAGAGAACAGGGAGAGGTACCACCCTTGCTGACGGGGTCGACACCTAGCCAGAACACCTGGGATGTGGGCAGACATGTGAGGCTGGTTCCACCCTTCAGTGAAAAGGCAGTCGCTAAATTTTTTCCACACTTTGAGAAAGTGGCTCGACAGTTAAACTGGCCGGAGGAGGCCTGGACCATACTAGTGCAAAGTGTGCTGGTGGGTAAAGCTCAAGAGATTTATTCGGCGCTACCAATGGACCAATGTGCAGATTATGAGGTATTGAAGAAGCACATCCTCAAAGCCTATGAATTGGTTCCAGAAGCTTACCGGCAAAAATTCAGGAATTCCAGGAAGAGGGAGAGTGAAACCCATGTGGAGTTTGCCAGAGTGAAGGAAAACATGTTTGATCGGTGGTGTGAGTCAAAAGGAGTCGGGAACGACTTCGAAGCATTGCGTGACCTGATGCTGGTGGAGGAATTTCAACAGTGTGTCCACGAGGACATCAAAGTGTACCTGCAGGAAAAGAAAGTACCAAAGTTGTGGGACGCAGCCACCATGGCAGATGATTATGCCTTAACACACCGGATAGGGGTCCACACACCTAGCTCCTCGCCTAGACTTCAGCAGGGGAGTTATGGAACACCCGGTGCGGAGAACGACAATACATGGCGGCGGCCTCGAGAGGATTATGGGGACAACGCAGATACCCCACCTGTTCGAAATCAGAGGGCTACGGGCCCAAGACAAACTTATTTTTCGGGGGGCCCGAGGCAGACCACGATTTTTTCCTCCGGGCCTACTTGCGCTTTTTGCAAGAAACCTGGACACTTGATGTCCAGTTGTTACCTCATGAAAAGGGAAGACCCAGAGCGGAGTCCGACTATTACCACTCCGAATGCGATGGCAAGCGTAAGAAATCGCCCACAGAAGAGTTACCAAACATTTATTTATGAGGGGTTGGTCTCACTCAAGGGAGACTTGACTAACCCAAGACCGGTTAGGGTTTTGAGGGACACAGGAGCCCATCAATCCTTAATGCTTGAAGGCATTTTGCCATTGTCAAAGAGTACCGCAACTGGGGATAGTGTTCGGTTACAAGGGATCGGTGGCTGTGTTAGGGCCCCACTTCATGTCATCCATTTGGAATCCGATTTGGTGTCAGGACCGGTCACCGTCGGTTTACAAGCCACGCTTCCTGTAGAGGGAGTATCTGTGATTATCGGGAATGATTTGGCCGGGGGGCAAATTTATGGTAACCCGAGGGTGGGTAAAGAGCCCCGCAGGGGAAATAACACCACCCCCGCTCGGGATGGCGACAAAAGTTCCAAGTTATTTGTAGGGGGACTGAACTTCAACACAGAGGAAGAAGTTCTGACCTCTGTCTTCAACAGATATGTGCCGCTGGTGGAAGTGCGGGTGGTAAAAGACAGGGAAACGCAACGGTCAAGAGGGTTCGGCTTTGTCACGTTTGCAAGCACAAGAGACGCCAGAGAGGCAGAGAAGAATTGGAATGGTAAGGATTTGGAGGGTCGGACCATAACAGTAGGGAAGGCATTTCGTAGGCGTCGAGAGGTCTACAGAAGAGGACAACTTGGCAGTAGTTTTGGGGTTGGCAGCAGCCGATATTACTATGGAGGCTCCCAGAGTTACGGCACCTCCCGAAAGAATGAACGTCAGAGCACTGGCCGAGAAGGAGACCGCCAGTCAGGTAACGGCTGGGACCAGGGGTCCTACCGTAACTGTTAGGACTCTGGAGAAGTTGAAGCACTATATACGGGGGAGCCGCCGAGCCGGGGCTCCTACACAGACTAACCGTGAACGCCACGTTCTTAAAGGCGTCCAGGTAGTGAACTTTCCTGCACGGACTAACCGTGAACTCCACGTTCTTAAAGGCGTCCATGTAATGAACTTTCCTCCCTGGACTAACCGTGAACTCCACATTCCTTAAGGCGTCCATGTAGGGAATACTCAGCTGGGCCTCCCGAAAAAGTGCTATCGAGAGGTTTAAATTTGGGGGCTTTGGTCACCACCTCTTAACCGTCATTCAAGAGAAACTAGAAATGGTTGACGCTTGGTCCAGAGGGAATTAATCTTGGGGATTGTGTAAAATTTTGTTGCTTTCTTTTTAAGTGATAACTGTGCCCGGGGGGAACTGATGATTTGGGGGGGGGGGTGAGTTATCTGGTTTGTTTATCCAAGTTGGCCGGCAAAGAAAGTTTTCGCTGGGTTCAAACTTTCTTTCTTGAAGGGGGGGAGTGTTACGGATTTATGTGAATTGATGTGAATTACTATTCAGGTCTTTGCTTATTAATGTGTAGTCGATTAAAGGTTGTTGTGATTAAAGGGTCAGGAGCCCTTCTGGGAAAAAGGAGACCGGAAACGGAAGAAGAAAAGACACGAGGTCCGGCAGAAGCGGCGATCTTCTTGCTCTTCCTCGCCGAGCTCGGAGGCGAGCGGTATCGATATTGAGCAGCGTGGGGGACGCTGCGTGTGAAAGCCTGTCTGGCGAAAGGAGTTACCTGCGTGGGGTAATTACCCCTTTACACGTCAAGTTGCCGTGGGTTCGTGCACGGAACCAAGCGTCCAGCACAGTTCGCCTCACTGTCTACAAGGACGCGTACGGGTCGCACCTTGGGCCTCGCGCGCTGGGCAAGCCACGCGTTGCTTTGCCCGCTTTGCTTGGCAAGGAGGTGTGCGCTGCAGCCGTTGTTCCCGGTACGTGACGTGCACGTTTGGGAGCACGTCAGCCAGGGGTTCATTCAACCGCCCTTGTGCGGAGAAGCCGACCTACACCTTGGTCCGGAGGGGCCCAGAGACATTGTGAGGGACAGTGACCAAAAGGGGTCGTGAGTGGGGAAAGGGGACACATATATAAGATGGCCATCTTTGTAATATTGATTGTTGATTGTTGATGGTTGTTGATTGCTCGGGGAATATATCATTGATTATTCTGGATCCTTGGTGTGGGGTTTCTTATTGACTGGAATTCATATTGATTGCGTTACGAAAGCGCATAAATAATAGATCTTTCTGGCGGAGTTCCTCTCACGGTCCGGGGATCACCGAGACCAGGTAGTCACCGGGAGGACCACGTAACAGTAGACACACACTTGTTCCGAACTTTGTGGAAGGAATGGAGATTGTCTTCAGTTGCATTTGCTTTCCATGAGGCGAAGGTAAGTTGTTTCTGGGCAACTGCCTCACCACAAGATTCGGTGTACAATGGGTGGGAGGAAGGGTATGACAACTGAAGACGAGATGGGATAAATCTGTGACATCAACTCATCCTGGGAATTCTTCCAAAGTAAATTGCTCTCTCTCATGCAGAGGCAGTGGAGATGGGAGACCAGTCCAAATGATTGATGGCTGCTTGAAGACCATGCCAGTTGGCCTGAGTGAAATGCCAGACTCGGTGCTGAGGAGGCTCTCTGAGAATGGCCAGAGAGATGTCCACTTTAACAAGGAAATGATCAGAAGAACCGATTGGAGCAGAAGAAGAGCAGCAGACATTTGCAGGGAAGTTTGTCATAACCAAGTCTAGAAGAGAAGATACTCCATTGACTGAGATCGGGGTCGGAAAATTGACAGATTGTATCAGTCCCAATGAGTTGCAGAAGTCCTTTGTTGAGGTGCAATGACTGGTGAGAGAGGTACCCACGCCCAGCCAGCTGGCATGATGACAGTTTAAGTTGCCACATATGAGGAAGAGAGAGTTGGGATGCGTGGATAGGTAGTTGGTCCATGTTGTCAGACAGCGAGATGTAAATGGAGTCATCAATGTTTTGTGGACGGCACAACACACATATGAACAAAAGGTGGGAGCAGAGGTTAAGAGGAATGGAATGCTTGTTTCACTTCGCTTGTTTCACGGAGGAATGGAATGGGACGAACATCTACACAAGGTTGAAGTGGCCTCCAACACGACGACTCATGCCAGCACAGGCTTTACTCACTTCTATCTGGTACAGGGATGTGAAGCCATTTTACCTCTCCAGGTTCATCTTACAGGCACTCGGCCGGGGACATTTCCAACACCTGGGGCACCAGCCGATTATGCAGCTTCGCTCAAATACAGATTACAAAAGGCTTTTCAAAAATTTCTAGAGTAAATGAGAGAGCAAAAGAACAGCAAAAGTTTGTACTATGATAAACGCCTCAAGTATACTCCTTACCATGCGGGGGACTTAGTGCTTGTGGACGATCCATCTACCTGTCCTTACAAACTTGGTCTATGCTGGTTTTACCCCTACAAAGTGCTTCGCCCCAACTCTGTGTCAAAAGCGCATCCTGCAGTGAACTTTGAAATCCAAGAGCTTTCAAACCCACAGGTCAAGACCTGGATTCTGCACTATAATTGACTGAAGCCTTACTTCACACCCACTGCACTCTCATCGGTGCCTGCCCTAGGCCCCAGCCTTCAGTGACCACACCACCACCATTGACTGCTTTGACTGGCTTCATGCCTCCGCCCATGTCACAACATCAACAGGGACAATATGGGTTGCTGCCTGAGTCACCCAGACCTCAAGCTATCCGGGACAATGAACAAGTCCTACTGCCTCACCTCCTACTCTCTCCTCCTCTCTCTCCCCTCTTCTCTCCTCTCCTACTACATCGCCTCATTAACAGCCACCACCACAACTGTTGCCTTCGCAGCCAGAACCGCTTCGTGATCGCCTGCTTCAAGGAGGGTGACGTGGTTGACTTCAACGTCAAAGACACTTACCTCACCATTTGAAGGACTTTGTATTGGACTACTGTATTTGTGTTGTTTTTGTTCTCTTGCTGAGTTGTAATATTGGTTTATGCTAACAACTATTGTTTCTTCCAGATTAAGAAATTAGGACATTTCTTGGGGGGAAGGGGAGTAATATGTGACACAATAGTTAGTTGTCATCATACTAAAATACGCAATTTGGCATCTGTCTGATGATTTTTTGACCGCGATACATTCCGTCGTTACTTATCCAATCTCGACCAAACATGACAGGACTAAGGCTTACAGCCGTACACAATGAAGGTTGTAGCACATTCATTTGCCCCCCTCCCCATGGGGGTTTTCTCCCCCGAGTGGGTTTTCCCCACCATTGCTGTCAATGGGGTTGCGTGTTGAGGTGAAAAGCCGCATTAAGTTAGCTTTATCGTGGCGTTATTCCACGGTGCTTCGAATAACAAAACTAACGATAATAGCATAATATTAATGTTATTACAAATCAATATTAATACCAATAATATCCCACATCCCCAAGAGGTTTTGCCGGCGAGTCAACATATATAAATAGCTTATAGTCAGGTTGCCAAAATGTTGACCCTGCAATGTTAACTCCTGCGAACGTTTTTCACGGAAATGTGTTCTATATAGTTAGAAGAGTCAAATTAGCTTGGTTGCTACTTGTGCAACGTTGAGCATTTCTGAGAATTCAAGATGGTGGCCGCCGCTATCTTGGATGTTGGCCAATTTTCAACTTTTGATCTCGATGACCTAGAGGGTCGTGTAATACCTCTTTCTATGGGTTTTAGAGTACAGAGAGTCCATTTCTGGAGTTATTTTTGGATACGGGGTCAATGTCAAGGTCATAATGAAGGTCAAAGGTCAAACTAAGAAACTTTAATGTATTGTTATTGTTCAGAAGACATGACGACGGAACCAGGGACATGTGACGCACAGTACCATGACCTCTATAGAGACGAGGTAACGTAGGTAGACTCTTATAGACTTCACATTATAGACATTCACACTATTATTCTATTATATTATATTTATATTATATATATTATACTATTATATTCGTCTTTCCCCAGGCCGCTGAAACTGCTGGAGTAAGGGTAGTCGGCATTTCATACTTCAGTGAGGTATTCCCAATACATCAAAAAATGACAGGCAATTAGGCAAATAATAAAGCAAAAGCAAATAAAGCAATAATAATAATAATACATATAATAAAGACCGGGAGCAGGAGGGAAACAAGAGGGGGAGGAGAGAGGGAAGCACAACAACAGTGGAGAACAGGGACATCGGGAGATCTGAAGAAGGGAGAGGGCTGGGGTGGGGTACACCGGATAAACAAGATGGACTGTTTGGTGAGCAAGGACTTTCAGGAAAGAAAACGGAATTTGATGGTGGATTTGGGATGGATTAACAGGTGTAGAAAAGATCATGGTTTTGGATGGGGGAAGATAAGAGATGGTGGTGAACAGCTGTTTTAAAGACCTGGAGGGAGGAGTGGAATTGAAGAGAGTGAGGGAGTTTGTCCCAGAGGCAGGAAAAAGAGGAATGAAGGAGTGAAGGTGAGCAGAGAGTCTTGATTTAGGCAGTTTAACCATAAGAGGGTTGCTGGCAGATCTTGTGCGACCTACAGGAATATTTGGGGAACAGAGCCCGGAGAGAGCTGTGGGAGCAAGGCCGGAGAGGAGTTGGTAGAAGATGGAACGAACACCAACCTGCCTGCGGTGAGCGAGTGAAAGGCCCTCAGAATCAGCTTCATCAAGGGAGATTCCAATGATTCTGAATGCTTTGGATTCAACAGTGTGAAGCTGACCTAGATGTGAGGCAGGAGCACCGGCTCAGTGGGGAGAGCAGTATTCCATCAAGGTGCGGATGAAAGCGTTGTGTGTGGAGAGAAGCTCAGTATTGCCATGGAGGGACTTCAACTGGGCATCCTCCATCGTGTGGAGACTGGCTTTGGAGGCCAGTTTGGAAATGTGGTTTTCCCAGGAAAGATCATGGCAGCTGGTGAGCCCCAAAAGCTTGGGTGACAGAACTTCTTCAAGAGGATTGTTGAGAAATTAGATTGAAATGTTTTACAAACGGTATTTTCAGAGAGACATCGTGAGAATGTGAGATTTGTCAGGATTGAAAGACATGTTCCACTTGTTTGACCAGTTTGTGATTTTGTCCAGGTCTGCAGAGAGTGAGGAGGCTGCAGACTGCCGATCTGAGGGTTGAGATATGAAGCGACAGAGAGTGCAGTCATCAGCAAAAAGATAGAGAGGATTTTCCAGAGTTGGAGAGATCATTAATGAAGACCAGAAAAAGCACAGGACGCAGAACACTGCCCTGTGGAACTCCAGCCTGGAAAGGAAGAGGAGCTGATAGAATTGCATTTAGAGCCACACGTTGACAATGAGAGGAGATTAAGTCTACGAGCCATGAGTGGAGATTTCCAAGGATACCATAAGAGGAGAGTTTGGTGAGCAGTGCGGGGTGCCAGACCATATCGAAGGCACGTGATATGTCAAATTTCCTGTTTGGCATTGAGGACCTCCATCCATTATTGAGACAGCAGAAGCTGTATGTCCAGAGCAGAGTGGCATGGTCTGAATCCAAATTGATGATCTGGGATCAAGCCATTGGAGAGGAGGAAGGATTTAATATCAGAAGCCATGACCTTGCTGATGATTGGGAGCAGGTTGATTGGTCTGTAGTTGCAAGGAACTGTTTTTGCACCTGATTATGTAAAGTGGTTATGTTTGCTGATTTCCAAGCAGATGGCAGATGACCTTGAGCAAAAGAGAGGGTGAGGAGAACAGTCTCCTCAATTCCCCAGGCCTCATTAACGTCTTCTCAATGTCAATGTCTTCTCAATGTCTTCTCATTTCCCATTTCCTCAAGTATCTTGAATATCACAGTTTTTTTATTTGACCATCAATATGACTTTCACAAGGCAATATGTACCGGTGATATCGTTTCTTACATTATTAATGTCTGGGCCTCTTCTCTGAGAGACTTGGGATTCCTTTGTTGTAGTCCTTGATATATCAAAAGTCTTTTACAGAGTTTGGGATCCGGGTCTGATATCCAAGCTTCCCTCTTCCGTCTTTCCTCCTTCACTCTGCTCTCTCATATCAAGCTTTCTCTCTGACCGTAAATGAATACTTGACAATTCAGTCCTGTCTCCAACACTCTTATCTCCATAATTGTTGATGGTTCAACATCTTCCCCCTTCCCTATCAACAGCAGTGTCCCTCAGGGTTCTCCTGTCTCCAACACTCTTCTTTCGTTTTTATCAATGACCTTCTTTCTTCTACAAATAACCAAATGCACTTGTATACTGATGACTCGACATTACATTCCTCCATGTTTTTCCCATCTGCCCCATCTTTCCTCATTCGATCTACATCTTGTTTGATCACATCCACCACTTTAAATTCGGACTTGGACAAGATTTCCCTGTGGCACAAATGTAATCAGGTTAAGTTTAATGCTTCTAAAACTCAAACTCCTCCAATCTCTCACAATCTCTCTCAATCTCTCTCTCTCTCTTTCTCTCTTTCTCTCTCTCTCTCGCTCTCGCTCGCCCGCCCGCTCGCCCTCTCGCCCTCTCGCCCTCTCACCCTCTCGCCCTCTCTCTCTCTCTCTCTCTCTCTCTCTCTCTCTCTCTCTCTCTCTCTCTCTCTCTCTCTCTCTCATCTCTCCAATCTCCTTTGAAAGTGTAGTGAAATTATACTGAAGGTGAAGGTGAACCCGGGAGTGCTCGCTTATCCCACTAAAGGGGCGTCTATAAGACCCGGGACGACCGCGACGTAAGGCCACTCCTGCGACATTTACTGTGACATCTAGTCCTGTAGTCTTGAATGGTATGTACGCACCTATATGCTGGACTTGCTTGCTTTGCCTATTGTTATCGGTCTTTCCCATGTAATACCCCGATTCTGATGTCTATTGCATGAATGTATTTTACAGGATGTTACCACAGATCTAAATGATATTAAACCAACCTACGGGACAAGTCGTGTGTGTGGATGATTTTCACGACAGAAAGCTCCACAATTACACCATGTAATTCAAAAAACCTACTAGGTATTACCCTAACATGGAATTTATCCTGGAATCCACACATTACACAAAATAGCAAAGTCTGTCTCGAAGAAACTAGGAGTGCTGTTCAGATGTCGAAGATTCTTCTCTCAACTGTTGCTTCAACTATATAAAGGATTGATTCGTCCTTGTATAGACTGCTGCACTCACATCTGGGGAGGGGCTGCAACAGCGCAGGCCTTTCATGCACGGACTACTGCAAGTGCGAGGGAGGAGTCGCCTGCTGTAGTCGTTTCACCAGCAAGCAGATGGACATCGAAGATGACGAAGGGGAGCTAGGTGTAGATGATGATGATGATGATGAAGAGTAGTCGAGGATTGTGACCGCTGATGGCTGGTAATACTGTGTTCAATGTCTCTATAGAGGTCATGGTACTGTGCGTCACATGTCTCTGGTTCCATCGTCATGTCTTATGAACAACAACAATGCATTAAAGTTTCTTAGTTTGACATTTGACCTTCATTTTGACCTTGACATTGACCCCGTATCCAAAAGATTACCTCCAGAAATGGACTCTCCGTACTCTAAAACCCCTAGAAAGAGGTATTACACGACCCTCTAGGTCATCGAGATCAAAAGTTGAAAATTGGCCAACATCCAAGATAGCGGCGGCCGCCATCTTGAATTCTGAGAAATGCTCAACGTTGCACAAGTAGCAACCAAGCTAATTTGACTCTTCTAACTATATAGAACACATTTCCGTGAAAAAAGTTCGCAGTAGTTAACATTGCAGGGTCTCATAAAGGACATATCAGGGCGGCAACTAGACTATTCTCTGTCTCACTGAAACCTGGCAACAACCTCTGGACCACTTCTCACTCAACCTCACTACACCCAATGGATATTCTTACGTCAATAAACCACGCTCGGAGGCCCAGATGGTGGAATTGCCGTAATTCACCGACGACATCAAGACCAGCCTCATCTCCATCTTATCTGCTCCATCATTTGAACACCTGGCTTTTAAACTCTCTGGTCACACACAGTCAGTCATGGCTGTCGTCTACCACCCTCCCAAACCACACCCATCATTCCTGTCTGACTTCTCTTACTTTCTGACCCAGCTCTGTTCCCTCTCCCCCTCAATCCTCCTCCTCGGTGATTTCAATATCCACATGGACTCCACTGACTCCACAATAACCACTGACTTCACTGATTTCCTCACCTGCTTTAACCTCACTCAACATGTCAACTTTCCTACCCATAACCGTGGTCACATTCTGGACCTTGTCTGCTCTACTGGACTAATTTTGCACCATCTCTCTGGCTCCGACCTCACCCTCTCTGACCACTTAGCCATCACTATGACCATCAACATCCCCACCCCAGCACCAAGGCATTGTCGCACTATCAACTTCCGTAAGCTAAACGCTGTTTCACCTACCTCATTCTCATCCACCCTCTCTGAAAAAATGTCCACTTCTCCCTTCGTTGACCTCCACACCCCTTCTGATCTCACTGACTACTACAACCACACTCTCTCCTCCTGCCTTGACCAGCTTGCGCCTATAAAAACCAAAACAGTTTCTTTCACCCATTCTGCTCCCTGGTTTACCCCTGAACTCCACCTGATGAAAACTCGTGCTCGCCAACTTGAAAGACTCCGCAATAAAACAGGTCTCACAATTCACTCCCAAGCCTACAAGGACCACCTACAACACTACAAAGATGCCCTCTCCCGCGCCCGCTCCGCCTACTACTCTCAAATTATCCACTCTGGCTCTGGAAACCCAAAAGCACTCTTCTCTACAATAAACAAACTCCTCAGCCCCCTGAACACCACCACCCAGTCATTCACAGTAGACAACTACATCTCCTTCCTTTCATTCTTCCAAAGCAAAATTGACAACATCGACAGCAGCTTAACCACCACCGCACCTGCTCCCCCTCAAACCACCTGCCCCCCCTTATCCTGCCAACCCCTGTCTCAGTTCTCCCCAATCTCCCCTACTGACCTCTCTGAACTCCTCATAGGAATGAAAACTGCCACCTGCACTCTTGACCCCATCCCCTCCAGCTTTGTCAAGGCCTCCCTTCCTGCTCTCTCCACTTATCACTGCAACAATAAACTCCTCCCTGTCTACAGGCATCGTCCCACCATCCCTCAAAATTGCTGCTGTTACCCCCATTCTGAAAAAACCTGGACTAAACCCTGACACCCTAAATAACTTCAGACCCATCTCCAACCTACCCTTTCTGTCAAAAGTTTTGGAACGTGCTGTAGCCACTCAACTTAAACATCACCTCTCTGCCAATAACCTGTATGAAACATTCCAATCCGGATTCCGCTCCAACCACAGCACTGAAACTGCTCTCCTCAAAATCACCAACGACCTTCTCCTCTCCTCTGACGCTGGCAACCTCAACATTCTCATCCTCCCTGACCTCAGCGCCGCCTTTGACACCATCAATCACACCATCCTCCTCACCTGACTTGAAACCACCTTTAACATTACCGGCATTGCCCTCTCTTGGATCAAATCATACCTCTCCGACAGACGCCAGTTCATCTCCATCAATAACTGCAAATCCCCCACTGCTCCCCTCCCCCAAGGTGTCCCCCAAGGTTCAGTTCTTAGCCCCCTCCTCTTCATCCTGTACCTGTCCCCACTCGGTCACTTAATCCGCCGTCATGGTCTCCAATTCCACTGCTTCGCCGATGACATCCAGCTTTTCATCTCCACCAAGTCCATCTCCACCGCCACCCACTCTATCCTGACAAACTGCATCACTGAAATAAAATCCTGGCTTCAAATCAACTTCCTCAAACTTGACTATGATAAATCTGAAATAATCATCATTGGCCCAAAAACACTCACCAAATCCACCCATAACTTTGCCCTCAACATCGACGGTTTCCCAGTATCCACCTCCCCTCACATCCGGAATCTTGGCGTCATCTTTGACCAAACCCTCTCCTTCGACAAATACACTAAACAGATCACAAAGACAGCCTTCTTTCACCTGAAAAACATCGCCCGTCTCCGCCCATCCCTCTCCTCCACGGCTGCAGAAACCCTCATCCAAGCCTTCATCACCTCCCGCCTGGACTACTGCAACAGCCTCCTCTTTGGTTCACCCTCAATAATCATCAATAAACTCCAATACATTCAGAACTCCGCTGCCCGTCTACTCACCCATTCCCGGACCCGTGGCCACATCACCCCTGTCCTTTCCAAGCTTCACTGGCTCCCCATCCCCCCAGAGAATACAGTACAAAATCCTCCTCTTGACCTACAAAGCCCTCCATAACCTGGCCCCATCCTACCTGGCTGACCTCCTCTCCAGACACACTCCCACCCGCACCCTCCGCTCTGCTGGTACCAACCTCCTGACCCCCCTCCCCCATTCGGACCAAATTCAGATCCTGGGGGGTCAGGGCCTTCTCCATCGCTGCTCCCACCCTCTAGAACTCACTACCTCACACCATCAGAGACTCCTCCTCACTCACCACATTCAAAACATCACTCAAGACCCACCTGTTCAACACTGCATTCAACATTTAACCCACAGCATTTAACCCCTGACTATCTCTTCTCCTTCTCCTTCCTTTTGCTTTGATTAATTATTTACCTGTTGATTTTTGTCTTTTTGCACTTGTTTTTTGTACTCTGTCAAAGCGTCTTTGGGCTTCTTGAAAAGCGCTATATAAAATAAATGTATTGTTATTATTATTATTATTATCATGGTGTTTTCGAGGGATCAACGGCCTCCACCAGAAGTAATGAACATGAATGAATATTATGAACCACAAACACGTATGATTAGTATGATTTTTTAACAGTCGCTAATGCTATTTATAACACTAAATGAAGACATTTGTATGAATTCCGACATCCGTGAAGTAAAGTTTACTTCCAGAACTGAGCGAAGATCTACTGTACTCTATATAACCCACATATGTTGGGTTAATAACATGGCCTTTTCTGGCGCTAACAGGGCGTTTTTCATAGCGAACTTTTGAAACTCGCTCCTGCTGTTTCATACGAAACTGAAAGGGAGAAGCTTGGGATGTGCTCCTTTACCAAGCAGCTAGCTAACGCTTGCCAAGCCAGCCGTTCCTTAACGGTTTTGAATGGAGTGCTTGCTCAAATGCTTTTTTTTTTTTCTTTTTTTTTTTTTTTGTATACAAGATCGAGGCTCGTGAAAGAGCGAACATTAATCACACAGAAAGACAAACCGACACATAAAACATATAACATCGGGAGCGGTAGACAAGATGGGGAGAGAGGGGGAAGGACACAAACACAACATTTGAGAGCAGGGACCGAGAGACATGGAGACATCGAGAGATCTGAGAGAGGGCAAGGGCTTTGGGGGGGGGGGGGGGCATGGGAAGGGGGCGGTGGGAGAGGTATAAAACATATGGACACTGCCAGGACTTCCAGGAAAGAAGTTGGAATTTCAAACAAGGTGGATCTGGGGTGAATTAGCGGGGGTAGAAAAGATCAAGGTTTTGGATGGGGGAAGATAAGAGATGGTGGTGAACAGCTGTTTTAAAGACCTGGAGGGAGGAGTGGGATTGAAGGGAGTGAGGGAGTTTGTTCCAGAGGCGGGAGAAAAGAGGAATGAAAGAGTGAAGGTGAGCAGAGAGCCGAGATTTCGGCAGTTTAACCATCAGAGGGTTGCTGGCAGATCTTGTGCAACCTGTAGGAATATTTGGGGGACAGAGCACAGAGAGAGCTGGGGGTGCAAGGCCGGAGAGGAGTCGGTAGAAGACAGAAAGACCACCTACCTGCCTGCGGTGAGTGAGTGAAAGGCCCTCAGAGATAGCTTCATCGCGGGAGATTCCAATAATTCTGAAAGCTTTGGTTTCAACAGCGTGAAGCCGAGCTAGGTGTGAGGCAGGAGCACCGGCCCATAGGGGAGAACAGTATTCCATTGAGCTGCGGATGAAAGCCTTGTATGTGGTGAGGAGCTCAGGTGTGCCGAGGAAGGACTTCGCACGACGGAGGATGCCCAGTCGGCGACTGGCTTTGGAGGCCAGCTTGGAAATGTGGTTTTCCCAAGAAAGATCATGGCAGATAGTGAGACCCAAAATCTTGAGCGACAGAACTTCTTGGAGAGGATTGTTGAGAAAGTAGATGGGAGGGTTGTCCAGTCGATCTTTTCGGAGAGACATAGTAAGAGTGTGAGATTTGTCAGGATTGAAAGACATGTTCCACTTGTTTGACCAGTCTGTGATTTTGTCCAGGTCTTCAGAGAGTGAGGAGGCAGCAGACTGCCGATCTGAGGGAAGAGGAATGGAGCGGCAGAGAGTGGAGTCATCAGCAAAGAGATAGAGAGGATTTTCGAGAGAGTCAGAGAGATCATTGATGAAGACCAGAAAAAGCACGGGGCCCAGAACACTGCCTTGGGGAACTCCAGCCTGAACAGGAAGAGGAGATGAGAGAAACCCATTCAGGGCCACACGTTGACGACGACTAGAGAGGAAGTCCGCCAGCCATGCGTGGAGATTTCCATGGATACCAAAGGAGGAGAGTTTGGTGAGCAGAGCGGGGTGCCAGACCGTGTCGAAGGCACGTGATATGTCGAGGGAGACAGCTCTAATTTCCTGTTTGGCATTGAGGACCTCCATCCATTGTTGAGACAGCAGAAGCAGCATGTCCAGAGTAGAGTGACCTGGTCTGAAACCAAATTGATGATCAGAGATCAAGCCATTGGAGAAGAGGAAAGATTTCATATCCGAAGCAATGATGGATTCCATGACTTTGCTGATAATTGGGAGAAGGCTGATTGGTCTGTAGTTGCTAGGATCTGTTTTTGCACCTTTTTTGTGCAAAGCGGTGATGTTGGCTGATTTCCAAGCAGATGGCAGTTGACCTTGAGCAAAAGAGAGGGTGAAGAGAACAGAGAGAGGGTGAGATAGAGCAGCAGAGCAGGATTTTAGGACCCGTGGGCTGATGCCGTCGGGTCCAGTTGCAGAATCAGAGTCGAGGGTTGACAGAAACTTTTCCACCTTGTCAGGAGGAAAGGACACGGAGTCCAGGAGCAGCAGGGTACGACTGGGTATGGTGGGTACAGAGAGGGATGGGTTTGGGACACAAGATTTAGAGGCAAACACAGAGTTGAGGCATTCAGCTTTTTCACGTGTGGAGTCAGCTGTGTAGCCGTTTGAGGTAAGGGAGGGGATGGAGGGGGAACAAACACCAGAAACGGATTTGACCAGACGCCACCAGGATTTGGAAGAGGGAGACAGATAAGAGAGTTCGGTCTTGAGAACGGAGAGATATTGTTTCCTGGCTCTCCTGAGGGTGGACACACACTTGTTTCGGGCTTTGTGAAAGGAAATGAGATTTCCTTCCGTTGGATTTGCTTTCCAGGAGACGAAGGCAAGTTGTTTCTGGGCAACAGCCTCACCACAAGATTCCGTGTACCATGGACGGGAGGAAGGGTATGACAACTGAAGACGAGATGGGCTAAATCTGTGCATGAGAGAGAGCAATTTACTTTGGAAGAATTCCCAGGATGAGTTGATGTCAGAGGTGGTAGAGATGGGAGACCAGTCCAGATGATTGATGGCTGCTTGAAGACCGTGCCAGTTGGCCTGAGTGAAATGCCAGACTCGTCGACGCTGAGCAGGCTCCCTGAGGATGGTCAGAGAGATGTCCACTTTAACAAGGACATGATCAGATGATCCGATCGGAGCAGAAGAAGAGCAGCAGACATTTTCAGGGAAGTTAGTCATAACCAAGTCCAGAAGAGAAGATGTTCCGTTGACTGAGATCCGGGTCGGGAAATTGACAGATTGTGTCAGTCCCAGTGAGTCGCAGAAGTTCTTTGCTGAGGAGCCATGGCTGGTGAGAGAGCTACCCACACCCAGCCAACTGGCATGATGACAGTTGAAATCACCACATATGAGGAAGAGAGAGTTGGGATGAGTAGATAGAAGTTGGTCCATATCATCAGACAGCGAGATGTAGATGGAGTCATCACTGTTTGGTGGACGGTACAACACACATATGAACAAGAGGTGGGAGCGAAGGGGAAGCCGTAGCCAGAGGTATTCCTGGGGGTGAGGTGGAGAGAGTGCAGTGCAGGGCGAGTGAGCTAGAGAGTTTTTGATAAAGATAGCAACCCCGCCTCCAGGACGAGGCTCAGGTCTATCATACCGGAGGAGGGAGTAGCCCGGGAGAGATACTATGGAATCAGAGACATCATAAAGGAGGAAAGTTTCTGTTAAGCAGATCACGTCTGGTTTGACAGAAGCAACCTGTATGGAGAGATCAGTTAAGTTTGAACGAAGGCCCCGGATGTTTGAGGTCCATACCGTTAATGAAGAGGAAGGGGGAGCATCAGATACAGAACAGGGGGGAGGAGGGGTAGGGTAAGATGTGGAAGAGGTGGAAGAGGTAGGGAGAGCTGTTGAAGGTGTGTCAGAGATTTCAGAATAGCTCGGAGAAAGGGAAGGATGGGGCGGACAAAAGGTTTGATGGTGATTGGGTGAGCCACAATGAGGTGTTATTTGAGGAGGGGGAAGAGCGAGGCAGAAGGTTGGGGGAGATGGAGGTGAGAGTTTGAAGGGGGAAGAAGTGGGGAGGACGCTTTGAGGAGGGGGAGTGAGAGGGGGGAAATTGAGAAGCAATGAGGGTAGGGAGATTTGAAGGGGAGGGGTGAGGGGGGAGTTTGGGAGGGAAGGGACAAGGGGAGGGATTTGAAAGGGATGGGATATGGGGGAGATTTGGAGGGGAGGGGTGAGGCAGGAGTCTAGGAGGGGAGGGGCGAGGGGGCGTCTTGGTGGGGAGGGGTGAGGGGGTAGTTTAGGAGGGAGGGGGAAAGGGGGGAGATTTGAAAGGGATGGGTGATGGGGAAAATTTGGAGGGGAGGGGTGATGGGGAAGATTTGGAGGGGAGGGGTTATGGGGAAGATTTGGAGGGGAGGGGTGAGATTGGATTTTTGAAATTTTGGATTGGATTGGACTTCGAAAAACGTGGAGACCGTGTGGAGCTTCGAAAATCCCTCCCACCGTCTCCGAGATCTCGCGAGATCCGAGATCCGAGTGGCTTAAACCACTTGGCGATCTCTCCACAAGAAACTTGGTAAATGAACACACACCCAATGTTCTTGAGACCCGATCATAGATCTACTGTAATCTATATACTCAAAGATGAATGACCCTTCCCGCTGCTCCCGTGGTGAGCGGGTGTACTAGATATGGAAACAGAATAATTAGTTAGTTATTTGAATGCCCGGATCTTTTTGGAGGGACTTCCGGTGGTTGGTTTTTGAGCGCGATGATGGGGACGGAAGTGTGGCCTGGAGTTGCTTGAACGCTCGGTGTGTGCTGCGCTCGCTTTGTAGTAATTGTTATGCTGTACGGTTCTGGATTGCATACACTGCCCTTAGAATAATTTATTTTTTCATACTGATCAGATCAAGTGGAGTACTTGTCCAATTATGACGTCATAATGAAGGCACCGATGACATCATAATTAACATTTTATTCCCCTTGGGGAGTACGTGACAATGAGCCGTGTTTCAATTTTTTCCATTGAGCGGTTTCAGAGATATAGAGGTGTAACGTTTTTCCAAGATGGCGTCCATACCACGTGACCGATGACATCATAATTATCATTAAATTCTACCAATGGATGCACTCCTCTGTTCAAAATTTCATGTCCATTGGACCAACAGTTGCAGAGAAATGTTTTTTTCATACTGATCAGATGGAGTCGTACGTCGAATTATGACGTCATAACGAAGGCACCGATGACATCGTAATTATCATTTTATTCCCCTTGGGGAGTACGTGACAATGAGCCGTGTTTAAATTTTTTCCATTGCGCGGTTTCGGAGATATAGAGGTGTAACGTTTTTCCAAGATGGCGTCCGTACCACGTGACCTCAGACGTCATTATGAATAACAAATTGTACAAACAGAGGCGCTCCTACGGTAAAATTTCGTGTCAATCGAACCAACGGTTGCCGAAAAAATCAATTTTATAAATGTAGAAACGCCACAGGTGCGTACGCACCCGAATGCCTCACCTTGTTTTGGCTTCGCGAGCTCAGGTAATTGAACTTAAACAGGTCGATTTTAATTTATGAACCATGTTTTATTCGGGTTCCTCTGCTGTTCTCATCATATGATGTTTGTTTCTTGTATTCCGTGTTTGATTGAGAAATACAAGATAAAGAACTGAACGATATAATTATCATTGTCATCCACACACAAGGTGCGCGTTCCAAACTCAGGTGTAAATTGATATAAACGAGTCTGTGCGCGGCTTTTGTGCCCAGTACGAGTTTGTTTGGACGTACCTGCCGCCCTGCCGTGGAATTCCACGCGCCCTGGCAACGCCCTCCTTGAGCCAAGGTCGCTATGGAAACGCCCACCACATGGTATGCATGGACCGCCTCTTTCCCTCGCGCCAGGACACTCCCCCTCTCCCCGACCCCACCCCAATAAGATGAAACCTTTCTTGGACTCATCCTCGCGATGAACTCTCCCCCATCCTTGTAATGAGACCCCGCCCCCTTCCAATGGACCCGCCCACCGCGGGAAACCAGCCAATCGAACGAGGCGTTACTCCCATCAGATCCAATGGAGCAACTCAAGTACAATGTGCTCGTTTATTTGTCAGGAAAGTTTTAACGTTGAAAACAATCGTACAGATTTAAAGATCCAAATTTATTCCTCGTGCTGTTTGAACTTGAAGGTGCAAATTGAGTGAAGGAATGAATAAGTTTCATTATCCAATGATTGTATGAGTTTCAGGACAGATTGAGCAGCTTTTTAACTTTCCAGGCACGTTCCCGTCGGCTCTCAAAATCCGACATGAGCTTTCTTTTCAATGTCCTGGAGACGCCCCAACCGGTCACTTTTCAAACACTTGTTTTGTTATCTCTGTAAGGAGGATGAACACCCTGCGACACGACAACTGCCTCCCCACCCACCGGTCTTGCCCAACCCTCAATCCGAATGAGATACACAACGTCTGAGACACCCAAAAAGATCATAAAGGTGGAAATAAATAAATCAGAAACAAGTAGAGATACATTCAAAATAAACCAGCCCATCGCAAATAAATAAATAAATCAGAAACAAGTAGCGATACATTCAAAATAAACCAGCCCATCGCAAATAAATAAATAAATCAGAAACAACTAGAGATACATTCAAAATAAACCAGCCCATCGCAAATAAATAAATAAATCAGAAACAACTAGCGATACATTCAAAATAAACCAGCCCATCGCAAATAAATAAATAAATCAGAAACAACCAGAGATACATTCAAAATAAACCAGCCCATCGCAAATAAATAAATAAATCAGAAACAACCAGAAATACATTCAAAATAAACCAGCCCATCGCAAATAAATAAATAAATCAGAAACAACCAGAGATACATTCAAAATAAAGCAGCCCATCGCAAATAAATAAATAAATCAGAAACAACCAGAGATACATTCAAAATAAACCAGCCCATCGCAAATAAATAAATAAATCAGAAACAACCAGAGATACATTCAAAATAAAGCAGCCCATCGCAAATAAATAAATAAATCAGAAACAACGAGAGATACATTCAAAATAAACCAGCCCATCGCAAATAAATAAATAAATCAGAAACAACTAGAGATACATTCAAAATAAACCAGCCCATCACAAATAAATAAATAAATCAGAAACAAGTAGCGATACATTCAAAATAAACCAGCCCATCGCAAATAAATAAATAAATCAGAAACAAGTAGCGATACATTCAAAATAAACCAGACCATCGCAAATAAATAAATAAATCAGAAACAAGTAGCGATACATTCAAAATAAACCAGCCCATCGCAAATAAATAAATAAATCAGAAACAAGTAGCGATACATTCAAAATAAACCAGCCCATAGCAAATAAATAAATAAATCAGAAACAACTAGAGATACATTCAAAATAAACCAGACCATCGCAAATAAATAAATAAATCAGAAACAAGTAGCGATACATTCAAAATAAACCAGCCCATAGCAAATAAATAAATAAATCAGAAACAACTAGCGATACATTCAAAATAAACCAGCCCATAGCAAATAAATAAATAAATCAGAAACAAGTAGCGATACATTCAAAATAAACCAGCCCATCGCAAATAAATAAATAAATCAGAAACAAGTAAAGATACATTCAAAATAAACCAGCCCATCGCAAATAAATAAATAAATCAGAAACAAGTAGCGATACATTCAAAATAAACCAGCCCATCGCAAATAAATAAATAAATCAGAAACAAGTAGAGATACATTCAAAATAAACCAGCCCATCGCAAATAAATAAATAAATCAGAAACAACTAGCGATACATTCAAAAGAAACCAGCCCATAGCAAATAAATAAATAAATCAGAAACAAGTAGCGATACATTCAAAATAAACCAGCCCATCGCAAATAAATAAATAAATCAGAAACAACTAGAGATACATTCAAAATAAACCAGCCCATCGCAAATAAATAAATAAATCAGAAACAAGTAGCGATACATTCAAAATAAACCAGCCCATCGCAAATAAATAAATAAATCAGAAACAACTAGAGATACATTCAAAATAAACCAGCCCATCGCAAATAAATAAATAAATCAGAAACAAGTAGCGATACATTCAAAATAAACCAGCCCATCGCAAATAAATAAATAAATCAGAAACAAACAGAGATACATTCAAAATAAACCAGCCCATCGCAAATAAATAAATAAATCAGAAACAACCAGAGATACATTCAAAATAAACCAGCCCATCGCAAATAAATAAATAAATCAGAAACAACCAGAGATACATTCAAAATAAACCAGCCCATCGCAAATAAATAAATAAATCAGAAACAAGTAGAGATACATTCAAAATAAACCAGCCCATCGCAAATAAATAAATAAATCAGAAACAAGTAGCGATACATTCAAAATAAACCAGCCCATCACAAATAAATAAATAAATCAGAAACAAGTAGCGATACATTCAAAATAAACCAGCCCATAGCAAATAAATAAACAAATCAGAAACAAGTAGAGATACATTCAAAATAAACCAGCCCATCGCAAATAAATAAATAAATCAGAAACAAGTAGAGATACATTCAAAATAAACCAGCCCATCGCAAATAAATAAATAAATCAGAAACAAGTAGCGATACATTCAAAATAAACCAGCCCATAGCAAATAAATAAATAAATCAGAAACAAGTAGAGATACATTCAAAATAAACCAGCCCATAGCAAATAAATAAATAAATCAGACACAAGTAGCGATAAATTCAAAATAAACCAGCCCATCGCAAATAAATAAATAAATCAGAAATAAGTAGCGATACATTCAAAATAAACCAGCCCATAGCAAATAAATAAATAAATCAGAAACAACTAGCGATACATTCAAAATAAACCAGCCCATCGCAAATAAATATATAAATCAGAAACAACCAGAGATACATTCAAAATAAACCAGCCCATCGCAAATAAATAAATAAATCAGAAACAACCAGAGATACATTCAAAATAAAGCAGCCCATCGCAAATAAATAAATAAATCAGAAACAACGAGAGATACATTCAAAATAAACCAGCCCATCGCAAATAAATAAATAAATCAGAAACAACTAGAGATACATTCAAAATAAACCAGCCCATCACAAATAAATAAATAAATCAGAAACAAGTAGCGATACATTCAAAATAAACCAGCCCATAGCAAATAAATAAATAAATCAGAAACAACTAGCGATACATTCAAAATAAACCAGCCCATAGCAAATAAATAAATAAATCAGAAACAAGTAGCGATACATTCAAAATAAACCAGCCCATCGCAAATAAATAAATAAATCAGAAACAAGTAAAGATACATTCAAAATAAACCAGCCCATCGCAAATAAATAAATAAATCAGAAACAAGTAGCGATACATTCAAAATAAACCAGCCCATCGCAAATAAATAAATAAATCAGAAACAAGTAGAGATACATTCAAAATAAACCAGCCCATCGCAAATAAATAAATAAATCAGAAACAACTAGCGATACATTCAAAAGAAACCAGCCCATAGCAAATAAATAAATAAATCAGAAACAAGTAGCGATACATTCAAAATAAACCAGCCCATCGCAAATAAATAAATAAATCAGAAACAACTAGAGATACATTCAAAATAAACCAGCCCATCGCAAATAAATAAATAAATCAGAAACAAGTAGCGATACATTCAAAATAAACCAGCCCATCGCAAATAAATAAATAAATCAGAAACAACTAGAGATACATTCAAAATAAACCAGCCCATCGCAAATAAATAAATAAATCAGAAACAAGTAGCGATACATTCAAAATAAACCAGCCCATCGCAAATAAATAAATAAATCAGAAACAAACAGAGATACATTCAAAATAAACCAGCCCATCGCAAATAAATAAATAAATCAGAAACAACCAGAGATACATTCAAAATAAACCAGCCCATCGCAAATAAATAAATAAATCAGAAACAACCAGAGATACATTCAAAATAAACCAGCCCATCGCAAATAAATAAATAAATCAGAAACAAGTAGAGATACATTCAAAATAAACCAGCCCATCGCAAATAAATAAATAAATCAGAAACAAGTAGCGATACATTCAAAATAAACCAGCCCATCACAAATAAATAAATAAATCAGAAACAAGTAGCGATACATTCAAAATAAACCAGCCCATAGCAAATAAATAAATAAATCAGAAACAAGTAGAGATACATTCAAAATAAACCAGCCCATCGCAAATAAATAAATAAATCAGAAACAAGTAGAGATACATTCAAAATAAACCAGCCCATCGCAAATAAATAAATAAATCAGAAACAAGTAGCGATACATTCAAAATAAACCAGCCCATAGCAAATAAATAAATAAATCAGAAACAAGTAGAGATACATTCAAAATAAACCAGCCCATAGCAAATAAATAAATAAATCAGAAACAAGTAGCGATAAATTCAAAATAAACCAGCCCATCGCAAATAAATAAATAAATCAGAAATAAGTAGCGATACATTCAAAATAAACCAGCCCATAGCAAATAAATAAATAAATCAGAAACAACTAGCGATACATTCAAAATAAACCAGCCCATCGCAAATAAATATATAAATCAGAAACAACCAGCGATACATTCAAAATAAACCAGCCCATCGCAAATAAATATATAAATCAGAAACAACTAGAGATACATTCAAAATAAACCAGCCCATCACAAAAAAATTAATAAATCAGAAACAACGAGCGATACATTCAAAATAAACCAACCCATCGCAAATAAATATATAAATCAGAAACAACTAGAGATACATTCAAAATAAACCAGACCATCGCAAATAAATAAATAAATCAGAAACAACGAGCGATACATTCAAAATAAACCAGCCCATCGCAAATAAATAAATAAATCAGAAACAACTAGCAATACATTCAAAATAAACCAGCCCATCGCAAATAAATTAATAAATCAGAAACAACTAGCAATACATTCAAAATAAACCAGCCCATCGCAAATAAATAAATAAATCAGAAACAACTAGCAATACATTCAAAATAAACCAGCCCATCGCAAATAAATAAATAAATCAGAAACAACTAGCGATACATTCAAAATAAACCAGCCCATTGCAAATAAATCAATAAATCAGAAACAACTAGAGATACATTCAAAATAAACCAGACCATCGCAAATAAATAAATAAATCAGAAACAACTAGCGATACATTCAAAATAAACCAGCCCATAGCAAATAAATAAATAAATCAGAAACAACTAGAGATACATTCAAAATAAACCAGCCCATCGCAAATAAATAAATAAATCAGAAACAAGTAAAGATACATTCAAAATAAACCAGCCCATCGCAAATAAATAAATAAATCAGAAACAACTAGAGATACATTCAAAATAAACCAGCCCATCGCAAATAAATAAATAAATCAGAAACAAGTAAAGATACATTCAAAATAAACCAGCCCATCGCAAATAAATTAATAAATCAGAAACAACTAGCAATACATTCAAAATAAACCAGCCCATCGCAAATAAATAAATAAATCAGAAACAACTAGCGATACATTCAAAATATACCAGCCCATTGCAAATAAATCAATAAATCAGAAACAACTAGAGATACATTCAAAATAAACCAGACCATCGCAAATAAATAAATAAATCAGAAACAACTAGCGATACATTCAAAATAAACCAGCCCATCGCAAATAAATCAATAAATCAGAAACAACTAGAGATACATTCAAAATAAACCAGCCCATCGCAAATAAATAAATAAATCAGAAACAACTAGAGATACATTCAAAATAAACCAGCCCATCGCAAATAAATAAATAAATCAGAAACATCTAGCGATACATTCAAAATAAACCAGACCATCGCAAATAAATAAATGAATCAGAAACAACGAGCGATACATTCAAAATAAACCAGCCCATCGCAATTAAATTAATAAATCAGAAACAACTAGAGATACATTCAAAACTAGAACGGGCACTCGGTAGAGCGCATACCTTCGCCGCAGCTACTGTTCTGTACTTGGCATGGGAGTGTAGGGAACAGAACAGTGAACAGTTTGGTGCTGATTTCATGCAAATCGGATAAGAATTGACCGAGTTATGACAAAAAACGCACATTTTGCAAGGTCGTGACCCCCCTGACCTTTGACCCCCAACCGCTAACAAGGGTAATGTCTTCACTGGGTCATGTCGTATATCACAAGATCGGGCATTGAATTCTGAACATTTTGGCATTAGTTGCATGCCAATTGGATAAAAATTGACCGCGCTATGGTAAAAATACGATTTTGACCTTTTCGTGACCTTGACCTTGACCTTTGACCCGATTGCTCCCAAAATCTAATCAAATGTGTCCCGTATAATAACCAATCATCCCACCAAATTTCATGCAATTCGGTTGAATACTTTTTGAGTTATGCGAATAACATACACACACACACACACACACACAGACATACAAATAAATACACAGCGATCAAAACATAACCTTCCGCTTTTGCGAAGGTAATAAACCAGCCCATAGCAAATAAATAAATAAATCAGAAACAAGTAGCGATACATTCAAAATAAACCAGCCCATCGCAAATAAATAAATAAATCAGAAACAAGTAGCGATACATTCAAAATAAACCAGACCATCGCAAATAAATAAATAAATCAGAAACAAGTAGCGATACATTCAAAATAAACCAGACCATCGCAAATAAATAAATAAATCAGAAACAAGTAGCGATACATTCAAAATAAACCAGCCCATCGCAAATAAATAAATGAATCAGAAACAACTAGAGATACATTCAAAATAAACCAGCCCATAGCAAATAAATACATAAATCAGAAACAAGTAGCGATACATTCAAAATAAACCAGCGCATCGCAAATAAATATATAAATCAGAAACAACTAGAGATACATTCAAAATAAACCAGCCCATCACAAATAAATAAATAAATCAGAAACAAGTAGAGATACATCTCTATATATAAAGGAGGAGTGTCTGTCTGTCTGTCTGGATGTCCACTTATAACTCAAGAACTACACATCGGAGAAACGTTTTAGACACAGATTCGGAATCAGCATAAAATTCCGGTGGTTTTAGGCTACTTTTTATGTTTCCCTATTTAGTGACTCAATGTGCAAATGATGTTCAATTTTCAAGTCAATCGGATGAAAATTGAGGATTTTTGAAACTTGGCCTATGTTGACCTTTTGGCCTATGTTGACCTTTTGGCCTATGTTGACCTCAAGAATACAATAAATATAATCAATAAAATATTTTCTTCATCAATTGGCTCATAGCATAACTAAACCACTGGTGCTTCATCCGAAGATGTATATTTTAGAAATTTAATTAAATAAGTCATTAATAAAAATTAAAATAATTAATTGTTTAATCAATATCAAAATTAACTGAGTACTCCTTTTCTGAATTGAATTGTTTAATCAAAATTAACTGAGTACTCCTTTTCAGCGTGCGTCACTGCCGAGCCCCCTTCGGTGCCCGGCAATGACGATTTGCAATGCCTGGAGATGGCATAGGAAAGGAGCGGTGTGCAATAAGCAATTAGTCGAAAAATTAATTGATTAATTAACTAATTTGTTTTAATTTAATTTAAAGCAACAAAATTTAAATTGAGTCTTTCCGACTCTCTTGAAAATCCTGTCTATCTCTTTGCTGATGACTCCACTCTCCGCCGCTCCATTCCTCAGCCCTCAGATCGGCAGTCTGCAGCCTCCTCACTCTCTGCAGACCTGGACAAAATCACAGACTGGTCAAACAAGTGGAACATGTCTTTCAATCCTGACAAATCGCACACTCTTACTATGTCTCTCCGAAAAGACCGACTGGAAACTCCCCAATCAACTTTCTCAACAATCCTCTCCAAGAAGTTCTGACACTCAAGCTTTTGGGTCTCAATATCTGCCATGATCTTTCCTGGGAAAACCACATTTCAAATCTGGCCGCCAAAGCCAGTCGCCGACTGGGCATCCTCCGTCATGCGAAGTCCTTCCTTGGCACACCTGAGCTCCTCACCTGCCTCACACCTGGCTCGGCTTCACGCTGTAGAAACCAAAGCTTTCAGAATCATTAGAATCTCCTGTGATGAAGCTGACTCCGAGGGCTTTTCACTCACTCACCACAGGCAGGTTGGTGGGCTTTCTGTCTTCTACAGACTCCTCTCCGGCCTTGCTCCCGCAGCTCTATCTGTGCTCTGTCCCCCAAATATTCCTGCAGGTCACACAAGATCTGCCAGCAACCCTCTTCTGGTGAAATTGCCAAAATCAAGACTCTCTGCTCACCTTCACTCCTTTATTCCTCTTTTCTCCCGCCTCTGGAACAAACTCCCTCACTCCCTTCAATCCCACTCCTCCCTCCAGGTCTTTAAAACAGCTGTTCACCACCATTTCTTATCTTCCCCCATCCAAAACCTTGATCTTTTCTACCCCCGCTAATTCACCCCACATACACGTTTTTGAGATACCAACTTCCTTCCTGGAAGTCCTTGCAGTGTCCTTGTGTTTTATACTTCTCCCACCCTCCCCCCGCCCCCCTTCCCATGCGTCCTCCCCCCAAGCCCTCTCCCTCCCACAGATCTTCCGATGTCCCTGTTCTTTACTGTTGTACTTGTGTGCTTCCTCTCTTCCCATCTTGTCTCCCGCTTCCTTTATTATATGTTTTATGTGTCCGTTTGTTTTTTTGTAATTAATGTTAGCTCTCACACGAGCCTCGATCTTGTATAAAAAAAAATACAAAAAAATATGCATTATACCCAGATACCCATTATAGTCACAGTAATGTCAAAATATCAGGATCCTAGCTCAAAAGATACCTGAGATATTGTGCAGATGGGAAAGAAAATAAATAAGTACTTCATTAATAATTGAAAATAATTGAGTAATTAATCAAAATACCGTTTTTCCAAAGTACCTGCTCACTAATGTGTCCAAATTTCAGATTCCAACATCAAAGGATGGCTGAGATAGCTGCCGGACAAACACACAAACAAGAAGACGTCATGCGGAGCACGATACTTGCAAAATCCGCCTCCCCACCCCCCAAGAAAAAAATTCCATTGACACAGCAAATTGGCCATTTCATGAAGATTAAAATTTACGATCTTGTTCAAAGCTCGGATCAACAGGATGAAAAGTGACGATTTTTCAGATGAAAAATGATGATTTTAGCAGTTTGACCTTGGGTTGACCTTTGACTTGTTGACCTCAAAATAGTTGGTTTCCCAATTCAGTGATGCAATACACAAATGCTGTTCTATTTTCAAGTCAATTGGATGAAAATTGATGGGTTTTCAGATGAAAATTGATGATTTGGAAGTTTGACCTTGAGTTGACCTTTGACCTTTTGACCTAAAAATAGTATGTTTCCCAATTTAGTGACTCGATATGCAAATGCTGTTCAATTTTCAAGTCAATCGGTTGAGAATTGATGGCTTTTTAGATGAACATTGACGATTTTTAAAATTTGACCTTTGACCTTTTGACGTCAAAAATAGTGTTTCCCAATTTAGTAACTCGATATGCAAATGCTGTTCAATTTTCAAGTCAATCGGTTGAGAATTGACGGCTTTTTAGATGAAAATTGATGATTTTTAAAATTTGACCTTAAGTTGACCTTTGACCTTTTGACCTCAAAAATAGTTCATTTCCCAATTTAGTGACGATATACAAATGCTATTCAATTTTCAAGTCAATCGGATTAAAAATGGCGATTTTAGAAATTTGACCTCCAGATGACCTTTGACCTCAAAATTAAAAGGGCTTCTCAATTGGGGCGACTTGTACAACTTGGTGAAGTTTCGTGACGATCGCTTTAGAATTGTGACCTGTAGGCCGGTGACAAACAGACAAACAAACAGAACCACAAACGGAACCGGCCAATATACTTGGAAAATCTTCGATTTAGCAAGTAATGAAACATAGGGGCAATACACCTGGTGCTCACCTGGTAGAATAAACAGTATACTGCAGTAACCAAGGGTATTTTAAACCAATTTCAATGGTTTCTAGAAGACAGGGCAGCAGGTAGAATCATACTAACATCATCAACAACAACAACAACAACATGCATTTTAAAGGCCATTTTCCCTGCTAGGGCAGGGGTTAGCCTTGCGGTCCCCATGACAATCTTCTCCATTTTGCCCTATTTTCTGCATCTCTCCTTGTTAACCCCCTTGCCCGCATTTCTTCTTCCACCATCTTTAGCCAAGTCTTTCTCAGTCTTCCCCGTCCTCTACTTCCTTCTACATTCATTTCCATCACTCTTCTCAACCAGTCACTTTCATCTTTCCTCAACACATGACCAAACCATCTCAACCTGTTCCTCTTCACAGCATCAATCACAGGCTCTATTACAATCATCTTTCGCAATTCATCATTTGTCTTCCTCTCTCTCGACGATACTCCGCACATCCATCGAACCATTCGCATTTCCACCCTTTCCAGCCTTCGTTGCTGCTCTACGTTCATTACCCTTGTCTCGCTCCCATAAATCATAACACTTCTCACACATGCAGCATACACCTTTCAGTTCAGCTTCAACGACACTCCCCTCCTCATCAGCACACCACTCAGTTCCCGAAACTTCTTACATGCACATCTCACTCGAGCAACCGTTGCCGAGTCTGATCCACCTTCTCCATTCAGCATGTCTCCGAGGTAGCAAAATGTTTTCACACCTTCCAGCTTCACACCATCTCCAAGATCTAACTCAACATTTCCTCCATCTGCAGCTCCCTCTGTGCACACCTTACATTTGAATGTAGCTACCACACTGGTTAATGACCCTCTCAGACCACTACATTTTTGATGAACCCACTCAGCGCACATTGTACATTGAATGGAGTTCACTCCGATACCCTTCCTACACACAGCACAGGGCCACTTCCCAGTTCTTTCCACCTCACCACATGCTTTACCACTTGCCATCACCTTCGTCTTTCCGATATTCACCTCAGACCTTTTGTCTCCATACATTCCTTCCACTTGTTCATCTTTTCCTTCAGTCCATCCATACTTTCCGCAATCAACACCAGATCATCTGCATACAACAGCTCCCACGGTAAACCCTCCTTTACGTTCTGAGCCAGCACCTCCATCACAGCTACAAATAGTAGTGGACTTAGTACCGACCCCTGATGCACTTCCACCTTCACCTCAAACTCACCACTGTTCCCGTCCTTCATCCTTACAGCTGTGCGCGCTCTTTTGTGCATTGCCATCACTACTCTGATCAACCATTCCTCCACTCCTAACTTCCTCAATGCCCATGTCAATACTTTGCGTGGAACCCTATCGAATGCTTTCTCCAGATCAACAAACCCAAGAAACAACTTCTTCCTCTTCTCCATGTACTTCTCCTGCAACTGCCTCACAATGAAAAGCACGTCTGTCAATCCTCTTCCTGGCATAAATCCAAACTGCATTTCGTCGATCTTCACTTTCTTCCTTATCCTCCTCTCCAACACCCTTTCCAATACCTTCATTCCATGCTCCAATAACTTTATCGCTCGGTACGAGCCACACTCCAGAGGGTCACCTTTCCCCTTGTATAGAGGGACGAGGGTACTCAGTTCCCAATCCACTGGAATGCGGCCTTCTTTCACCACCAGATTACAGATCTCTGTCATTCTCTTCACACCCCCAACTTCCTGCTGCCTTCAACATATCTCCCACAACTCCCGTCGGCCCTCCCGCTTTTCTACTCTTCATTGCTTTTATCGCTTCCTCAACTTCCTTCTCGGTTTTCTTCTCTGCTGGTCCTAAAACTGGGTTACTCTCTATGTTGCCATCCCATTCATTCTCTGTATTCAACAGCATTCCCATATATCTTTTCCATCTTCCTTTAATTCCATCTGGGTCCACAACGATTTCTCCCACTTCATCCTTCAAGCAACTCACCCCCATCACATCACACCTCTCTTTCGCTATCTGCTTTGCAATCCTGAATACCGCTCTCTGACCCTCTTCCGAATGCAAGCGTTCTCCGAACATTTTCCTCCATGCCTCCTGCGCCTTTGCTACCTCTTTCTTTGCAGCCTTCTTGGCTGCCTTATAACTTTCATGCTCTGCTGTTTCTGCTCCCGTACCCTTCGCCTTCTGCCACTCCTTGAATTTCTTCCTCTTCTCGTCAATCCTCTTTCCAACTTCATCATCCCACCACCATGTTTCCGAGTGCCTCGGTGGTCCTTTTGTCCATCCACATCCCTCACCAACGCCTCCCAATAGACTATCTTTCATTGACATCCAACCACGTTCAAGCTCAACCACATCATCCTCTACCCTACTCAGCCTCTCTTTTCATGCCTCCCTTACTGTCACTGCTTTCAACCTCTACACCTTCATTCTCGGTTGGTACTTCACCCGCCGAGCTCTCCTCGCACCTTTCACCCTTATGTTGCAGACAACCAAGTGGTGCTGTGAAACAGCCTCCTCCCCCGGGATCACGTTTGTGTCCCAGAGATGCCCCCTATCTCGCCTACGCACCATCAGGTAGTCAACGGTTGTCGTCGACCCACCTGACGTGTATGTAACAAGCTTATTATCCTCTTTCTGGAACTGAGTATTACAAATCAACAAATCAGCTCCATCAGCAAACTCCAAAATCCTTTCACCTTCTCCATTTCTCACACCATATCCGTAACCCCCATGAACTCCCTCAAAACCGTCCATACTCCTTCCCACATGTCCATTTAGGTCTCCTCCTACCACAACAACTTCCTCATCTTTCACGTTTTCCATCAGCTTCTCTATCGCACACCAGAACCTGTCCTTCTCTTCATCGCTCCGACCAACCTGCGGTTCATATCCCGAGATGACGTTCACCAAGAGCTTTCCAATCATCATTTTCACCATCATCAACCTATCACTCACTCTAGTCACACTCACCACACTGTCTACAAACTCCTCAGAAAACAGGACACCAACACCATTCACGCCCTCCGGGCACCCTTGCCACATAAACTTGTATTTCTGTCCCTGCCTCCCTTCACCATTCTCACACCACTTCCCTTCCATCTCGTCTCTTGCACACAACATATGTCCACTCTTCTTCTGACCAATACTTCCACCACTTCTCCTGATCTCCCTGTCATTGTCCCTACATTCCATGTCCCAAACCTCAGAAACCGATCTCCACTTCGGGCTGTACCCTGCCCATATGTAGTTGTAATTGTCATGGTTCTCTTTTTGAGGCAATGTTTTTTATGGCCGGATGCCCTTCCTGACGCCAACCCTCTTAGTCGTCTCTTACGACACGCAGGGATATGGTGTACCTATTCTAATCCAGGGTACACACTGGGAAACGTTTAACACATGGAAATTCTGGGGGGGGGCGGGGGGGGGCGGCATCAGCATCACGGCTGCGGTTTAAACATATTTAAATAATATTTAAACAAAACCATGCCAAATAATCTGGGAAAAGTCTCTAAGTGAGGACGTGGATTTGAGAAAGAAAGAGCAGAGGTGGAAGAAAAACGAGATATAGGCGGCGGGGCACAAGTCGAGACGAGGAGGAGAGCGAACAAGCACGTGTCCGGGAGGAGAGAAAGAATTAATGAAGAATTTTTTTTGTTTGTTTATTTGTTTGTTTTGTTTTTAAAACGTTGGACAAAGGGTAAGATATTCGTGAGAGGTAGGGGGAGAAAAGAAAATCAAAGAAACAAGCAGATTCTATGAAGGAAAGAACTTATATTCACAAAATACTGATGGGGGGGGGGGGGGGGGGGGGAGGGAGCCTGGACAGACCAGGCCGCGCATGGGGTGCGAACAAAAAACGACGAATTACACACAAATTTGTAATAATTACAAAACCAAAACTATATAGAAACACACAATAACACATACACAGTAAAATAACCAGTAGTAAATAGCCTTCGCCTCCTGGAAAGCAAATCCAATGGAAGGAAATCTCATTTCCTTTCACAAAGCCCGAAACAAGTGTGTGTCCACCCTCAGGAGAGCCAGGAAACAATATCTCTCCGTTCTCAGGACCGAACTCTCTTATCTGTCTCCCTCTTCCAAATCCTGGTGGTGTCTGGTCAAATCTGTTTCTGGTGCTTGTTCCCCCTCCATCCCCTCCCTTACCTCAAACGGCTACACAGCTGACTCCGCACGTGAAAAAGCTGAATGCCTCAACTCTGTGTTTGCCTCTCTATCTTGTGTCCCAAACCCATCCCTCTCTGTAACCACCGTACCCAGTCATACCCAGCTGCTCCTGGACTCCGTGTCCTTTCCTCCTGACAAGGTGGAAAAGTTTCTGTCAACCCGCGACTCTGATTCTGCAACTGGACCTGATGGCATCAGCCCACGGGTCCAAAAATCCTGTTCCTCCGCTCTTTCACTCCCTCTCTCTGTTCTCTTCACCCTCTCTTTTGCTCAAGGTCAACTGCCATCTGCTTGGAAATCAGCCAACATCACCGCTTTGCACAAAAAAGGTGCAAAAACAGATCCTAGCAACTACAGACCAATCAGCCTTCTCCCAATTATCAGCAAAGTCATGGAATCCATCATTGCTTCGGATATGAAATCTTTCCTCTTCTCCAATGGCTTGATCTCTGATCATCAATTTGGTTTCAGACCAGGTCACTCTACTCTGGACATGCTGCGTCTGCTGTCTCAACAATGGATGGAGGTCATCAATGCCAAACAGGAAATTAGAGCTGTCTCCCTCGACATATCACATGCCTTCGATATGGTCTGGCACCCAGCTCTGCTCACCAAACTCTCCTCCTATGGTATCCATGGAAATCTCCACGCATGGCTGGCGGACTTCCTCTCTAGTCGTAGTCAACGTGTGGCCCTGAATCGGTTTCTCTTATCTCCTCTTCCTGTTCAGGCTGGAGTTCCCCAAGGCAGTGTTCTGGGCCCTGTGCTTTTTCTGGTCTTCATCAATGATCGCTCTGACTCTCTTGAAAATCCTCTCTATCTCTTTGCTGATGACTTCACTCTCTGCCGCTCCATTCCTCATCCCTCAGATCGGCAGTCTGCAGCCTCCTCCCTTCTGCAGACCTGGACAAAATCACAGACTGGGCAAACAAGTGGAACATGTCTTTCAATCCTGACAAATCTCACACTCTTACGATGTCTCTCCGAAAAGACCGACTGGACAACCCTCCCATCTACTTTCTGAATAATCCTCTCCAAGAAGTTCTGTCACTCAAGCTTTTGGGTCTCACGATCTGCCATGATATTTCCTGGGAAAACCACATTTCCAAGCTGGCCTCCAAAGCCAGTCGCCGACTGGGCATCCTCCGTCGTGCGAAGTCCTTCCTTGGCACACCTGAGCTCCTCACCACATACAAGGCTTTCACCCGCAGCTCAATGGAGTACTGCTCTCCCCTCTGGGCTGGTGCTCCTGCCTCACACCAAGCTCGTCTTCATGCTGTTGAAACCAAAGCGTTCAGAATCATTGGAATCTCCCACGATGACGCTATCTCCGAGGGCCTTTCACTTACTCACCGCAGGCAGGTTGGTGGTCTTTCCGTCTTCTACCGACTCCTCTCCGGCCTTGCTCCCCCAGCTCTCTCTGGGCTCTGTCCCCCAAATATTCCTACAGGTCGCACAAGATCTGCCTGCAACCCTCTAATGGTTAAACTGCCAAAATCAAGACTCTCTGCTCACCTTCACTCCTTCATTCCTCTTTTCTCCCGCCTCTGGAACAAACTCCCTCACTCTCTTCAATCCCACTCCTCCCTCCAGGTCTTTAAAACGGCTGTTCACCACCATCTCTTATCTTCCCCAATCCAAAACCTTGATCTTTTCTACCACCCGCTATTTTCACCCCAAATCCACTTTTTTGAGGTGCAGACTTCTTTCCTGGAAGTCCTTGGTGTCCTTTCGTTTTATACCTATCCTGCCTCCCCCCAAGCCCTCTCCCTCCCACACATCTCCCGATGTCCCTGCTCTCAAATGTTGTGTTTGTGTGCTTCCTCCCCTTCTCTCCCCATCTTGTCGACCGCTCCCCTTTTTATATACTTTGTTTGCTTGTTTGTTTGATTTGTTTGTTTGATTTGTTTGTTTGATTTGTTTGTTTGATAAATGTTCGCTCTTTCACGAGCCTCGACTCTGTATACAAAAAAAAGAAAAAAAAAGTGGAAATTTGATAAAGACACGAACGGGAAAACACTCAAACTTTGATGTCGTGGAGAGATCGAAGCAAGCCTCCTCGCTCGAGGGACCGGAAGCGGATAACCCATACTAACATAATCATAAGACTTTAAACAACAAGAAGAAAAATACCTATTTTGGGGACCCCTCCTCCCCCCCCCCCCCCCCCCCCCTTGTCCCCCAACCCCATATACCAACTCAGACCCC
This sequence comes from Myxine glutinosa, assembly GCF_964187855.1. Lineage (NCBI taxonomy): Eukaryota > Metazoa > Chordata > Myxini > Myxiniformes > Myxinidae > Myxine > Myxine glutinosa. The sequence continues at coordinate 991,421 of NC_136263.1, read as the reverse complement.
AATTTTTGTAATGCCTTGAACAAACATTGATACATAACGGGTAATTAAGGTTGTGGTGAAGTCTCATCGAAATTGCGTGTGTAGTTTCTGAGAAGAGAGCAAATACCTATTTTTGGGGGCAAGCCTTCCCCTAAAGGGGCAGATTTTGCTAATGCCGTGAACAAACTTTGGTACATCACGGGTGGTGAAGGTTGTGGTAAAGTTTCATCAACATAGTGTTTGTAGTTTCAGAGGAAAAAGCAAATTCCTACTTTGAGGGGTCAAACCTGGATCCACTTTGACCACCGGTAGACCCCTTTAGACCCCGATTTTTTTTTTATTGCTGTGAACAAACTTTAGTCACAACACAACAAATATCATGTGTGCCAAGTTTGGTCACAATCTCTTCAGCGGTTTCGGAGAAGAAGTTGCAAGTGTTTATGGACGGACTGACCAACTGAAGGACAGACAGACAGACAGACTGATGGATGGACGAGCCGCCATCGTGTAAGCTCCCCTGAACTTCGTTCCAGGTGAGCTAAAAATCACTCATAGAGCGACACTTGACAAGACAGAACAAAGTAGAATGGCAATCAGTAGAGAATCCTTTTAACCTCAAAAATAATTTGTGGTTTTATTCAGTGATCTGACATGCAAATCGTCTTCAAAGTTGAAGTTAATCAGATGAAAATTGACAATTTTAGAAATTTGGCCTATGTTGACCTTTTGGCGTAAGTTGACCTTTTGGCCTATGTTGACCTTTTAGACTATGTTGACCTCAAAAATAGTTGGTGGTTGAATTCAGTTCGCTGATATGAAAATCCTGTTCCAATTTCAAGTCAATTGGATGAAAATTGAGGATTTTAGAAATCCCACTTAGGATGGGATGGGAGCATCACACCTTGTCGACCAGTAAGTTTCTGCATTTCGTGATAGCCCACAAAGATATTCGCAAGCACTGGGCCTCATGGAGAACCCATGGCGACTCCATCAATTTGGACATACATAATGTTGTTGAAACTAAATTCAACTTGCCTCGTTGCTGTGTTCTTCAACTCCACAAAGACTTGTTCTAAGGTCTGCGGATGTTCCAGATTGCTGTGATATAGCAGATGTGAACATACAATCGTGGCCAAAAATATTGGCACCCTCGCACTTTATTCAAATAACTCACAATTTTCTCGAAAAAGAAGTTGAAATTGACAAAACTATTTGGTCTCCACAATTCTATATTTCATTGTTAATATTACAGAACCCTTGTTTTTGATTCAGAACATAATATACCCTTTGAAATCAGAAAATAAAAACAAATGGCATTGACAAAATTATTGACTTCCTCGACTTAATATTTGGTAGCACAGACTTTGGATAAAATAACTGCAGTCAAGCGCTTCCTATAGCCATGAACGAGCTTCCTCCACCTCTCTACTGGCAGTTTGCTCACTCTTCTTGTGCAAACTGCTCCAGTTCTCCCAGATTTGAAGGGTGCCTTCTCCCAACTGCTGTTTTCAGATCTCCCCACAGGTGTTCAATGGGATTTCGATCTGGACTCATTGGTGGCCACTTCAGAACAGTCCAGAGTTTTGTCTTGAACCATTCCTGGATGCTTTGTGAAGTGTGTGTTGGGGTCATTGTCCTGCTGCAAGACCCATGACCTTCGATGGAAACCCATCTTTCTGACACTAGGTTGAACATTGCGCTCCCAAATGCCTTCGTAATCTCCTGATTTCATGATGCCATGCACACATTCAAGGTACCTAGTGCCAGGGGCAGCACAACAACCCCCAAAACATCACCGAACCTCCTCCATGTTTAACTGTACGGAAGGTGTTCTTTTCTTTGAAGGTTTCATTTGGTTTTCTGTAAACATAGAGATGATGTGCTTTACCAAAAAGCTCTAATTTGGTCTCATCTGTCCACAGGACATTCTCCCAGAAGTATTTTGGCTTGTTCAGGTATGTTTTGGAGACTCCAGAGGGGATTTCTCAGCAGTGGGGTCCTCCTGGGTCTCCTACCGTAGAACCCCCTTTCATTGAGTTGGTGATGGATGGTGCAAGTTGAAACTGTCGTACCTTGTGTCTGGAGGTCACCTTGAATCTGTTTGGCAGTTGATCGAGGTGCTTCCTCCAGCATTCGAACAATCCTTTGCTGAAATCTTCGATCAAGTCTTCCCCGCGGCCACGTCCAGGGAGGTTGGCTACAGTGCCATGGGCCTTAAGCTTCCTGATACCATTGTGTATGGTGGACACAGGAACATCAAGATCTCTGGAGATGGACTTGTAGCCTTGAGAATGTCCATGCTTGGCTACAATATTCTGTCTGACCTCCTCAGACAATTCTCTGGTTTTCTTTCTTTTCTCCATATTCATTGTGCTACGCACAGTGACACAAAACAGCAGGATGACTCCTTTTCTCTATTCAAACTGGTTGAATGAGTGATTTTTATATTGCAGGCACCTGCAACTCACCATAGGTGAGTTCAATTCCAAAGTAAAGGAGAATCACCTGCTTGAAATATAATTATTTATAACAACTTCTAAAAGGTGCCAATAATATTTTCTGGACCATTTTAGGATTTCTATGTGGAATAACCTAATATTTCGTAATTTTTTCAGCTTTTTTGTTTTGTTCCTCTGCAAACCAAAGAGATACAAATGTAGAAACCAAAAGATTTTTTAATTTAAACAATTTTCTGGAAGAAATGGTGCATTATTTGAAAAAAGTGCAAGGGTGCCAATATTTTTGGCCACGACTGTACATAACCAAATGTGCCATTAGTTAGCTTGTTTATTGATGTTGCTTGTAATTTTAATAGGTGCACCACTCTTTAGGTGAAGAAGATTTGTAAGACCCTTGAGTTGTGTTTCGTTAGCTTTGCTGAGATCAGGCATAACAGAACTTTTCTTACTTGGAATATATTTTGCTGGTAAAATATACGAATCTCCACGTAGCCTCTGAATCTCCATCATTAAAGGCATCCTCGACCTCATGTGTTTTTGCAATCAAAACTTGCTTCCTATCTTTGTACCAAGCATTTTCATTTCTCGTTGGACATTCCTTAACCCGAGATTTGAGGACCTCTATGTCTTCATATGTTACTTCGTCCCTACCTATACGTGTCTGAAGTTCAGAGAAAGCAATGTCATCTTTCGATCTCATTTTCTGAGTTAGCATATACATTCTGATGTATCATTTCCATGTATTCACAGCTGGAAAATTTGCACGTGCTCTGATTGTAGGTGCACGTGCTCACTTGGTTCCTCTGCGTCATCATCGTCGGTCAACCTCAACCAATAGTTCCTTATTTGATTCAGATTCCTTCCGCTTATTATCAACCTCTTCATGAACATCTCGGTATTTACTAAGTATGCTGTTATAGTGTTATCTTCTATCTATAATTCCAGTAATCTCTGTGTGTATGTGTGTGTGTATGTGTGTGTGTGTGTATGTATGTGTGTGTGTCGTTTGTCTGTGACCGCTGTTTCTCGACAACCACGGGTCCGATATACTTGAAACTTGCCAGGTATATTGCTGGGGACCCGAGGATGTGCCTTTTCAAGGTTTCATATTAATCGGAGAAGTAGTTACCGAGCTATGGCGATTTATTTACCAAGCTCCGCAAGCCGTTCGCTTTGGACCAAACCATTTCATGTAAATAGAGGGGGGGGGGATTGTCACCGTACTCGCAAGCCGTTCGCTTTGGCTTTGCGAATGGACCAAACCATTTCATGTAAATAGAGGGGGGGGGGATATAATTTTAGATATATATATAGTACGGGCATGCCCTAGTCTATCTATAATTCCAGTAATCTCTGTGTGTATGTGTGTGTGTATGTGTGTGTGTGTGTATGTATGTGTGTGTGTCGTTTGTCTGTGACCGCTGTTTCTCGACAACCACGGGTCCGATATACTTGAAACTTGCCAGGTATATTGCTGGGGACCCGAGGATGTGCCTTTTCAAGGTTTCATATTAATCGGAGAAGTAGTTACCGAGCTATGGCGATTTATTTACCAAGCTCCGCAAGCCGTTCGCTTTGGACCAAACCATTTCATGTAAATAGAGGGGGGGGGGGGGGATTGTCACCGTACTCGCAAGCCGTTCGCTTTGGCTTTGCGAATGGACCAAACCATTTCATGTAAATAGAGGGGGGGGGGATATAATTTTAGATATATATATAGTACGGGCATGCCCTAGTAATCATGTATTTCAGCAACTTCATTTCGGAAAGGAAAGAAAAGCATCATTATTGCCTTCATGTAAGATCTCTCATCATCACTGCCAAGGAAGTATCTTATGATAGCCCTTTTCTTTCACTTTCTGGTTGTCCCCATGTTGTGCATTAAGACAAGAATTCCAGCATTTTTTTTTTTTTTTTGTACACAGAATCGAGGCTCGTGTAAGAGCTAACGCATTGAACATGAAAACATGCACAGACTCATAAAACATGCAATGAAGGGAGCCGGAGACAAGAGGGGGAGAGAGAGGGAAGCACACAAGCACAACAACAGAAGAGAACAAGGACGTCGGTAGATCTGTGAGAGGGAAAGGGCTGGGGAGGAGGAAAGGGTACACGGTATAAAGCAAGTGAACACTATTAGGCATTTCACTACAAGGAATTTCAGGAAAGAAGTTGTGGGTTTAAAGAGGCGGATCTGGGGTGAATTAGCGGTGGTAGAAAAAAAGATCAAGGTTTTGGATGGAGGAAGATAAGAGATGGTGGTGAACAGCTGTTTTAAAGACCTGGAGGGAGGAGTGGGATTGAAGAGAGTGAAGGAGTTTGTTCCAGGGGCGGGACAAAAGAGGAATGAAAGTGTGAAGGTGAACAGAGAGTCTTGATTTTGGCAGTTTCACCAGAAGAAGGTTGCTGGCAGATCTTGTGCGTCCTGCAGGAATGTTTGGGGGACAGAGCACAGACAGACCAGGGGGAGCAAGACCGAAGTCGGTAGAAGACAGAAAGACCACCAACGTGCCTGCGGTGAGTGAGTGAAAGGCCCTCAGAATCAGCTTTATCACGGGGGATCCTCATGATTCTGAAAGCTTTGGTTTCAACAGCGTGAAGCCGAGCTAGGTGTGAGGCAGGTGCGCCAGCCCAGAGGGGAGAGCAGTTTTCCATTGAGCTGCGGATGAAAGCCTTGTATGTGGTGAGGAGCTCAGGTGTGCCAAGGAAGGACTTCGCACGACGGAGTACGCCCAGTCAGCGACTTGCTTTGGAGGCCAGCTTGGAAATGTGGTTTTCCCATGAAAGATCATGGCAGATAGTGAGACCCAAAAGCTTGAGTGACAGAACTTATTGGAGAGGATTGTTGAGAAAATATATGGGAGGGTTGTCCAGTCGGTCTTTTCGGAGAGACATAGTAAGAGTGTGAGATTTGTCAGGAATGAAAGACATGTTCCACTTGTTTGACCAGTTTGTGATTTTTTCCAGGTCTGCAGAGAGTGAGGAGGCTGCAGACTGCTGATCTGAGGGTTGAAATATGGAGCGGCAGAGAGTGGAGTCATCAGCAAAGTGATAGAGAGGATTTTCCAGAGAGACGGCGAGATCATTAATGAAGACCATAAAAGCACAGGGCCCCGAACACTGCCTTGGGGAACTCCACCCTGAACAGGAAGGGGAGATGAGAGAATTCCAATCAGGGCCACACGTTGACTGCGACCAGTGAGGAAGTCCACAAGCCTTTCGTGAAGGTTTCCATGGATACCATAGGAGGAGAGTTTGGTGAGCAGAGCTGGGTGCCAGACCATATCGAAGGCATGTGATATGTCGAGGGAGACAGCTCTGATTTCCTGTTTGGCATTGAGGACCTCCATCCATTGTTGAGACAGCAGAAGCAGCATGTCCAGAGTAGAGTGACCTGGTCTGAAACCAAATTGATGATCCGAGATCAAGCCATTGGAGAAGAGGAAGGATTTGATGTCAGAAGCAATGATGGAATCCATGACTTTGCTGATTATTGGGAGCAGGCTGATTGGTCTGTAGGTGCGAGGATCTGTTTTTGCACCTTTTTTGTGTAAAGCTGTAATGTTTGCTGATTTCCAAGCGGATGGCAGATGACCTTGAGCAAAAGAGAGTGTGAAGGGAACAGAGAGAGGGTGTGAAAGAGTGGCACACCATGGTTTTAGGACCCGTGGGCTGATGCCGTCTGGTCCAGCTACAGAATCAGAGTCGAGGTTTGACAGAAACTTCTCCACCTTGTCAGGAGAGAAGGACACAGAGTCCAGGAGCAGCTGCGTACGACTGGGTAAGATGGGTATAGAGAGAGAGATGGGTTTGGGACACAAGATTTTGAGGCAAACACAGTTGAGGCATTTGGCTTTCTCATGTGCAGTGTCAACTGTGTAGCTGTTTGAGGTAAGGGAGGGAGATGGAGGGGGAACAAACACCAGAAACAGATTTGACCAGATGCCACCAGGATTTGGAGGATGGAGACAGGTTTGAGAGTGCAGTCTTGAGAGTGGAGAGATATTGTTGCCTGTCTCTCCTGAGGGTAGACACACACTTGTGTGTCTGCCCCTCGATAGGCTCCGGCGCTCGGCTTGGAAGATGTGAAACTTGGAAGACACACACCTGAGGGCTTTGTGAAAGGAACTGAGATTTCCTTCAGTTGGATTAGCCTTCCAGGAGGCGAAGGCAAGTTGTTTCAGGGCAACTGCCTCACCACAAGCTTCAGTGTACCATGGACTGGAGGAAGGGTATGACAACTGAACTTTCATTTGATTGGATTCATGGATTTGATTCCCATTTTTCATTCTCAACATCAGAATTATCATCCTCCGGAATATTGTCCAAGTTGTTTTCTTTCTTTTGACCCCGATTATAAATGTCATAGTCGCTTGTGAACTCTGCCAAGGTCAATTTGTCAAGTGATGCTGGCCTGTTTTCATTATATTGCACGATATTTGGGTAGAATATGTCGTCATTGTCACCAAGATCTTCAATGTTTGCTTTTGGTAGGCCGTGTCTTTTAGCAGGTGGAGCAGTGTTTATAAACATCTGTTTCCTTTAGAAGGCACACATTTTGTATCCACAAAGACGGTATATGAGTTCCTCGAGTGACACTTCTCTTGTATTATCAAGTACCCTCCCCAGCTCCTTACATTTCATATTGCTACGAATTTTGGTAGAGGAATATCTAGAGCCAGGTAGATCTGAATAGGTATCATGCTTCGTCTGTCGCGAGAGGGAATCTACCTTGTAATAAGTTCTGTGTGTTAGGCGGTTTGTCGGGGTAAGTGTCGGCTTCCTCTCCGCTCCCACCTTTTGTTCATATGTGTTCTGTACCGTCCCCCAAACAGTGATGACTCCATCTACATTTCAATGTCTGACAACATGGACCAACTTCTATCCACTCATCCCAACTCTCTCTTCCTCATATGTGGTGACTTCAACTGTCATCATGCCACCTGGTTGGGTGTGGGTTCCTCTCTCACCAGTCATGGCACCTCAGCAAAGGACTTCTGTGACTCACTGGGATTGACACAATCTGTCAATTTCCCGACCCGGATCTCAGCCAATGGAGTATCTTCTCTTCTAGACTTGGTTATGACAAACTTCCCTGCTAATGTCTGCTGCTCTTCTTCTGCTCCAATCGGTTCTTCTGATCATGTGCTTGTCAAAGTGGACATCTCTCTGGCCATTCTCAGAGAGCCTCCTCAGCGTCGACGAGTCTGGCATTTCACTCAGGCCGACTGGGACGCTCTTCAAGCAGCCATCAATCGTCTGGATTGGTCTCCCATCTCCACTGCCTCTGACATCAATTCTTCCTGGGAATTCTTCCAAAGCAAACTGATCTCTCTCATGCACAGATTTATCCCATCTCGCCTTCAATTGTCTTACCCTTCCTCCCGTCCATGGTACACTGAATCTTGTGGTGAGGCAGTTGCCCTGAAACAACTTGCCTTTGCCTCTTGGAAGGCTAATCCAACTGAAGGAAATCTCAGTTCCTTCCACCAAGCTCGGAACAAGTGTGTGTCTACCCTCAGGAGTGCCAGGAAGCACTATCTCTCCTCACTCAAGAATGAACTCTCAAACCTGTCTCCTTCCTCCAAATTCTGGTGGCGTCTGGTCAAATCCGTTTCTGGTGTTTGTTCCCCCTCCATCCCCTCCCTTACCTCAAATGGCCACACAGTTGACATCGCACGTGACAAAGCCGAATGCCTCAACTCTGTGTTCGCCTCGAAATCCTTAGTCCCAAACCCATCTCTCTCTGTTCCCACCTTTCCCAGTCGAACCCAAATGCTCCTGGACTCTGTGTCCTTCTCTCCTGACAAGGTGGAGGAGTTTTTGTCAAACCTCGACTCTGATTCTGCAACTGGACCAGACGGCATCAGCCCACGGGTCCTAAAATCCTGCTCTGCCGCTCTATCTCACCCTCTCTCTGTTCTTTTCACCCTATCTTTTGCTCAAGGTCATCTGCCAGCATCCTGGAAATCAGCTAACATTACCGCTTTACACAAAAAAGGTGCAAAAACAGATCCTTGCAACTACAGACCAATCAGCCTGCTCCCAATTATCAGCAAAGTCATGGAATCCATCATTGCTTCGGATATGAAATCTTTCCTCTTCTCCAATGGCTTGATCTCTGATCATCAATTTGGTTTCAGACCAGGTCACTCTACTCTGGACATGCTGCTTCTGCTGTCTCAACAATGGATGGAGGTCCTGAATGCCAAACAGGAAATCAGAGCTGTCTCCCTTGACATATCAAGGGCCTTTGATACGGTCTGGCACCCAGCTCTGCTCACCAAACTCTCCTCCTATGGTATCCATGGAAATCTCCATGCATGGCTTGCGGACTTCCTCTCTGGTCGTAGTCAACGTGTGGCCCTGAATGGATTTCTCTCATCTCCCCTTCCTGTTCAGGCTGGAGTTCCCCAAGGAAGTGTGCTGGGCCCTGTGCTTTTTCTGGTCTTTATCAATGATCTCTCTGACTCTCTGGAAAATCCTCTCTATCTCTTTGCTGATGACTCCACTCTCTGCCGCTCCATTCCTCTTCCCTCAGATAGGCAGTCTGCAGCCTCCTCACTCTCTGAAGACCTGGACAAAATCACAGACTGGTCAAACAAGTGGAACATGTCTTTCAATCCTGCCAAATCTCACTCTCTTACTATGTCTCTCCGAAAAGATCGACTGGACAACCCTCCCATCTACTTTCTCAACAATCCTCTCCAAGAAGTTCTGTCACTCAAGCTTTTGGGTCTCACTATCTGCCATGATCTTTCTTGGGAAAACCACATTTCCAAGCTGGCCTCCAAAGGCAGTCGCCGACTGGGCATCCTCCGTCGTGCGAAGTCCTTCCTCGGCACACCTGAGCTCCTCACCACATACAAGGCTTTCATCCGCAGCTCAATGGAATACTGTTCTCCCCTATGGGCTGGTGCTCCTGCCTCACACCTGGCTCGGCTTCACGCTGTTGAATCCAAAGCTTTCAAAATCATTGGAATCTCCCGCGATGAAGCTATCTCTGAGGGCCTTTCACTCACTCACCGCAGGCAGGTAGGTGGTCTTTCTGTCTTCTACCGACTCCTCTCCGGCCTTGCTCCCCCAGCTCTCTCCGTGCTCTGTCCCCCAAATATTCCTACAGGTCGCACAAGATCTGCCAGCAACCCTCTGATGGTTAAACTGCCGAAATCTCGGCTCTCTGCTCACCTTCACTCTTTCATTCCTCTTTTCTCCCGCCTGTGGAACAAACTCCCACACTCCCTTCAATCCCTCTCCTCCCTCCAGGTCTTTAAAACAGCTGTTCACCACCATCTCTTATCTTCCCCCATCCATAACCTTGATCTTTTCTACCCCCACTAATTCACCCCAGATCCACCTTGTTTGAAATTCCAACTTATTTCCTGGAAATCCTGGCAGTGTCCATATGTTTATACCTCTCCCACCCCCCCCCCTTCACATGCCTCCCCCCCTTCACATGCCTCCCCCCTTCACATGCCTCCCCCCCAAAGCCCTCTCCCTCCCACAGATCTCTCGATGTCTCCATGTCTCTCGGTCCCTGCTCTCAAATGTTGTGTTTGTGTCCTTCCCCCTCTCTCCCCATCTTGTCTACCGCTCCCGATGTTATTTGTTTTATGTGTCTGTTTGTCTTTCTGTGTGATTAATTTTCGCTCTTTCACGAGCCTCGATCTTGTATACAAAAAAAAAAAAAAAAAAGTGTATACCTGTGAACATTACAAGGATGTTCGTGTGTTAAATAGTTATAGGGATTAATATAAGACCCCTGGGTGTTAGACCTGGTGATCAAACCTGTGTTCCTTATGGCAACGCATTCTCATATCGACACTTAGATTAGGCCCCTTAGTTTAATTAGTTCCCCGCCCTTACAACAATGACCGTGGAAGAAAACGGCCAGAAAGCCAGATCGGGGCACCGCTGCATGGGCCGCAGCCAGCTACACCTCCAGCTAGCCGAGCACGAGCCTCATGGCAGGCTATAACCATGCCCAAGGAACGTGTGATTGGTTGCAGCGGAAGGCGCGAACCTTCAGCCAATCAGCGTGGAAGGCGCCAAACCACGACTTAGAAGGAGGTTGTTCATTGGAGGGAAGGACGAGAACGTTCTGGAAGACTAAAGTACGAGGCTCTGATTGGGAGAGAAGGGATTGACGTGAACGCGATGTGACAAAAGGAGTCAAGGACTGGCTGGACGACATTTTGTCTCTTGTCTTGGCTTGCCTCTTGGGTTCTTCCATTTTCCCTCTCTGTGCGTTCGTGGCGTTTTCGTACTCTCTCCTCTCGCAGTGCTTGAGGCTCATTCTTTTTCGCTTCTGCGCTGGTGGTCGTTGGTTCGTCATCTTCGTGGTGCTTGGAGCGGGTGCTCGGTGCTGGGAGCGGTTCTTGTGCTTGGTGCTACGAGTGAAGCTTGCAGGTGCAGCGAGGCGCTCGGTGAAGCCTGACGGTGCATGAACGAGGGGCGCATCGAGGCCTGCTTCCCGCTGACCGGAGCCGCGGTCAGACGACTGCGCTCAAACCTGGACGACACACTCACTGCATACTACTGACAGATAAGGCCGCACCCCACAGAACATTACATGATGGGACAGTTATTTTATGTAATTCATTCCTTTGTCTCGTATTTGGAAGTCGGTGTGCGGGATCTCGATTTAGGACTGTTATTTATAATTGCGTTTCCCTGTCCTGACCTTTATTTAAAATAAACCCTTGTATTATTTTCTTTTCCCTTCAAATGTTGTGTTCATTTGAGTTAATCCGCTGCAGGATCGGAGTTGCAGTCGGATCGCTATAGGTAATCGCCTCCGCCTCTTCTTCTTCTTCTTCATTCTTCCTCCCGTGCTTCTATAGCAAAATCCGTATTTGGTCGTCGCCTCCATTAAATCCGTTGGGTCATCCGCAAGCCCTGGTATTAACCGACGGGATCGCGCGACAATATATTTTGAGTCTCCACTTCCAGATGATTTTTTTCAAGCAATTGAGGAGCACTTTCTTTGTTGAGTCTCGGCTTTCAGTATAAGGCCACCATCACGTCAAATATGCCGGACCCATGTGGGGTAATTTGTTACACTCTGTAACAAATTGCCGGTGTACCGTCCTGGTACAGAAAGTCCGTATGAAAGTTGTATTCCCTAAATTACCATAATAATACATTTGTATCTTACTACCAGATTAATGTGTCAATATGGTTCGGATGTACCAGAAAAAAACGAGAATGGGACCAAGACAAATGATGAAGGGGCTGATGATGCTTGCCAAGAACCAACAATTCCAGAACAAACCGGATATCAACATCCCGTTTATTTTTGGCAGAAGAGCTCTGGACTACAGATCCATGCAGATTGGCGAACTCCCCACGCTATTTCAGCAACTATAATTGCCATAGAGTCACCATGAACTTAAATACTTGGGGGTCCATTTGTCAATCGTCTTAATTGTTCATCAATTCACAATTCGAGCACTCTCGAGGGAAAAAAATGCAGGTGAATCTGAGAGACTGGAGTGGACGATTAAGGATCCCATATTTGCATGGGAGAACCATTTTTGCGAAACAATTTGTCCTTCAGGAGCTGTTGTTCAAGCTTTCTTGCATAAGTGTTCCAGATTGGTTTCTGGCCAAGATGCAAAGGAAGTTGGTAGATTGCTTTTGGAATGGGAAGCATTGGGTATCTCTAGGAGTCCTGAGCATGCCTCTTGCTGAAGGTGGACAGGTGCTTTTCCCTGCCTTCGAAGCCACTTTTACACCTTCAGACTACAGGCCATTAAGCGATACCTTTATGCGAACCGAATACCACAATGGTGCACACTGGCATTGTAGTTTTCAGCACAGTGCTCATCAAGGGTATAAAAGGCAGATATTCAGTATCAACTCCCAAAACATTGCCAGTGACTCATTGCCTTATTTCTATCAGGAAATGCTGAAGGCCTGGTGTGCATATGAAATGACCAACAGAACAAATGGTCCTCACACAGGGAAAGACCTGCTGGAAGAGCCACTTTTCTTGAACCCACTTCTACAAGCCGAAATGCACAGTCACGTGAAAAAGTAAGTACACCCCATGTAAAGTTTTGACTTTTTCAACATATTTCAACATATTTCAACATACAGCTATTTGATCTTCATTTCAACAATATTGATAGATAAAGGTGATATAATATAACAAATAGCATGAAACATTTACATTTTGTAGTCCATTGTATAATTTAAATAAACATAAATGCAAATTTCACATGTGGAAAGAGTAAGTACACCCCTACATTTATCACTACTTCAAATACCTAAAATTAGAATCAGGTGCACCAGCACAGGTACAAATGATTAGAACATCGTCAGAGAGGATCTTGGAGGAACCTGTCTTATTTAAACCTCAGACATTTCGTTTCGTTTGCTCTTTGTTGTTGAAGTGTGCGTCGTCACCATGCCTAGATCAAAAGAGCTCTCTGAGGCCTTCAGAAAGAAGGTTATAGATGTCTACGAGTCTGGGAAGGGATTTAAAAAGATCTCCAAACAATTTGAAATCAATCATTCGACTGTCCGGAAGATCATCTACAAGTGGAGAAGATTCCAAACAACTGCCAACTTGTTCAGGCCAGGCCGCCCCAGCAAGTTCAGCCCGAGAGCAGACCGCAAGATGCTGAAAGAAGTCTCTAAGAACTCCAGAATGTCATCACAGGACCTACAGGTAGCTCTTGCCACTGTTGATGTCAAAGTGCACGAGTCTACCATTAGAAAGAGGCTGCACAAATTTGATCCACATGGGAGGTGTGCCAGGAGAAAAACTTTGCTGTCCAGAAAGAACATCAGGGCAAGACTAAAGTTTGCCAATGAACACCTAGGCAAAGACCAGCACTTCTGGAACAATGTGCTCTGGACAGATGAGTCAAAGGTAGAGCTATTTGGCCACAGTACCAGAAGACATGTTTGGCGAAAAACCAAAGACAGCATTTGACCACAAGAACCTGATACCAACTGTAAAGCATGGTGGTGGAAATATTATAGTTTGGGGCAGCTTTGCTGCATCAGGGCCTGGGCAGCTCACCATCATGGAATCCACTATGAATTCTTCATTGTAGCAGAGGGTGCTTGAGGATAATGTGAGGCCATCTGTCGGAGAGTTGAAGCTCAACCGAAGGTGGACCTTGCAACATGACAATGACCCTAAACATACCAGTAAATCCACCAAGGAATGGCTGAAAAGAAAGAAATGGAGGGTTCTGGAATGGCGAAGTCAAAGCCCGGATCTAAATCCCATCGATATGTTGTGGGGGGATTTGAAACGAGCTGTGCATGCAAGAAACCCCTCAAACATCGCACAGGTGAAAGAATTCTGCATGGAGGAGTGGGAAAAATTTCTCCCAGTCGATGTTAGAGACTGGTGGACAGTTATAAGAAACGCCTACTTGAGGTTGTTTCTGCCAAAGGGGGCAATACCACATATTAGAGCCAAGGGTGTACTTACTTTTTCCACATGCGAAATTTGCATTTATGTTTATTTAAATTATACAATGGCCTACAAAATGTAAATGTTTCATGATATTTGTTATATTATATCACCTTTATCTATCAATATTGTTGAAATGAAGATCAAATAGCTGTATGTTGAAATAAGTTGAAAAAGTGAAAACTTTGCACGGGGTGTACTTACTTTTTCACGTGACTGTATGAGGAGAAAACTCTTGTCTCAGGGTATATCTACAGTGGGAGATCTCTGGGTATATCTACAGTGGGAGATCTCTGGGTATATCTACAGTGGGAGATCTCTGGGTATATCTACAGTGGGAGATCTCTGGGTATATCTACAGTGGGAGATCTCTGGGTATATCTACAGTGGGAGATCTCTGGGTATATCTACAGTGGGAGATCTCTGGGTATATCTACAGTGGGAGATCTCTGGGTATATCTACAGTGGGAGATCTCTGGGTATATCTACAGTGGGAGATCTCTGGGTATATCTACAGTGGGAGATCTCTGGGTATATCTACAGTGGGAGATCTCTGGGTATATCTACAGTGGGAGATCTCTGGGTATATCTACAGTGGGAGATCTCTGGGTATATCTACAGTGGGAGATCTCTGGGTATATCTACAGTGGGAGATCTCTGGGTATATCTACAGTGGGAGATCTCTGGGTATATCTACAGTGGAAGCACCACCTTCACATAATATGAGTGAGGTCCCTGGCATGACTGGGGTGTCCTTCTCTGACTCATCAAGATATGCCTGAGTAATACACTCACTCCACTTTGTTGCGTTAGCAAATCGCATTGACACTCCATGGCATGAGGTTATTCTGCCTCCATTGCCTGTTCATCCACGTTGGGAATCTCTTTATCTCTACCCAACACCAAGGGTGCTGGGACACCTGACTTGGAGGCTGCTTCATGGGGCACTAAGTTCTGCTGCAGCACTTCACAAATGTTCCCGTGAATGTTGCTTCTGTGGGCTAACAGAAACATATACCTACAATGTCCGCGTCTTCAACCAGTTTTTTTATTTTGGAAAACCTGCTCTTGCGCTTTTGGCTTCATTTCTCCCCAACACTTTATATTTTTGGTCACCCGGTGAAGAAAGAGAGTCGATCACGGGATCTCTTGGTTAACTTTGTTTTGGCATCTGAAAAACTTGCAATATATAAAACTAGAACGTGCAAGATTGAAAGCAATGTCGTGCAGTGTCGTTTTGTGTGCCTGGGAACTTTGTTGCGTTCAGGAATCACTTCGGAGTTTACGGTGGCACAATATTCCCGATCTGTCGGGAGTTTTATAGAAGTCTGGACAGTAAATGATGCACTTTGTAGTGTTTCCCCACAAGGTACTTTGCTATTATTTGTATAAAGGTGTCATTTTGGGTTTTTTGGTGCCCTTTTACCTCTCCATCTGTCTCGGTCGTGCTTTCTCTTTAAAATGCTCTACCTTGTCTACTGCGGTTCAAACCATGGACTTGCAGGGATGAGGAAGTTGAGCGTAAACAGGAAACTTATGTTTGCCTGAACTTTCCTGAGTCCTGAGCGCAAACCTCTATTATCTTTCCAACAAAAGCACAACCTCTACTACTACT
Source organism: Myxine glutinosa (assembly GCF_964187855.1). Taxonomy (NCBI): domain Eukaryota; kingdom Metazoa; phylum Chordata; class Myxini; order Myxiniformes; family Myxinidae; genus Myxine; species Myxine glutinosa. The sequence goes on along the minus strand of NC_136263.1, from coordinate 975,934 downwards.
ACTACAAATATTATTATTACTATTACTACTATTACTGCTCCTACTATACCTGTATACTCTTATTCGTAGAACACCGTGGGATCTTTAACATCCACCAGACAATTCCAGTAGACGAGACAACCGGCTTAACGTTCATCCGAGGGATGGTGCTTCCTGTGTGATGCAACACCGACCTGCGAAACACCCATCTGAAAGTTTTGTAATCTCGTCGGGAATCGAACCCCAAGACGGGACAGGTGGTTCTGGGGAATTGAACAGACTGTGTAGTTCTGGACAACGAGTATCTTTCACCAGCTTATCGACAAATCTAACACCACGTTGATGCAGACACGACGAGGACAGTTTTATTGGAGCTTCTTGTCAACAAGGTGCAAGGAATGAATAGCATGTGAGTCAGTGCCCACGTACAGGAGTGCGAATGGGGAAAATGTATCCATGACTCCATAAGAGTGGCACAACGAACTCTCAGAACTACAACAGCACTCAATAGAGAACACACCACATCTCAATAGAGAACACACCACCTCCCAATAGAGAACACACCACCTCCCAATAGAGAACACACAACCTCCCAATAGAGAACACACCACCTCTCAATAGAGAACACACCACATCTCAATAGAGAACACACCACCTCCCAATAGAGAACACACCACCTCCCAATAGAGAACACACCACCTCCCAATAGAGAACACACCACCTCTCAATAGAGAACACACCACCTCCCAATAGAGAACACACAACCTCCCAATAGAGAACACACCACCTCCCAATAGAGAACACACAACCTCCCAATAGAGAACACACCACCTCCCAATAGAGAACACACCACCTCTCAATAGAGAACACACCACTTCTCAATAGAGAACACACCACCTCCCAATAGAGAACACACCACCTCTCAATAGAGAACACACCACCTCTCAATAGAGAACACACCACCTCTCAATAGAGAACACACCACCTCCCAATAGAGAACACACCACCTCCCAATAGAGAACACACCACCTCTCAATAGAGAACACACCACCTCCCAATAGAGAACACACCACCTCTCAATAGAGAACACACCACCTCTCAATAGAGAACACACCATCTCTCAATAGAGAACACACCACCTCCCAATAGAGAACACACCACCTCCCAATAGAGAACACACCACCTCTCAATAGAGAACACACCACCTCCCAATAGAGAACACACCACCTCTCAATAGAGAACACACCACCTCTCAATAGAGAACACACCACCTCCCAATAAAGAACACACCACCTCTCAATAGAGAACACACCACCTCTCAATAGAGAACACACCACCTCCCAATAGAGAACACACCACCTCTCAATAGAGAACACACCACCTCTCAATAGAGAACACACCACCTCTCAATAGAGAACACACCACCTCCCAATAGAGAACACACCACCTCTCAATAGAGAACACACCACCTCTCAATAGAGAACACACCACCTCTCAATAGAGAACACACCACCTCTCAATAGAGAACACACCACCTCTCAATAGAGAACACACCACCTCTCAATAGAGAACACACCACCTCTCAATAGAGAACACACCACCTCTCAATAGAGAACACACCACCTCTCAATAGAGAACACACCACCTCTCAATAGAGAACACACCACCTCCAGGCTGAACATTTTAGGTTTTGTATCCCACTAAGAGGCCGGATCTGGATTCGGACATGACCAAAATCGACTCAGCTTGTTCTTGTCACCTACCCAAATCAGCTACCAAGTTTCATCGAGGGGACAGCAGGACTCCATTGAGCAATATAAAATGGCGCCAATTTGATTCATACACCTGCATGTAGAAGTAAATGTATTTTATTTGCCAGGTGTAGGCCCCATTCATTGAACCTTTCTGGAGCATTACTTGGTTCCTCCTAAGAACACAAGGGTAGACCAGCATGCACACGAGATTTTTTGAATGTCCCTCCTTTTCTACCATTTGGCATTTTTCTACAAGCTACGTAGAAATGCATCAGCTGCTGCAGTCAATGGGCCTTTTCTATGCCCCTGGCATTTTTCACAAGAATTCATTTCATTTTCTAAGGTCACTCCAGGTGTCCATCATAACGACGGATGAAAAAATACATGGAGACATCACATACATCAATTAAATTACACGAATTAAAAACCAACCTATTTCCCACGGTCTGTATGGGGTCCTGCCCAATACTGTAAACCAGCACTCCCATTGCCCGTCATGAAATGCAGGGTCAATCCAATCCTGGACAAAGAAAAACAATTGCCGCCATTCCTTTTGTGCCTTTTTCATTCTCTCTTCATTTTATATTGATTACTTACGGAGTCGAAATTTTTCTATGTCCAACTTTTTGGGGTTTGCCCCGATGAGCCAACCATAAACGGACTATGGCACTTATATGGAATTTGTTTTGAAAGCCATTAACTAGACCTACTGTCCGATGTATATTACAAGTTTCAGCTAGTTTCAATGTATAGCGCTTGAGATACGAGCGCCAACACATTTTGGACGGATGGGTGGTGGGAGAAGTGGTGGGAGAAGTATAAAACAAAAGGAGACTGCAAGGACTTCCAGGAAGGAAGTTGGTATTTCAAAAAAGTGCATCTGGGGTGAAATTAGCGGGGGTAGAAATGATCAAGGTTTTGGATGGGGGAAGACAAGAGATGGTGGTGAACAGCTGTTTTAAAGACCTGGAGGGAGGAGTGGGATTGAAGGGAGTAGGGGAGTTTGTTCCAGAGGTGGGAGAAAAGAGGAATGAAGGAGTGAAGGTGAGCAGAGAGTCTTGATTTTGGCAGTTTAACCAAAAGAGGGTTGCAGGCAGATCTTGTGCGACCTGTAGGAATATTTGGGGGACAGAGCCCAGAGAGAGCAGGGGGAGCTAGGCCGGAGAGGAGTCGGTAGAAGACGGAAAGACCACCAACCTGCCTGCGGTGAGTGAGTGAAAGACCCTCGGAGATAGCTTCATCGCGGGAGATTCTAATGATTCTAAAAGCTTTGGTTTCAACAGCGTGATGCCGAGCTAGGTGTGAGGCAGGTGCACCGGCCCAGAGGGGAGAGCAGTATTCCATTGAGCTGCGGATGAAAGCCTTGTATGTGGTGAGGAGCTCAGGTGTGCCAAGGAAGGACTTCACATGACGGAGGATGCCCAGTCGGCGACTGGCTTTGGAGGCCAGCTTGGAAATGTGGTTTTCCCAGGAAAGATCATGGCAGATAGTGAGACCCAAAAGCTTGAGTGACAGAACTTCTTGGAGAGGATTGTTGAGAAAGTGGATGGGAGCGTTTTCCAGTCGGTCTTTTCGGAGAGACATAGTAAGAGTGTGAGATTTGTCAGGATTGAAAGACATGTTCCACTTGTTTGCCCAGTCTGTGATTTTGTCCAGGTCTGCAGAGAGTGAGGAGGCTGCAGACTGCAGATCTGAGGGATGAGGAATGGAGCGGCAGAGAGTGGAGTCATCAGCAAAGAGATAGAGAGGATTTTCCAGAGAGTCAGAGAGATCATTGATGAAGACCAGAAAAAGCACAGGGCCCAGAACACTGCCTTGGGGAACTCCAGCCTGAACAGGAAGAGGAGATGAGAGAAACCCATTCAGGGCCACACGTTGACTACGACCAGAGAGGACGTCCGCCAGCCATGCGTGGAGATTTCCATGGATACCAAAGGACGAGCGTTTGGTGAGCAGAGCGGGGTGCCAGACCGTATCGAAGGCACGTGATATGTCGAGGGAGACAGCTCTGATTTACTGTTTGGCATTGAGGACCTCCATCCATTGTTGATACAGCAGAAGCAGCATGTCCAGAGTAGAGTGACCTGGTCTGAAACCAAATTGATGATCGGAGATCAAGCCATTGGAGAAGAGGAAAGATTTGATATCCGAAGCAATGATGGATTCCATGACTTTGCTGATAATTGGGAGCAGGCTGATTGTTCTGTAGTTGCAAGGATCTGTTTTTGCACCTTTTTTATGTAAAGCGGTGATTTTGACTGATTTCCAAGGTGATGGCAGATGACCTTGAGCAAAAGAGAGGGTGAAGAGAACAGAGAGAGGGAATGAAAGAGCGGGGGATCAGGATTTTCGGACCCGTGGGCTGATGCCATCAGGTCCAGTTGCAGAATCAGTCGAGGGTTGACAACATAGAATTTGCGCAATTTCGGCTTCGAGTCAACCTAGAATCTTATTTAAATATGCTAGTCCTATGTTTTCTGGATCAAGAAAACCATTGGTGGGATCATTAGACTTCTAATCATTAACACTTGCTTCACTTTTAGGACTTTCCAGATGTTAGTGATGCAAAAAATATTCTGCATATTCCTGAACGGTATAGACCTAGTAGATCCTGTGTATAGGACTTGTAGTTCAATCTGATACTAACAAGGCTGCTTTCTTGCTTTATAAACCCATACATATAACTTCAAAGGACTTGCAATATCATGTATTATGTTATACAGTTATATCACAAATATAAAGACAATGGTTTTCAATTACCTTTGTTTGTTGCTTTTCTATAATCCTGAGCACTATTTTGAGGCCTTTATTGGATTCCTTCACCCAGAAAACATAGGATTAGCATATTTAATTAAGTTTCTAGGTTCACTAGAAATCGAGATAGCGCAAAATATGTATTTTATGGCGGCCATTTTGAAAATCCAAAATGGCGGCAATGCAGGTGTCTGTGCAAATGCCAACATTGATTTTCGGATTCTCCATGCTCTGATGATTCCAAAAATGTCCAGGTTTGCTAATCTCCCAAAGTTTTGAACGAAATTATATTTGTTAACATAGTGAACCTGACGATAAAGGGAGGGGCGCTTTGTGCTTCCCTTGAAACAGAGAAACGATCCCATATATAAAGGGAGGGGCGCTTTGTGCTTCCCTTGATACAGAGAAACGATCCCATATATAAAGGGAGGGCACTTTGTGCTTCCCTTGATACAGAGAAACGATCCCATATATAAAGGGAGGGGCACTTTGTGCTTCCCTTGATACAGAGAAACGATCCCATATATAAAGGGAGGGGCGCTTTGTGCTTCCCTTGAAACAGAGAAACGATCCCATATATAAAGGGAGGGGCGCTTTGTACTTCACTTGATACAGACAAAACGATCCCATATATAAAGGGAGGGCACTTTGTGCTTCCCTTGATACAGAGAAACGATCCCATATATAAAGGGAGGGGCACTTTGTGCTTCCCTTGATACAGAGAAACGATCCCATATATAAAGGGAGGGGCACTTTGTGCTTCCCTTGATACAGAGAAACCATCCCATATATAAAGGGAGGGGCGCTTTGTGCTTCCCTTGATACAGAGAAACGATCCCATATATAAAGGGAGAGGGGCGCTTTGCACTTCCCTTGATACAGAGAAACGATCCCATATATAAAGGGAGGGGCGCTTTGCACTTCCCTTGACACAGAGAAACGATCCCATATATAAAGGGAGGGGCGCTTTGTGCTTCCCTTGATACAGAGAAACGATCCCATATATAAAGGGAGGGGCGCTTTGTGCTTCCCTTGATACAGACAAACGATCCCATATATAAAGGGAGGGGTGCTTTGTGCTTCCCTTGATACAGAGAAACTGTCCCATATATAAAGGGAGGGGTGCTTTGTGCTTCCCTTGATACAGAGAAACGATCCCATATATAAAGGGAGGGGCACTTTGTGCTTCCCTTGATACAGAGAAACGATCCCATATATAAAGGGAGGGGCGCTTTGCACTTCCCTTGATACAGAGAAACCATCCCATATATAACGGGAGGGGCGCTTTGCACTTCCCTCGACACAGAGAAACGATCCCATATATAAAGGGAGGGGCGCTTTGTGCTTCCCTTGATACAGAGAAACGATCCCATATATAAAGGGAGGGGCGCTTTGTGCTTCCCTTGATACAGAGAAACTGTCCCATATATAAAGGGAGGGGCGCTTTGTACTTCCCTTGATACAGACAAACGATCCCATATATAAAGGGAGGGGTGCTTTGTGCTTCCCTTGATACAGAGAAACTGTCCCATATATAAAGGGAGGGGCGCTTTGTGCTTCCCTTGATACAGAGAAACCATCCCATATATAAAGGGAGGGGCACTTTGTGCTTCCCTTGATCCAGAGAAACGATCCCATATATAAAGGGAGAGGTGCTTTGTGCTTCCCTTTATACAGAGAAACTGTCCCATATATAAAGGGAGGGGCGCTTTGTGCTTCCCTTGATACAGAGAAACTGTCCCATATATAAAGGGAGGGGCGCTTTGTGCTTCCCTTGATACAGAGAAACGCTCCCATATATAAAGGGAGGAGCGCTTTGTGCTTCCCTTGATACAGAGAAACTGTCCCATATATAAAGGGAGGGGCACTTTGTGCTTCCCTTGATACAGAAAAACCATCCCATATATAAAGGGAGGGGTGCTTTGTGCTTCCCTTGATACAGAGAAACGATCCCATATATAAAGGGAGGGGCACTTTGTGCTTCCCTTGATACAGACAAAACGATCCCATATATAAAGGGAGGGCACTTTGTGCTTCCCTTCATACAGAGAAACGATCCCATATATAAAGGGAGGGGCACTTTGTGCTTCCCTTGATACAGAGAAACGATCCCATATATAAAGGGAGGGGGTGCTTTGTGCTTCCCTTGATACAGAGAAACGATCCCAAATATAAAGGGAGGGGCACTTTGCACTTCCCTTGATACAGAGAAACGATCCCATATATAAAGGGAGGGGCACTTTGCACTTCCCTTGATATAGATAAATTATCCCATATATAAAGGGAGGGGTGCTTTGTGCTTCCTTTGATACAGAGAAACGATCCCATATATAAAGGGAGGGGCACTTTGCACTTCCTTTGATACAGAGAAACGATCCCATATATAAAGGGAGGGGTGCTTTGTGCTTCCCTTGATGCAGAGAAACGATCCCATATATAAAGGGAGGGTGCTTTGTACTTCCCTTGATACAGAGAAACGATCCCACATGTAAAGGGAGGGTGCTTTGTGCTTCCCTTGATACAGAGAAACAATCCCATATATAAAGGGAGGGGTGCTTTGTGCTTTCCTTGATACAGAGAAACGATCCCATATATAAAGGGAGGGGCACTTTGCACTTCCCTTGATACAGAGAAACGATCCCATATACAGACTTGGCATTTAATATGGAATATTTTTTTTGTGGGGGTCAACTTCCTTTTCAAGATGTCTTAGAACCAAAAGTTCATTGGAATTATGTTGAAATTATTCTAGATTTTGTTAATGTGACCTTTAAAATAAACAAAAACCACATTTGACATTTCGAAACAAATAAATTGATCCTTGAAAGTGATGTAAACTGATATCGAACTCAATTCATGGACAGTACTGTGTTAAACTTCTGTACGTTTTCCAGAAGTATCTCTTTATTTTGCACATTAGCCCCCAAAAAATTTTTTTAAAACAAAAGTTAAATTACGACTGGGATTACGGACAGTAAAATTACAGTTCAGTACTTCGTGTAACCCCCACGAGCATTCAGGAGAGCACGTACACGTTGAGGCATGCTGTTCACGAGATTTGCCAAGGTTTGGACAGAAATCGCTTGCCATGCAGTGACAATAGCCTGCTGCAATTCACGCACAGAGGTCGGTTGCTGGTCCAAGTGGTCGATTTGACGCGTTAATTCTGCCCACAAGTTCTCTATCGGATTCATATCCGGGGACATGGCAGGCCACTCCATATGCTCTACACCATGGTCAGCAAGAAAGTGTTGGATCATGCGAGCACGATGAGGCCGTGCATTGTCATCTTGGAAGACAATGTTTCCTCGAAAGGCTGCACGAGCAAATGGAAGCAATGTTTCTTCCAGAATGGCCCTGTACTTGAACTGGTTAAGGTTTCAATTCAGAACAACCAGGTCAGTTTTGCCTCCTGCATGAAAAGCAGCCCAAACGGTCACCCCACCACCTCCAGCTTGGACTCTTGGCACTATACAATCTTTGTTGTAGGCTGCATGCACTTGTCTGCGCACTCGGACGCGGGCATCTTGACGATAGACCAGAAATCTAGACTCGTCACTGAAGATCACGTGATTCCAGTGTCCTGGCTGCCATTGACGGTGCTCTCTGGCTCACTGCAATCGGCGCTGGTGGTGTTGTCTGGTCAGGCGTGGCTTTCTCAGGGGATGCCTGGCACGATAGCCTGCTTGAACCAGTCGTTGGTTGACTAGCCTTCTGGATACAGGCACATTTGTCAGTTGCTGCCACTCAGCCCTAAGCCGATTAGCTGACTCGGTACGGCCATTGCGGACTAACCGGTGCAGCTGGCGATCATCCCTCCTTGTGGTTCTGCGGGGACGTCCTGGCCTCGGTATTGGAGTAGGGACACCCCTCTGAGCATTTCGTTTCAGGATCTTTGACACCTGACCTTGAGTGATGCCATACTGCCGAGCAATAGCACGCTGTTTCATGCCGTAATTTCGTAAAGCCACCACTCCATGACAAACAGCATTGTCGAGTTGACGGACCATCTCCAGAGGTAGCGGCAATAACTTTTGGAGCCGTGCAGCAGTTGTTTTCCACTAATACAGAACGCAACAACCCTTGTATACCCGACTGTGAAGCCAATCATCAAATGCACCTGTCCGTACATTTTGCCACGCCACCTGTGATATAATCTTGTTGTTGACTTCATGCTGCGACAGACATTCAGTGACATGGTTCTTTTAACAAATAAATCACCAAAATGTAAAAGAAACTCACCAGATTGATATACTGAGTTAAGAAAGTAAACCCAAGTCAAGAAAAAAAAATATTCCATATTAAATGCCAAGTCTGTATAAAGGAAGGGGTGCTTTGTGCTTCCCTTGATACAGAGAAACCATCGCATACATAAAAGGAGGGGTGCTTTGTGCTTCCCTTGATACAGAGAAACGATCCCATATATAAAGGGAGGGGTGCTTTGTGCTTCCCTTGATACAGAGAAACGATCCCATATATAAAGGGAGGGGTGCTTTGCACTTCCCTTGATACAGAGAAACGATCCCATATATAAAGGGAGAGGTGCTTTGTGCTTCCCTTGATACAGAGAAACGATCCCATATATAAAGGGAGGGGCGCTTTGTGCCTCCCTTGATACAGAGAAACGATCCCATATATAAAGGGAGGGGTGCTTTGCACTTCCCTTTGATACAGAGAAACGATCCCAAATATAAAGGGAGGGGTGCTTTGCACTTCCCTTGATACAGAGAAACGATCCCATATATAAAGGGAGGGGCGCTTTGCACTTCCCTTTGATACAGAGAAACCATCCCATATATAAAGGGAGGGGTGCTTTGCACTTCCCTTGATACAGAGAAACAATCCCATATATAAAGGGAGGGGTGCTTTGCACTTCCCTTGATACAGAGAAGCGATCCCATATATAAAGGGAGGGTGCTTTGTGCTTCCCTTGATACAGAGAAACGATCCCATATATAAAGGGAGGGGCGCTAGGCACTTCCCTTTGATACAGAGAAACCATCCCATATATAAAGGGAGGGGTGCTTTGCACTTCCCTTGATACAGATAAACGATCCCATATATAAAGGGAGGGGTGCTTTCCACTTCCCTTGAAACAGAGAAACGATCCCATATATAAAGGGAGGGGCACTTTGTGCTTCCCTTGATACAGATTAACAATCCCATATATAAAGGGAGGGGCGCTTTGTGCTTCCCTTGATACAGATTAACAATCCCCTATATAAAGGGAGGGGTGCTTTGCACTTCCCTTTGATACAGAGAAACGATCCCAAATATAAAGGGAGGGGTGCTTGCACTTCCATTGATGCAGAGAAACGATCCCATATATAAAGGGAGTGGTGCTTTGTGCTTCCCTTTGATACAGATAAACGATCCCATATATAAAGGGAGGAGTGCTTTGCACTTCCCTTGATACAGAGAAACGATCCCATATATAAAGGGAGGGGCACTTTGTGCTTCCCTTGATACAGATTAACAATCCCATATATAAAGGGAGGGGCGCTTTGTGCTTCCCTTGATACAGATTAACAATCCCATATATAAAGTGAGGGGTGCTATGCACTTCCCTTTGATACAGAGAAACGATCCCAAATATAAAGGGAGGGGTGCTTTGCACTTCCCTTGATACAGAGAAACGATCCCATATATAAAGGGAGTGGTGCTTTGTCCTTCCCTTTGATGCAGAGAAACGATCCCATATATAAAGGGAGGGGCACTTTGTGCTTCCCTTGATACAGATTAACAATCCCATATATAAAGGGAGGGGCGCTTTGTGCTTCCCTTGATACAGATTAACAATCCCATATATAAAGGGAGGGGTGCTTTGCACTTCCCTTTGATACAGAGAAACGATCCCATATATAAAGGGAGGGGTGCTTCGCACTTCCCTTGATACCGAGAAACGATCGCATATATAAAGGGAGTGGTGCTTTGTGCTTCCCTTGATACAGAGAAACGTTCCCATATATAAAGGGAGGGGCGCTTTGCACTTCCCTTGATACAGAGAAATGATCCCATATATAAAGGGAGGGAGCTTTGCACTTCCCTTGATACAGAGAAACGATCCCATATATAAAGGGAGGGGCGCTTTGTGCTTTCCTTGATACAGAGAAACGATCCCATATATAAAGGGAGGGGTGCTTTGTGCTTTCCTTGATACAGAGAAACGATCCCATATATAAAGGGAGGGGTGCTTTGTGATTCCGTTGATACAGAGAAACGATCCCATATCTAAAGGGAGGGGCGCTTTGTGCTTCCCTTGATTGGGAGAAACGATCCCATATATAAAGGGAGGAGCGCTTTGTGCTTCCCTTGATACAGAGAAACGATCCCATATATAAAGGGAGGGGCGCTTTGTGCTTCCCTTGATACAGAGAAACGATCCCATATATAAAGGGAGGGGCGCTTTGTGCTTCCCTTGATACAGAGAAACCATCCCATATATAAAGGGAGGGATGCTTTGTGCTTCCCTTGATACAGAGAAACGATCCCATATATAAAGGGAGGGGCGGTTTGTGCTTCCCTTGATACAGAGAAACGATCCCATATATAAAGGGAGGGGCGGTTTGTGCTTCCCTTGATACAGAGAAACGATCCCATATATAAAGGGAGGGGCGCTTTGTGCTTCCCTTGATACAGATAAACGATCCCATATATAAAGGGAGGGGCGCTTTGTGTTTCCCTTGATACAGAGAAACCATCCCATATATAAAGGGAGGGGCGCTTTGTGCTTCCCTTGATACAGAGAAACCATCCCATATATAAAGGGAGGGGCGCTTTGTGCTTCCCTTGATACAGAGAAACCATCCCATATATAAAGGGAGGGGCGGTTTGTGCTTCCCTTGATACAGATAAACGATCCCATATATAAAGGGAGGGGCGCTTTGTGCTTCCCTTGATACAGAGAAACCATCCCATATATAAAGGGAGGGGTGCTTTGTGCTTCCCTTGATACAGAGAAACCATCCCATATATAAAGGGAGGGGCGCTTTGTGCTTCCCTTGATACAGAGAAACCATCCCATATATAAAGGGAGGGGTGCTTTGTGCTTCCCTTGATACAGAGAAACCATCCCATATATAAAGGGAGGTGTGCTTTGTGCTTCACTTAATACATACAAACTTTAACTTTTCTGTAAAACGTGAAAACCCAGTCTGTGAAGCCGAGTGATTATATCAGTTCCATCCTGTCTATTAATTACGAACATCTATTGGTCAAGTACAGTGCATTCAGAAAGTTTTCAGACCCCTTCACTTTTTTCACATTTTGTTATGTTGCAGCCTTATGCTGAAATCGTTTAAATTCATTTTTTCCCTCATCAATCTACACTCAATACCCCATAATGACAAAGAGAAAACAGGATTTTAGAAAGTTTTGCAAATTTATTAAAAAGAAAAAACTGAAATATAACATTGACAGAAGTATTCAGACCCTTTGCTATGACACTTCAGAAACTTGCAGGACACACACATGAAAACCCACAGAATCTTGTTTCTCACAGTCTGAGAGTCCTTTAGGTGCTTTTTTGCAAACTCCAAGCGGCTTTCATTGTCTTTCAGTGAGGAGAGGCTTCCGTCTGGCCACTCTGCCATAAGGCCCAGATCGGTGGAGTGTTGCAGTGATGGTTGTCCTTCTGGAAGTTTCTCCCATCTCCACACAGGATCTCTGGAGCTCAGCCAGAGTGACCATCGGGTTCTTGGTCACCTCTCTTCCCAAGGTCCTTCTCCCCCGATTGCTCAGTTTGGCCGGGCGGCCCCAGCTCTAGGAAGAGTCCTGGTTCTTCCAAACTTCTTCCATTTAATAATTATGGAGGCCACTGTGCTCTTGGGAACCTTCAATGCAGCAGAAACTTTTTGTACGTTTCCCCAGATCTGTCCCTCGACACAATCCTGTCTCTGAGCTCTGCAGGCAGTTCCTTCGACCTCATGGCTTGGTTTTTGCTCTGATATGCATTGTCAGCTGTGAGACCTTATATAGACAGGTGTGTGCCTTTCCAAATCATGTCCACTCAATTGAATTTACCACAGGTGGACTCCAATCGAGGTGTAGAAACATCTCAAAGATGATCAAGAGAAATGGGAGGCACCTGAGCTAAATTTCAAGTGTCATCGCAAAGGGTATGAATACTTATGTCAATGTGATATTTCAGTTTTTTCTTTTTAATAAATTTGCAAAACTTTCTAAAATCCTGTTTTCTCTTTGTCATTATGGGGTATTGAGTGTAGATTGATGAGGGAAAAAATGAATTTAAACGATTTCAGCATGAGGCTGCAACATAACAAAATATGAAAAAAGTGAAGGGGTCTGAATACTTTCTGAATGCACTGTACTTGTGTTGAAGAAGAGACACGACCGCATAGATGAGTTTCAAACGGACTGCTTCAATCAAGCACACAACATCGGTCAACTCCAGCCCAGTAGGGCGGGTGCCGTAAAACATCATCGTCGTAAAGCAAACATTAATTCACAGCACTGATGTAACATGCCAGTGTGCAGACATAACATTTCCTTCCACACCCCCCCCCCACCCCCCCCCACACCCCCTTTTGAACGTTCAGGTATGGAAGCTGGATACATAGTCCCGTAGTTAACCTGGACGGGCCCGTACCTGGGCAGGCCAATGATGAGGCCCATCAGGTGGAGGCTGCAGCTCAGGCAATTGGGAAGCAGGCATGTCCAGTGGTGCAGCAGCCGGCAGGGTGGCAGGCACGCCAGGCAGGGCCACAGGTGCATCCAGCAATGCTTCAGGTATAGCCAGGGAGCCAGGTGCATCCGCACTGAAATCTGAAGGATCCGGCACCTTCCATAGCTGGCGAGCATGCCAACAGGAGCCATCAGTAGTGTAATAATGTTGCTTCTGGGACACCTCCGTTTAACATGTGAAATCCCTATCTAATGTCATTTACCCCCTTGTCTTTTTCAAAAATCATAAACACCTCTATTTCTCCCACCCTCATCTTTATGAACCTTTTGTCTGTAGTACCTATCCTTAATGTTGTTCATTAGACCACTCAAACACTACAAATATTTGTTTTCTCTTATAGACCTATCATCCTTCTTCTACATATCATCTGGCAGATTAATCTTTGACCCACTCAAACATTGACCCATTCACTTCCATATTAATTCTTTCCCTCCCTCATTGCCCCTAAACATCTATATTTCTCTCACCCTGTTCTTTACGAACCTTCTAACCTTTTGACATGTTATCCTTATTCATTAGACCACTTAAACACCTGTGATCCTTCTGACCTCATGGACCTTTTAACCTTTTACTCTTAATATCATCTGGTGAATATAACCCACTCAAACAACGACCCTACAAATATTTGTTTATGCGTGGGAAATAATTTAATTCTCCTACAACTCTCTTCACCATCTAATATATTAACAAAAAATATGTTTGAGTTTGGTTCTTTATTAAGATATTTTAACTGAGCTAAGATAAAATGGTAAACCTCCCTCAATGTTCTTGTTTGAGCGCCTCCAGTGCCACATACCATTTTTTGGTAAACCACGCCCATTTTTACTAAGCCCCGCCCACTTTTTGTTAAGCCACGCCCATTTTTTACTAAGCTCCGCCCACTTTTGATAAGCTCCTCCCACTTTTGCTAAGTCCCACCCACTTTATAAACTCTTCAGCATTGTATCATTTCCAGGTAATACATTACATCATTTTCAGGGAATTTCCATCACATCATTTCCAGTTAAGACACGCCCAGGGAATTTCCACAGGAAGACACACCCAGTCCTTATAAAAGGCACCGACCACACAGGCTTTTTCAAACACGCTTTCTGCTTCACTTGAGAATGGACTACTATGCCGAAATGGAATGGGATAACTTTGCTATTCCATGGAGTCCTACTACCTGTGTAGAACTCAACCTTCAGATTGATGAACTGGACTCGAACCTCTTATCAATGGAGGTAAGTTTGTTTATTTATTTATTTATTTATTTAAATTTTTTTTTTTTTTTTTTTTTTTTTTTTTTTAAGATGAGACTCGTGTAAGAGTTAACAAAGTTTATTTTAATATTCATAGAGCTTGATTTATACAAATAAAAAATATTGTATTAAATTAATACATTGTTATTTTCTTTCACAGGAAATTGTATCTGAGATACGAAATGAAAATTCTGCTTTTAACACAACTTGGGATGAAGTTATTTTTTTGTTTGAAGACATTTTGAACAACCAAGACCCCCAGAACGAGTTCTACCTTGATGACCCAGCCAAAGAGTTATACCTTGGAGATCCACAAAATCCTGAAAAAGAGTTTTACCATGATGATACTTGTTGTGAGTTATCAAAACAAAACCCACTGAACAAGTTCTACCTTGATGAGCCAGAATACAAGTCATACATTGGAGACCCACAAATTTCTGAAAATTGGGAAAGGAGAGTTCTCCCTGATGGTCCGCAGTTATACTATGTGAGACACATCATAGAAACCCTAAAAAATTGGGCAAGGAGAGTTCTCCCTGATGGTCCGCAGTTATACTATGTGAGACACATCATAGAAACCCTAAAAAATTGGGCAAGGAGAGTTCTCCCTGATGGTCCGCAGTTATACTATGTGAGACACATCATAGAAACCCTAAAAAATTGGGCAAGGAGAGTTCTCCCTGATGGTCCGCAGTTATACTATGTGAGACACATCATAGAAACCCTAAAAAATTGGGCAAGGAGAGTTCTCCCTGATGGTCCGCAGTTATACTATGTGAGACACATCATAGAAACCCTAAAAAATTGTGAAATGGGAATTCTCCCTGATGGTCCGCAGTTATACTATGTGAGACACATCATAGAAACCCTAAAAAATTGGGAAAGGGAAGTTTTCCCTGATGGTCCGCAGTTATACTATGTGAGACTTATCACGGAAACCCCCAATATTTCTGAAAATTGTGGTTTTACCTTGGGGACTTGGAAAGATGGTTATATTTTTGGAGACTCGGAATGGGGGTTTTGTTTTGATGACTCGGAATGTGATACCTATCTTGGAGGCTCAACAGGAATGTGGTTATACCTTGGGAACTTGGAAAGTTGGTTTTATTTTGGAGACTCTACCTGTGGGGTTCCTCTTGGAGACTCTTTGGATTCTAAAGCAATGAACAATGTTCTTTATTTAATGACGCTTGATTTAAGCAATATCAAGAAAGTTCGAGGAAGAAAATGCTGGAAAATTCTTTCTTCCCATTTCTACTTCTTCAAACTTAAAAGCCTTGAAAGACAGAATTGGAGGAAGAGGAAAAAAAGAAAAAGAAATACGTATTTAAAAAAGAAGAAAAGAAAGATTATGTTAGGGTTTGGGTGGGATTTTGAATGTGAGGGTTAGGGATGGGGTTGGGTTAGGGTTGGGATTTTGAATGTGAGGGTTAGGGTTGGGGTTGGGTTAGGGATGGGGTTGGGTTAGGGATGGGGTTGGGTTAGGGATGGGTTGGGTTAGGGTTGGGATTTTGAATGTGAGGGTTAGGGTTGGGGTTGGGTTAGGGATGGGATTGGGTTAGGGTTGGGATTTTGAATGTGAGGGTTAGGGATGGGTTGGGTTAGGGATGGGGTTGGGTTAGGGATGGGGTTGGGTTAGGGTTGGGGTTGGGTTAGGGATGGGGTTGGGTTAGGGATGGGGTTGGGTTAGGGATGGGGTTGGGTTAGGGATGGGGTTGGGTTAGGGATGGGGTTGGGTTAGGGATGGGTTGGGTTAGGGATGGGTTTGGGTTAGGGATGGGGTTGGGTTAGGGCTTGGGTTGGGTTAGGGTTTGTATATTATTATGACTCACTCGCACATACACACACACACAAAAGTTAAGCCCCAACTAAAAAGTTGTGGGATTCTGTGTTTGGGGTTCACAGATTTAAAAACGTATCCCCATTATACACACACAAAAGTTAAGCCCCAACTAAAAAGTTGTGGGATTCTGTGTTTGGGGTTCACAGATTTAAAAACGTATCCCCATTATACACACACAAAAGTTAAGCCCCAACTAAAAAGTTGTGGGATTCTGTGTTTGGGGTTCACAGATTTAAAAACGTATCCCCATTATACACACACAAAAGTTAAGCCCCAACTAAAAAGTTGTGGGATTCTGTGTTTGGGGTTCACAGATTTAAAAACGTATCCCCATTATACACACACAAAAGTTAAGCCCCAACTAAAAAGTTGTGGGATTCTGTGTTTGGGGTTCACAGATTTAAAAACGTATCCCCATTATACACACACAAAAGTTAAGCCCCAACTAAAAAGTTGTGGGATTCTGTGTTTGGGGTTCACAGATTTAAAAACGTATCCCCATTATACACACACAAAAGTTAAGCCCCAACTAAAAAGTTGTGGGATTCTGTGTTTGGGGTTCACAGATTTAAAAACGTATCCCCATTACATTTTATTTATTTATTTATTATTTTCAAGGGTATTAGCTGCTTACTTGTGTTTTTTGTAATTCTTGTGAGTAAAATGAACCCAAGATTTCTTCTCCATTTAAATCATATAATTTGTAGGTCCAAGGGACTGTATCCATTACATCAATGATTTTAAATAATTCACGAGTCCATTTTTGTGTATAACCTTTCTCAAAATGACTTTTCCATTTGTATATTCTTACAATATCACCAACTTTAAACTTGGGCTTTCTCAAATTAATCTCCTTTTCATATTCTAATTTTGTAAATGTTTCTGATGGTTTTGATTGTGTTGATGAATGAACTGTATTATTGTAATTATCTACAATATCCTGAATTAAATACACCCATTTTTGAGAACCGAGTTGTGTGAATTTTTTATATAATTTCTCTTTTAAAGTACGATTAAAACGCTCAATAACAACTGCCTTTCCTTCATTAAAGGTGCTGTATAATTTAATACCCTTCCCCTTAAGAAATTTCATGAATATTTTGTTATAGAACTCTGTTCCCTCATCAGTCCATAACTTCTTTGGTTTCCTTTTATCCCGATCAAATATTAGCTTAAAGGCTAACATTAAAGTATCACCCCTTTTATTTTTTAAAGGGACAACCCAGGCAAATCTACTCCTCAAATCAATAACGGTTAAAGCATACCTGTATCCCCTGTCATTATTCAATTCAATTAAATCAGCGGACCATATGTGGTCAGTGTATTTAGAATAAACCTTCCTTCTTTTAAACTTTGTGATTATAGGTTTGTGTAATTCTTCAGCCAAAAGCTCCTCAGTCTTGATGACATCATTAGAGCCTAATAGTTTTTTGAGGAATAACCAAGACCAAGTTTCAATTTAGCATTTATCAAATTTCTCACAATAAACCTATCAACTTTCTCTCTCAACGTTGGATTTTGTATCAAAGACAAATTATACAACATTTCGCTGTCGGCTTTATGTTTTTCAGTCAACGTAGTGGTTTTCCCATAAGCAATATCATGCTTCATACACACTTCGTCAACCCTATTTGTAGGTTTAGACCAAGGTTTAGGATTGTCAGCCTCATCTAATCTTTTATCCAAGTTTGTTCCTGGACCACAGAAAGAATACCCTGGAAGGTGTAATTCCCCTGGAATTCCAGTTGTTGTAAATTTACTTCCTGACAGAAACTTTTGTATGTCTCCTCCTCTTTTAGGAGAGATGAATTGGCACTTTTTAGAGCCACATACTTGACATATTCCTTTTTGATAAACTCTATTATTTTTAGCTTTAACATAAGAGATATTTTTAGATTTAGTTTTCTTTTTACATTTGAGACAATAACTCATATTTATTTATCAGAAAAATTCCGACAGAGTATCAAAACCTTTTTGGTTTTCAACATATACATTTCAATCTTTATTTTTAAAACATAAAGAATCCTAAGGAATGCCTTCACTCTCTCCTCCATTTATTTACAAATAAAAACTAACTAAAGTCAATGACACCAACATCATCAATCACATAATCTTTTCCTTCTTCTTCTTCTTCTTCTTCACCACTTTCTCGTTTAAATCTCCTCCCTGAAATTGAAGACATTGACGTTCTTATTTTTGAAACCATTATCTTCATAAGAGTTGTTAATTCTTTAATTTCCTCTTCGGTGCGTTGAGATTGATTTATTTGCTTTAATACACTCAATCTTTTATGAATCTCAATGATTTCCATCTTTTTATATTTTTCCTCCCTCTCTCTTTGCTCCCTCTCCTCCTCCTCCATTTTCTCCCTCTCCTCCTTCTCCTTTTTCTCCCTTTTCTCCCTTTCCTCCTTCTCCCTTTTCTCCCTTTCCTCCTTCTCATTTTTCTCCCTCTCCTCCTTCTCCTCCTTTTTCTCCCTCTCCTCCTTCTCCTCCCTCTCCCTTTCCTCCTTCTCCTTTTTCTCTCTTTCCTCCTTCTCTTCTTCAACTCCTTCCTCATCCCTTGCTACCCTTGAGTTTGAACCCCAAAGAATATTATACATATACTCATCTGGATTTTGAGATATTCTTGTATCTATAATTATTTTTCTCATAATAGGATACCAATAAGATTTGTTGACGATTTCTAAAAGAGTTTTATATTTCATAACTTTGAGAAGTTCATTTTTATTTAATATTTTAAACAAGTCTCTATTTGTGGGTTTAACAATATCAGTATAAGGCCAGTTTTTAATGACAAAATTCCCATGTATATGCTCCAAATCATAAGGTATGTAATACCGAGCACCCTTTTCTTGTAGGTATCCTTGAATACAAAAATTATAATTCTCTTGTAGTCTTCTTCCTGCCATTTATGTATCAGAAATATATGTGAGATTAATATTATGACAGGTAATACCACCCCATCTTCCCACTACCAAATCGGTTTGTATTCCTCGGCTTTCTATCCTTATCTCATTACCTTCCTTCTTTGTCATGCGAACCATCGCTATACTATCATATATTTTTCTTTTCTTAAAATCACGTATTTGTTGTTTACTAATTGTACTTCCACATAAATCCTTATCCTCACCAAGTGGATAATATTCTTCTTTACGAGACTGATTTAAATCATGTAGGTCTTCTATGTTTATTGAAAAAGACCAATTATACCCTAAATCAGGCATATCATACCCCCATTTATTAATTCGCATATTAACTAAATGTCCTTCTTTATAAAATTCAATTGTAAGCAGGTAGTTAAATTCAATGAGGAAAGGTGTATGGTCAGTATAACCAGGTGTTGTGGTTGTAAATTTTACTTCTTTCACAAAACGTGCTGTTTTCTTTAAAAATATATATTGTGATAAATCACTTAATCTAATTAAGTCATTCGCATCTGTAGGGTTTGGATAATTGATTAATTTATAAGTATTCTTCATATTAATATTTTTACTTACACTATATTTTTGTCGTTCAGCCTGTGCCTTTGTATAATAATTTGATAAATCAATATCCTGAGAGGATTTTCCAAAGATAGAACCATCTTTTCCAACATAAGTCATTTATATTAGATTAAAAATGATATCATAAAAATTTTCATTATTGTTGAGTTGAAATAATACATATAAACATAATTGACCACAACATTTAGAATTAATTTCTTGAACTTGAAATGTTTGATAAACACCATTCTGTAAGAATTGTATTACTTCAACAGGTGGTGGCATACCATAACTATCAAAATAATATTTATCCTGACTATTATGAATACAAACCCAATGAGAACCATTCTGTGTGTCTAAATTCATAATAATATTCTTTGTATTCTTATTTATATGTATTAATTCATCTCTCATACAGATTACCACATTATCAATTTTTAGTGTTTTACAATACTTGGCTAGTTCTATATTTGACGTTGTATTCTTTCCAAATTGTTTAAACCATTTATCCATTTATTTATGAGAAAGATACAATCCATTACCCCGTTTAGTTAGTTTAACACCCGCTTGAGCGATAGAGGAAAGCATATCACCAACCAACAATCTAGCTTTATCAGGTAGACTTTCAAGTTTTTGAGCAAAATCTACAATTACACCACTTCCACTAATTTGTTTCTCCAACTCCTTGTTATGTCTTTCCAATTCTTTTTGAGCTTTTAGTTGTGCCTTCCTTTCGTTAACAGTTTTTACCGCTGCTGAAATACCACCAGTCAATGCTCCCGCCGCACTTAAACCAGCAAATAAAGGAATTAGAAACGGGAGAAATCCTCCTCTTGACTCGTCTATTGAATATTTCTTTAACATAGGTTTCGTCATTTTAATTTTAAGTGATCCAACATCATTTAGTGTTTTTACTTGTGTGTGTGTGAGTAAAACATCAATTCTTACAGCTCCTTTTCTTTGAATTGTATTAACATTAATAATACAAGGCTTTTGATTTTGAATACAAGATGTTAATTTATTAAGATTGATTTGATTAACATATACCCCTACCATTTATTTATGAGAAAAAACCTATGTGATATTAATCATAACACCATTATCTGTATTAATCTGTAATTCTGTTTCCTCCAAAAGCAAACAATAAGCATCAACTTCTTCATTCTCCCCTCTTTCAATGTATAGAGAAGTATCCACTCGATTAGACTTTATAGTTTCCTTTTGAGAACTCAGGTCAATTGCGTAGATTGTATATAAACCTTTAAATGCAACCATATCCAAAATAGGATCATTATTACCATTACTTTCACACACTTTTTGGTAGGACTTGTAGGCTTCCGCATAATCATTTTTTTCCCAATCAATTTCCAATCTATCTCGCGGATAAAATGTGCCATCAAGAGAAACCCGAAGTTGTTTCACCTCAGCATTATCACTCAGCGCATTATTCTTATTAGTATCCTCCTCTCCATCTGGTTTTTTAAAAATGAGCCATAGGTATCGTGGCTTTCCTTCAAGAACACCCAAATTCCAAGTGTAGGTAGTGTGTTCCAGTTTAACGTGTTGACATCTTCTTTTAAGGTATGATACATTTAGCGGTTTCTTTGAGTTAAGTCTTCTATTTAACATCTCCTCCGTTTTAAGATTAGGAGTATATTCATTGATATACCAACACAAATCATTAATAACAAATTTATTATTGTCGCCAAAAGCATTTTCAGCCCCAAAAAGCAATCTATTTACATTATCATTCCTTTGTAGTTGAAATCTAATTTTAAGACCATACAAAACTTTATCATAATCACAAAATCCAAATATACCTTTAAGAGGTACTGCTACGGTAAAACTATTCTCAGCTTTTGCGTCATCATTATACATTGACTTCCTTTGACTATAACCAGGGTCTGTGTTTGTTCCCGTTGACATATCAGGAATAAAGCCTTCAACAGCTCCCTTACCCATTCTATCACCAAACGAATATAGTGTAAATTTCATCATTTCAGATGTAGCAGAGACATAATCAACCGCTTCAACCTCTTGTGTTCCAATATACAGGCGAACACTGTCAAACATTTTCCAGAAGAAATCATTTACGAGTGTAGCATTAGTATTATTCGCAGCCTTAGTGAATTTAAATTTACACAGCAAGAAACTATCAGCTATATTCAAGTAAGTTTGTTGATTATTTATTTCAAAACTTTTTGTTCCGTTTGAATTCCAGTCGGTTCCTGTAATAGCATTTACCTTAAAATAGTCTTCCTTTTTAGTAGAGTTTGAAATGATAATCGTATCATCCAAATCATAGATACTATCAATCGCTTCCATACTTGTATTTATATAGTATTAAAATTGTTGAAACCCTGACCCAAGTATTTTAATGATTTTTTGTCGTTCTTTCGAAGATAGTTGAGTTTTACCTTTTTTAATTTCTTTGATTGCTTGTAATTTATGGGACTCCTTTTGAGCATCTTTTATACTCTTTACAACACCTGCTACATTTCCCATGAGAGAAGCAGTTGAACCAATTAGGTCTTTATGTTTAAGAATGGTTGAACCAATACCCATTAGAGTATCAATTATCCCATCTCCTTTATTTCGAAATTGATGACCCACACCCCGTTGTCTCTTAGGTTTATAGTATCCTTTACCCACATACCTTGTATAGTCTGGTGAAAGGAACATGCCCTCCCCTGTAATTATTTTATATTTTCCCAACTCGTGTTTTCTTACAATAACCATTATTTATTTATTGAAAAACTTCACGTAGGTGAATTCTGATGGATATAATTTCATCATTAAAGGATATCATACGATTATCTTGGTCGGTTATCCTAAAATTTACTCTGTATATGGTTTTTCCTGACACAGGTAAATAGACAAGATTTTTTGGTTCCATATTAAATTTATAACCAATCGGGGTTGAGTATGCACTGAATGAAAATATTGTATTTGTTCTTATTCCATCGTTATAAGCACCATCAATCAAATCACAATGAATTAATACTGAATTTATACCGGAGGATATTTGGATAACATTATCACTGTAAAACGTCCCGTTATTTTCAATCTTTTTTGAAGAGAAACCCAATAGCTCTCTGAACGAATTTTCAATCGTGAAATCAACTTTATAATTATTTTTCAGTTTAATAGTTGATTTTGAAGTGTGTGTTTGAATATCTATTACAATATTTTTTGGTTCATCACCTTTTTCTTTCATAAGGCGAGAGACTTCTGAAGATATTTGAGAAATCTCGTAAGCTCCAGGTGAAACAGTTATAGTTTTGTAGGCAGTGCCTGGATTATAACTAAACTTGTTGTTTTTCTCTGTGATATTAAAAAGGGTATTGTAAGTTTCCATTGACAACAAAGATGCCTCATATGAGGTAAGGGGGTCAAGTTGTAGTGGGTAAGGGAATGAAGCTGTGTAATCGCTCGTTGTGAAATTAAAACTAAGAATTGTGCTTCTCATCTTATTTAATATCTAATAAAATATCTTTGTATTGACATTTATTAATTATTTTCATGTTCATCAACTGATCTAAAATGGCTGAGGATTCATTAAAACAATTGTTGTTTCCAGCCTTCTTACTACCTAATAACAATAATAGCCTATTAACTAATTGTGATGGGTCATTTGGAAGAAAACTAACACCCGAACCAAGCTTACTTAAAGCATCAATAATATGTTTCTCCTTCTCATTCTTCTTACTTTTACCAGCAACAGAAACTCCATAATCAAGTGTATTTAACAACTCAATATATACCCTATCTTCCTCTCTTTCCATATCAAGTGGTTCCTCAAAATATTTTGAACCGCTGAATCCGGGGTTTGTTAGAAGAAACATTAATCTTGGAGTTAATTTAACATTTGGTTGAGTAGAACTCAAGAACATCAATTCATCATTAAATATCAATACCTTTTCTTCCACAAGATGAAACACTGCTGGTTCTTCTGTTGGAATGAGACCTGCTCTGGTTTTTGAACCCGCAGAATATTCATTATTTTGAAGAGCTTCCACAACATAATTAGGGGGTTGATTTACCTGCTCAAGTTTCCGAAATAATCCCTCGTCATCATATTCTAATTCACCAAGTTCTTGTTTTGTTATCTGACTAAAATCTTTGAGCATTTGAAGTTTTTTCGGAGTAAATTCTACCGTGGGAACTGTAGGGTGTTGAGTTTTCAAAAGTGGTTTAAAGAATTTCTCTTGTTTTCTTTCAAAGGCTTCTTCACCAGTTAGTTTCTGTCTCCGTTTCTTCTTTATCTCTTCCTGTTGTTTAACAACTTTTGAAACTAATTGTTGATGTTCCTTAAACTTTCTTTCTCTTTCTTCAGTATTCATTTTCTGTATTTATTTATTGAAAAATATCATTTAGTATCTCATCTTGTTTCACAACAATATATTTATATTTTCCAATCGTGTGTTTCATATAATTTTCAAATTCTTTTTTACTACATAACGTAGAGCAATTATCTCTCCAAAAATTATTTACATCTATTGAATTTAACTTAAATAAAATAAAAGTATTGGCATTGTTTCTTATTGAGCGTCGAGGGAGTTGAAAATATGATTGACTAAGATATATACAATTACAAGAAGAATGTCTCCCTCTTGTATAGTAGCTATCCATTACTGTTTGGTTTCTCTCATTAACACAATCATCAAAGATGACAAGGTTCTTTTTTGATTTATCTAAATCTTGAGGTGAAGGTATATCATCCGTATTATCACTGAGAATACAAGTTATGGGTTTCGATTTTGATTTCTGTATATCACAAAATAATTGTATTATATCATCAATATTATAATCATTTAGTTTGTTTTGAAGTTTAAATAAACCGATAATGTCTTCCTTTTTAAGACCCGCATTAAAACCCTGTGAGAGTAGTTGATACTCGGGTTGAAAACTTGACTTTGTAAAAATTATTAAATTATCATAATCTAAAAAATTAGAACCAAGGAGCATCTTTAAAAGTAAACAGGTTTTTCCACATCCGCTTGAACCAACTATTAGACATCTCAATGAATTTGGAATGTTTTTATGGTTATTAAATTTTATCTTATTTTCCCAAACGGGTAAAAAATCATTCATTTATATATTTGGAAAACAAGTTATCCAACTTTTTTTGAGCTATTTGAGAAACTCTATATTTTATCCTGAGTTCGGGTTTAATTTCAAAATAATCCATTATTTTATTTATATAGTATCTTGTATTAACATTTCCATTAAAATTATTTTGAATAATAAATATCATTAAACCCTTATACATTTCCTCAATACAATTAGTCTCTTCCCTTGAAAGAAATGGTGTATTATCATCACAATACTTAACATTCATCTCTCTTATTAATCTTGTAAAGTAATTCATTTTTGGTTCTAATTTAAAAGAGTTATATATTTTTTTATATTTCTTATTATCATTAATTAAAATTAAATCACAGAAAATACATTGTTTATATGAATCCTCATCATTAAGCCCCACTCTATCACAAGCCGGACAATTCTCTAATTTATCATATGGAGAGTCTGGAAATTCTAAATATCCTTCAGAACTTATCATATTTATGTGGTAAATTTTTACTTAAACTAAACGCAAGTTTATTCATTAATAAATACAATGTTTCAAAGCACAAAAGACAAATTTCAATCAATCTCTACTTCGGTGGAAGATATAGAAAAATATGTCAAAGATGTTAAATTGAACAAAGATAAATATGGAAATTTTTGGGTAAAACCAGTTATGGAAAATAACATGAGCCCCTCTATTTCATTTAAAGGAAGAGCTCTAACTATACCTGGAAAGACATCCATTAAAGTAAATCTAACAAAAGTTTCTCCTCTACTCCTGGCAATTTATTCAAAGCTTGAAAAAGTGATTGACCACGATACTTTGAAAAAGAATGATAAGACCATTAATAATTCTAGAGGAGACATTTGTATTTTCTTTAATAATCCAAAGGGTGTAGATCTAAGTAAAATGAATGATGTTAATATTTCTGGTGAAATGTCATTTCGTTCTATGATAGTTAGAGATTATTTAAAGATAACTTTTGATATAAAAATTGTAGAGATTGAATCTGTTAATGAAAGAAAGTATATAGATATTGATGGGAATATTTTTCTTGCTAATTAAATATGAGTCAATACAGCAGTGAAGATTTTACTATTTCATTGAACTCAGACGATAGTGATGATAGTATTTCATTGAACTTGGACGATGGTGATGATAGTATTTCATTGAACACAGATGATAGTTATGATACTAATAGTTTGTGCTCAAATGATAGTTATGAGAGTAGCTTTATTGATGACTCTGAGTATGATTCTGAGTATTCATGTGATAGTTATGACTTAGATGATTCTGAGTGAAAAAGTGTTTTAGTTTAAGCACAGCGATATATATAAAACGGAGCTGTAAAGCTCAAAAGTGTTTTATTTTAAGCACAGTGATATATATAAAACACCACGTTTTCTCACGCTATAAATATGGTTTATTGTGATACTTGCGAGAAGGAAGTAAAATATTATAAACAACATATTCTCACCGCAAAACATACATACAACATTTTAAACAAACTTTCCCCTCTTCCACCTGAAACAAAACACTGTTCTACATGTAATAAAAATATCCTCAAGAAAGGCTTCAAAATACATCTTAAAACAAATCTACATTTATCAAATTTTATCACAACTAAAAACTCTGATGGAGCATTCAAAGGACATATTAAAATAAGAGTCTTTAACTTCAAACCTCCTGAACCAGAGTCTATAGTTGATGCTGTAGAAATAGTTAAACCTGCTGTTCAAACGTTGATTGAAAAAACACTAAAGGAAATGAAACCACTTAAATTTTATATGGGAGTAAAAT
Organism: Myxine glutinosa; assembly: GCF_964187855.1. Taxonomy (NCBI): domain Eukaryota; kingdom Metazoa; phylum Chordata; class Myxini; order Myxiniformes; family Myxinidae; genus Myxine; species Myxine glutinosa. The sequence continues at coordinate 949,304 of NC_136263.1, read as the reverse complement.
TAGAAATGACAAAGGATGAAGGAGTTATAGATGCACCATACATGAGAACTGAGCCACACTTTATATCTTCATATCAAGATTTTAAAACATCAGGAGTCTATGATGAACTTATTAAACAAGAGCAAGATGTGGATAATTCAATCGTAGGAAGTGGATTCAATATAGGAAAAATTATTTACATAGACATTCATATTCTTAAATCAGATCCTCTAAAAGCTTCTTCTTACATTGATTTACCCAGTGTTATCAAAAATAGAAAAGCAGTTATCAATATCAAAAATAAAGACAATAAATGTTTTCTCTGGTCTATTTTAGCACACTTACATCCTCCACATTTTCATGATGAAAGAGTATCTCATTATAAAAAATATGAGAATACATTAAATACGAAAGATCTAAAGTTTCCGATGACTTTAAATGATATTCCTAAATTTGAAAAGATGAATAATTTATCAGTTAATGTTTATGGTCTAACAGAAACAAACAACATTCAGGTTTTAAAGCTTTCTGACAATTGTAAACAAACTCATATTAATCTTCTATATTTTAATTCAGACGAAAATTCACATTATACATACATCAAAGATATTGCTAAATTAATAAAACCACAAGTCTGTAAGAGAACAAATAAAATAGATATTTGTTTGCGTTGTCTTAACTTCTTCAATTCACAAGAAAGATTAGATAAACATTCAAATTATTGTGGCGAACATAAATCAACGGTAATCAATATGCCTAAAGAAGGCTCAAAGATCACATTCAAAGATGAAAATAAAAAGATCAAACATCCATTTGTTATATATGCTGATTTTGAAAGTATTTTAGAAAAAATTGATACTGCTTCTCAAGATCCAAAAGAATCATACACAAATAAATATCAAAAACATACTCCTTGTGGTTTTTGTTATTATATCAAATCATCCGTTGGTGATAAATAAAACAAGTTAGAGATGTATAGAGGCTCAAATACCCCAGAGGAGTTTGTGAAACGACTAGAAAAAGACTGTGTTCGATTAACCAAGATAATGAGAGAAACCAATAAACCAATGTCCTTAACAAGTAAAGAAAAAAGGGAATTTATAAAAAACAATGTCTGTCATATTTGTGAGGAGAAAATTGGTAAAGGTCTAAAGGTTAGAGACCATTGTCATCTCACTGGTAAATATAGAGGTCCGGCTCATCAAAGTTGTAATATTAATTATCAACTCCCCTCTTTCATTCCTGTCTTTCTTCATAACAACGCTCATTATGATACACATCTATTTATCAAGGAACTCTCAAAGACTTCTGGAAGTATCTCAGCAATTCCAAACACGGATCAGAAATACATTTCATTCACAAAAACAATTCACACATCTCCTATTACTCATATCAGATTTCTTGATACATTTAAATTCATGGCAAGTCCATTGGTTAACTTGGTTCAAAATCTAAAAGAGTTTCCATGTCTTTCAGAGTATTTTTTAGATAAAGATTTTCTAACACAAAAGGGAATTTACCCCTATGACTATATGGACTCATTTGAGAGATTCAATGAAACACAACTTCCTTCAAAAGAAAATTTCTATAACAAATTAAATAATAGTCATATATCTGATAAAGATTATGTACACGCACAAAATGTTTGGGAAAAATATAACATCAAGAATCTTGGCGAGTATCACGATTTGTATCTCAAAACTGATGTGCTTTTATTGGCCGATGTATTTGAAGCCTTTAGATCTGTTTGTCGCACTGGATATGGATTGGATCCTGCTCACTACTACACAGCACCTGGATTGGCCTGGAGTGCGATGTTGAAAATGACAAAACAAGATTTGGATTTGATAACCGATGTTGATATGCTTTTGATGATTGAAAAGGCAAAAAGAGGTGGAATTTCACAAGTCTGCTCGAGTAGATACGCAAAAGCAAATAACAAATATCTTCCAAATTATGATCCAACGAAAGAGAGTTCTTACTTGATGTACTATGACGCGAACAACCTGTATGGCTGGGCAATGTCTCAGGCTCTTCCTTATGGAAAACTTAGATGGGTAAAGGAAAAAGACTACAAAAACGTTTTACAAGATGTATGTATCTCTACACAAAAAGAATTGGATGAAGAAAAAGTTGGTTATTATTTTGAAATTGATTTAAAATATCCAGAGGAACTCCATAACCTACACAAAGATCTCCCATTTGCTTGTGAGAAAGCAAGTCCAAAGAAAGAATGGTTGAGTGATTATCAACGATCGTTTGATATAGGTGAATCAACAGAAAAATTACTTACTACATTATATAACAAGAAAAATTATGTTCTACACCAAAGAAATTTGCGACAATATTTATCAAAAGGTCTAAGAGTAGAGAAGATCCATAGGGTTCTAAAGTTCAATCAAAGTCATTGGTTAAAGGGGTACATTGATTTTAATACACAAAGAAGAACAGAGTCAAAAACAGATTTTGAGAAAGACTTTTATAAATTGATGAATAATGCGGTCTTTGGTAAGACTATGGAGAATGTGAGGAAAAGACAAAATATCAGACTATCAACATCTTGGGAACAAGCATCAAAATTAATTAATAGACCGTGTTTTACTCGAGCTGAGGTCTTTACTGAGAACTTTTGTGCGATCCATTTGATTAAAGAGAGTATTGAAATGAACAAACCTATTTATATTGGAACAACAATTCTTGATTTATCAAAGTCATTAATGTATGATTACTTTTATAATAACTTGAGGAAGAAATATCAAAATGATGTTAATCTACTTTATATGGATACAGATAGTTTTATTTTGAAAATTAATACCAACGATGTTTATTCAGACATGAAAAGAGACATTAATATCTATGACACGAGTAATTACAGTCCAGAGAGTGAGTTGTTCTCTTCTAAAAATAAAAAGGTGATTGGAAAGTTCAAGGATGAATTAGGAGGAAATGTTATGAGTGAATTTGTGGGATTGAGGTCAAAGGCTTATGCTTATAAATACATTGTGAATAACGTTGAAAAGACTGATAAGAAGTTAAAAGGTGTAAAGAAAAATGTTATTAAAGAAACAATAAACTTTAAGGATTATTATAACTGTTTAACAACAAAGAAAGAAGAGTTTAGAAAGATTAATGGAATAAGAAGTTATAAACATCAATTATATTCAGAAGAGATAAATAAGAAAGCATTGGGGGCTTTTGATGATAAGAGGTTTATTTTAGAAAATGGAATTGATAGTCTCCCTTATGGTTATATAAGTATATAAGTGATAAGATATATATATAAGTGATAAGATATATATATAAGTGATAAGATATACATAAGTGATAAGATATATATAAGTGATAAGATATATATAAGTGATAAGTTAAAAAGGGGGGGGGTTGGGGATTTTAACGGGCTACCGCCGCCTTTTTTACTATTATATAAATGATAGAACCAAGTATCAACCAGACTAAAGAGTGGAGGTGTAATCAACCTTGGTATATAAATGGAAAACATAATGAATGTGAAAAATATCAAATAGGTATAATTGAAAAGGCAACTGGTAAAAAAGTTCACAAAACAAATAAGAGAATTAATTTAAATACCGGTGAATTGGGTAAAAAAGATGGAAATATTTTTGAGTGGACGGAAAACTTTGATGGTTGTCAGGAAAATATATACTTTAATTTAAAAATGGTATGTGGCACTGGAGGCGCTCAAGCAAGAACATTGAGGGAGGTTTACCATTTTATCTTAGCTCAGTTAAAATATCTTAATAAAGAACCAAACTCAAACATATTTTTTGTTAATATATTAGATGGTGAAGAGAGTTGTAGGAGAATTAAATTATTTCCCACGCATAAACAAATATTTGTAGGGTCGTTGTTTGAGTGGGTTATATTCACCAGATGATATTAAGAGTAAAAGGTTAAAAGGTCCATGAGGTCAGAAGGATCACAGGTGTTTAAGTGGTCTAATGAATAAGGATAACATGTCAAAAGGTTAGAAGGTTCGTAAAGAACAGGGTGAGAGAAATATAGGTGTTTAGGGGCAATGAGGGAGGGAAAGAATTAATATGGAAGTGAATGGGTCAATGTTTGAGTGGGTCAAAGATTAATCTGCCAGATGATATGTAGAAGAAGGATGATAGGTCTATAAGAGAAAACAAATATTTGTAGTGTTTGAGTGGTCTAATGAACAACATTAAGGATAGGTACTACAGACAAAAGGTTCATAAAGATGAGGGTGGGAGAAATAGAGGTGTTTATGATTTTTGAAAAAGACAAGGGGGTAAATGACATTAGATAGGGATTTCACATGTTAAACGGAGGTGTCCCAGAAGCAACATTATTACACTACTGCCATCAGTCAGCTGGAATGTAGCTTGGCCCAGATGACGGCTGACTTGAAGGGCCGAGGACCAGAAGGAGCACAGTTTGTTTTCACGAGGGCAATGGGCTCTGACCCAATCCGAGACCTGGATGGTTGGCGTATTACCCCTGTGTGCCCTGTCAAAGCGCTGCTTCATCTGGCGTTGGTGCTTGTTAACCACCGCCTGAGTGTTGTGAGCCGGAGCCTGAGCTGCTGAGTGCCGGAGCCTATCCAGGGGAGGCTGCAGTTCACGGCCGAACATCAGTGATGCCGGTGAGACCCTGGTGGTGGAGTGTTGCGTTGCTCTATAGTGTAGCAGTGTCTGGAGTAAAGTCGTTTGAAAAGTGCAGCCCTCGGCCAGGTGTGCTCAGGTGCTGTTCTTCAGCGTTTGATTGAAACGCTCTATTCCCCCTTTAGCCTGGGGACGATAGAATGCTGTGCAGATGTGGCGAACCCCACGGTACTTTAGAATGAAAAAAAAACTCTATTGAGGTGAATTGAGGCCCATTGTCAGTGGGGATGGCCTAAGGTAGCCCCCAGCGTGCAAAGAGCATGCCCAGGATGTCAACTATTGCTCTAGTTGTGACTGTCCCCACGGGGGTCACTTCCTGCCATTTGGCGTGCAGGTCATAGGCCACCACCAGAAAGCGCTGGTGATGAGGTACACTATGGATTTCACCACAAATCTCTAATTGAATAGGTTCCCACGGCTGGGTTGGCCAGACGAGTGGCTGCAAGAGAGGCAGAGCTGGAGGCCCGGTTTTGCCGCTGACTTTGCAGGCATTTCCCAGGGCTCGTCCTTTCTGAGCAGCTGGCAGAGCGGCGCAGTCCTTTCCCATAGTTTCAATGTCCCGGTCGATCCCTAGCCACCACACCAGGTCCCGACACCTCTGTTTGAGCTTCACTATGCCCAAGTGACCTTCATGTGCCATCCTCAAAACACGTGCACGCAAGGCACTGGGGACAACTGTGCAGAGTCTGCGAGCCACACAGGTGTTGTTCCAGCAGGACAGGTCCACTTTGACCAGGGCAAATGGTGTCAGCTCCTCTGGCATGCGGGATGGCCATACAATCCTGATGTATGTGCAGAGTGTTGAGAGGATGGGGTCCTCAGAGGCCTGCTGGAGTTCCTGGAGGGACACCGTGGCTTGGAGAGGAGAGTAAAGCAGCCGAATGAGGTAGTGCTCCCCACTGTCAGAGCAGATGGTCGAGGCCGGGGTGTCAACGGAGTGGAAGAGTAGGTCTGCCACCACATTGTCCTGCCCAGGCATGAACTGTAACTGAAAGTTGTATTGGTAGAGGCGTTCGGACCACCGGTGCAATCGGAACGGTCTGTGGCCCATGCCAGAGGTAGCCAGCAGGACTGTGAGAGCTTGGTGGTTGGTGCGGAGGGTGAACGAGCGGCCATACAGATACATATACCACCGTTCACAAGCCCAGACACAGGCCAGCGCTTCACATTCACCCACAGAATACTTTTGTTCTGTAGGGGCCAGAGCCCAGGAGGCAAAGGCAATGGGCTTCTCCACCCCATCCTGCAGCTGTGAGAGCACAGCCCCCACGGCAGCGGCTGATGCATCGCAGGTGAAAAGGGTAGGGCTGGTGAGGTTGAAGTGAGCCAGGACAGGTGGCATGGTAAGCTGAGACTTCAAGAGGCAGACAGCCCCAGCGCAGGCCGGCGTCCAATCCCAGGGCTCGTCCTTTCAGCTGGCAGAGTGGCGCTGTCATAGTGAAGTATTGGGGCAGGGACCATAGGTAATAGGCTGTCAAGCCAAGGAAAGAAGTGACATGGGCAGCTGATGTGGGCTCCAGGATGCGGTGGATGGCCTCGATGTTGGACTGAAGTGGGGAGATGCCACTAGCTGACAGGCGAAGTCCCACAAACTCAATGTCCGGCACAATTAACCTACACTTTTCACCATTCAATGTGAGATTGTGTTTGGCGAGCGCCTGAAACATTCTGTGCAGGCGCTCATTGTGGATGGGTGCATCAGGCCCATGTACGACAATGTCATCTAGGTAAACTGCCACTCCTGGAATCCCTGCGAGGATGGAGGACATCACTTTCTGAAAGCAGCTTGGGGCTGAGCTGAGCCCAAAAGGCATCCCAGTGTAGCAGAATACTCCAGCATGGGTGACAAACGCCGTGAGGTCCCTGCTATCGGGGTAGAGGGGCACCTGACGATATCCTTGGTGAAGGTCCAACTTAGAAAAAACAGTTGAGGTGGTCAGTTCCTCAGATGAACTGGGTGGTCAGTTCCTCAGATGTGGGCAGGGTGTATTTGTCTGGGATAACAGCCCTGTTTACTGCACGAAGGTCCACACAGATATGCAGTCCTCCTGACTTGTTCCTGGCAACCACCAAGTTGGAGATCCAAGGGACTGCATTGACCGGTTCAATAATTCCACCTTCCAACAGGAGCTTGAGTTCAGCAAACACTTCGTCACAAAGAGCGAGCGGAACGCATCACAGTGGCTGGATGACTGGGATCACCGTAGAGTTCAGCCGGGGCTGGTGGGCAAAGGCAGTGAGGCAACCAGTCCGTTAAACAGCGCGGGCCATTCCTGCTGCCACGGGGAAGCGACCTGCAGAACAGCTGACCCACTGGCATCCATCAGGGAGAAACCGAGCTTTGTCAAGAGGTTGAGGCCTAGGAGGTTCGCACCCCGCCGGGCAATGTGGAATGTGAACGCAGTCAGATGCTTGGTGCCGTAGCACACAGGCAGCTTGAGGGTGCCCACAATGTCGATTTTGGAACTGCCATACCTGCAGAGGGCAGTAGAAGGGCTAGGTAGTGGCTGATGAGCGAAAAAACGTTTATAAGTGTCCAGGTTGAGCAGAGATACTGTAGCCCATGTGTCCAATATCAGGGGCACACATACATCATCTAGCTGAACGGCACAGGACTTGAAAGCCACCGGTCTGGAGCACACATTGTGTATAATGGTGGGCACTGTGTGGGGAGGTTGAAGCCTTTGTGGTGCTGGCGTCGTAGCAGGGGCAGAGTGACACACTTGAGAAAAATGATTTAGTTTGCAGAGTGACACACTCATTCCAACCCCCCTGCAAGACCATGGCTTCAGTGTCATTACACACAGGTGTGTTCCTCAATTAGGCAGCGGGGAGGTACCATACAACCAGATGGTGGGGCCGCTTCAGGCTATGGAGCCGCAGTCCAAAAACAAGTCACCCGAATTACGACTCCTACACTGCCCCCCCCCCCTCTCCCCATTCAACTCTCGTCCCCTGACAGCCAAACAGCTCCTTAGCTGAATGCAAACTCAGAGGTCTCCGCAACATCCAGGCTCCCTTTGCCTCAGGCACTCATAGCCTCTTCCAGGTTGCCAAGGGTCCCCAAACCCGCTGGTCGCCTAAAGACCCCCCTCCGACGGGTCTCCAATTCCAGACACCACTGGCTGCCATGGACAAATTACCTCAGGGGGTCCGCAGTCACCGCTCCTCCAGCGCTTGATCCATTCCTGCGGACACACATACCTTCCCCCCCACCCACAAAATCCAAAATGATATTCCCTCCCCCGTTGCCAATCAATTCTCAAACACTGCAGTGCAAAAAGACCATGTCATTGTGTTTCGACACTGCCATGGCCTGCTTACATGTGATGTAATTCTCCTTCACACTTCCAAACACAACTCAACTCTTTTATATGACACACACAAAACCTTTTACACATTTAACAAATGCCACCCACAAGACACTTTGTTGCATTCAAACTTCCCCCCTCACCGACCATGTAATCACTCTCGCCCGTCCCCACTCAAAATTACCCATGTCCCAATTTCTGAGTAAGTACTGAACACTCGGGACAGTACATCTCAAGGCACCTTACCTTATGTGCAGGTCATCACAGGTTGGTCTGGTCCAAGAGTGCCATCCACCCTGCCGAATTTTAAATTTATCCCATGGGGCCAATCAATTTCCACAAATTTTCCTTTTAACCGGCTGTACTGGCATGCATGTGGATTCGCGCCTCCTCCGGTGGTGACCTCTACTACACTACTACACTACCACACTTGGCCACAACAGCTCCGCCCCTCTACAGTGTGAGGGCTATCGGGTAAGTTGAACAGCCGAACCGCCAACATGGCCCACGAGGGTCCACAAGGGTGCGACTCACCATCCATCCTTTGGCCCGCTGTGAGGACCACGGCTCCACTAGCCCAAGCTGGCCAATGTGGTGAGCACATGCTGCCAAATCCGCGATTCCCAAGGCCTCGGACCTGGAGGCACGGCCGTAGTGCGTGGCATCCACACAGCCATGTCCCCTGCACCTCCACACATCCCCGTCTGACCAAATGCAGCCCCCCCCCCCCCCCCAGTGCCCAACCACATATGACCTCACCCAGGGTGTATTTGACAGTCGTGTTCCACCAGGGGACTCAATCCCAGAAGACACTGGTCGCACACCTCGACCACCCATGCCCCCACATTGACCCCCTGACTGCCCGAAACTCCATCTCTACAACCCGCTGCCCAATATTGGAGCCGTCACCACCGTAGCCAGTTGAAGGCTGTGTCCTGCTACTCCTCCGCTTTTGTCCCAGCCTCCAACACTTTGGTCTAACACACCTGGATCAATAATGGTGTCACTGGCCCCAGTGTCCACCATGGACTTACAAAATTCCCCCTCAATTTTGCATTTAATCCCCAAATTACCCATGCCAATTTTTCTTACAATTCACTATTTTCACCAAAGAAGGGTGCTTCTCCATACACTTGACAGTCGAGCATGGCCCCGTATGCTCGGATAGTTCTAATTTCCCAATCAAACCCAGGGCTCTGTGGAAGTATAAAAATATATATATGTTCTCATATCCTTCTAAGGACAGAATGTGTTTTTCCTGTGTAATGCTTGTGGAAATGGAACCTGGATGGGGAAGAAACCATCTGGGAAATGGCTTGCTGTCAATGTTTCTGACAAAACCAGGCGCTGGGCGAATCCCTCCTCTCTCAGGTCATGAGAGAATGACCTTTCCCAGAAACTGGAATGAAGTGTTTCTAGTTCCCAACGATAAGCAGCTGTTCTGGGGCCTTAAGGGCTGTTAAAATAGGAAACAGATACCTCAGGGCACCTCGATGTCTGGGGCAAGGGGCCTTGGGCTGAACTCTGCATTCCAATGCTCTGACATGAAAAGGAGCAAAGTTCTATTTAATGAGAGGCTCGGAGAGATCAAGAGAACTGGACTGGGGATCATCGGAGGAAGCAGGAAGGAGAGAGAGCAGAACGTCGCGTCATGTGTTTGATTTTAAAGTATAACTATATAACTAGTTTGAAACTTAATAACTCGCTGGCTTCCGGTCCGGTCTGGAGAGGACGCTGGCGTTACTTGTTCGCCGCTTCTCCGACTGGGCCATTGTACATAGTTTGCTTTTCTGGTGGTCGTGGCGGATTTTTGACCGTTGGGTCTGCCCTCTGCTCTGTCCCGGCTCTGCTCCTGGCTTCGCCTGCCCGGCTCCTCCACTGTTTCCTCAGGCCCGCTCCCGTTGTTTGCGGCGGTGGCTGTTTGTCGCTGTGGTCTTGATTAGCGGCTGCAGTCGTTTGCCGCTGCGTTTGCCGCTTTGCCTCCTCGACCTTGGCCTCGTACTCGTCCCTTCGCTCCTGCCTGGCATGGCTCTGAGGTACTCCGCCGCAAGGCTTCTTCTGCTCAATACCCGCTCCACCCCATCATGCATCTCTGCCATCAAATCAAATGGACTCCTCCGACGACCCAGGTACATTCACCGTGGCTCCGGTCGTAAGTTTGTTTATTTGCAATCAGGTCACTCCATCCCCGTCCTCTGGTCGGCTCAGCGCACTCTCACTCTTCGTCCCAGCGCACCTGGTCACAGCAACGCACACGATCGCACCTCCTGCCTACGAACCCTGGCTAAATCACCTGAATTCATCCCTGCTGTTCAAAACAACATCAAGCTCACCCTGTTCAACACCCGGTCCCTCAACAACAAATGCCTCATCCTGAACGAATACATCCTGGATAACAAACTGGACTTTCTCTGTCTCACCGAAACCTGGCAACAACCTCTGGACTACTACACACTTAACCTCACCACACCCAATGGATATTCCTACGTCAATAAACCACGCTCGGAGGGCCGAGGTGGTGGAATTGCCGTTATCCACCGTCAAGACATCAAGACCAACCTCATCTCCATCTCATCTGCTCCATCATTTGAACACCTGGCTTTAAAACTCTCTGGTCGCACGCAGTCAGTCATGGCTGTCGTCTACCGCCCTCCCAAACCACACCCATCATTCCTGTCTGACTTCTCCTACTTTCTGACCCAGCTATGTTCCCTCTCCCCCTCAATCCTCCTCCTTGGTGATTTCAATATCCACATGGACTCCACTGACTCCACAATAACCACTGACTTCACTGATTTACTCACCTGCTTTAACCTCACTCAACATGTCGACTTTCCTACCCATATCCGTGGTCACATTTTGGACCTTGTCTGCTCCACTGGATTAAATTTGCACCATCTCTATGGCTCTGACCTCACCCTCTCTGACCACTTAGCCATCACTCTGACCATCAACATCCCCGCCCCAACACCAAGGCATTATCGCACAATCAACTTCCGTAAGCTAAACGCTCTTTCACCTACCTCATTCTCATCCACCCTCTCTGAAAAAATGTCCACTTCTCCCTTCATTGACCTCCACACCCCTTCTGACCTCACTGACTACTACAACCACACTCTCTCCTCCTGCCTTGACCAGCTTGCACCTGTAAAAACCAAAACAGTTTCTTTCACCCATTCTGCTCCCTGGTTTACCCCTGAACTCCACCTGATGAAAACTCGTGCTCGCCAACTTGAAAGACTCCGCAATAAAACGGGTCTCACAGTTCACTCCCAAGCCTACAAGGACCACCTACAACACTACAAAGATGCCCTCTCCCGCGCCCGCTCTGCCTACTACTCTCAAATTATCCACTCTGGCTCCGGAAACCCAAAAGCACTCTTCTCGACAATAAACAAACTCCTCCGCCCCCTGAACACCACCACCCAGTCATTCACAGTAGACAACTGCATCTCCTTCCTCTCTTTCTTCCAACGCAAAATTGACAACATCTACAACAGCTTGACCACCGCCGCACCCGCTCCCCCTCCAACCACCTGCCCCCCCTTGTCCTGCCATCCCCTGTCTCGGTTCTCCCCAATCTCCCCTACTGACCTCTCTGAACTCCTCATAGGAATGAAAACTGCCACCTGCACTCTTGACCCCATCCCCTCCAGCTTTGTCAAAGCCTCCCTCCCTGCTCTCTCTCCACTTATCATTGCAACAATAAACTCCTCCCTGTCTACAGGCATCGTCCCACCTTCCCTCAAAATTGCTGCTGTTACCCCCATTCTAAAAAAACCTGGTCTAAACCCTGACACCCTAAACAACTTCAGACCCATCTCCAACCTACCCTTTCTGTCAAAAGTTTTGGAATGCGCTGTAGCCACTCAACTCAAACATCATCTCTCTGCCAATAACCTGTATGAAACATTCCAATCCGGATTCCGGTCCAACCACAGTACTGAAACTGCTCTCCTCAAAATCACCAACGACCTTCTCCTCTCCTCTGACGCTGGCAACCTCAACATTCTCGTCCTCCTCGACCTCAGCGCTGCCTTTGACACCATCGATCACACTATCCTCCTCACCCGACTTGAATCCACCTTTAACGTTACCGGCACTGCCCTCTCTTGGATTAAATCATACCTCTATGACAGATGCCAGTTCATCTCCATCAATAACTGCAAATCCCCCACTGCTCCCCTCCCCCAAGGTGTCCCCCAAGGTTCAGTTCTTGGCCCCCTCCTCTTCATCCTTTACCTGTCCCCGCTCGGTCACTTAATCCGCCGTCATGGTCTCCAATTCCACTGCTTCGCCGATGACATCCAGCTTTTCATCTCCACCAAGTTCGTCTCCACTGACACCCACTCTATCCTGACAAACTGCATCACTGAAATAAAATCCTGGCTTCAAATCAACTTCCTCAAGCTTAACTGTGATAAATCTGAAATAATCATCATTGGCCCAAAAACGCTCACAAAATCCACCCATAACTTTGCCCTCAACATCGACGGTATCCCAGTATCCACCTCCCCTCACATCCGGAATCTTGGCGTCATCTTTGACCAAACCCTTTCCTTCGACAAATACACTAAACAGATCACAAAGTCAGCCTTCTTTCACCTGAAAAACATTGCCCGTCTCCGCTCATCCCTCTCCTCCACGGCTGCAGAAACCCTCATCCACGCCTTCATCACCTCCCGTCTGGACTACTGCAATAGCCTCCTCTATGGTTCACCCTCAAAAATCACCAATAAACTCCAATACATTCAGAACTCCGCTGCCCGTCTACTCACCCATTCCCGGACCCGTGACCACATCACCCCCGTCCTTTACAAGCTTCACTGGCTCCCCATCCCCCAGAGAATCCAGTACAAAATCCTCCTCTTGACATACAAAGCCCTCCATAACCTGGCCCCATCCTACCTGGCTGACCTCCTCTCCAGACACACTCCCACCCGCAACCTCCGCTCTGCTGGTACAAACCTCCTGACCCCCTCCATCCGGACCAAATTCAGATCCTGGGGGGACAGGGCCTTCTCCATCGCTGCGCCCACCCTCTGGAACTCACTACCTCACACCATCAGAGACTCCTCCTCACTCACCACATTCAAAACATCACTAAAGACCCACCTGTTCAACACTGCATTCAACATTCAACCCACAGCATTTAACCCCTGACTATCTCTTCTCCTTCTCCCTCCTTTTGCTTTAAATATTTCCCTATTGATTCTTGTCTTTTTTGCAATTGTTGTTTTCATGTATTGTTATGCATTATGTTTGCCACTCTGTCAAAGCGCCTTTGGGCTTCTGGAAAAGCGCTATACAAAATAAATGAATTATTATTATTATTATTATTATAACTATATTTTCGTGGAACTGTTCGTTGCAAGAGTTTAATAAATCTATATTTAAACTGAGCGAGTTTTCATGAGTCTCATTGAAATGTGTCCAAGAGGTCACAACAAAGTTCTTTGACAGCTCTCTTCCCAAACCGAGAGTCCACAAATCAGAGCGGAACATCTGTGGAAGATCATGCTCACACCATCATGTTCCACAGATGCTCCAATGGTTGTCCAGTTGGCTATACCGTTCCTGTCCATGCGGTTCGAACCAAATCCATAGACCAGCACAGCATGGCAGGTCACCACATGCTGGCTGTCCCAGAGTCTCAGGGAGAGGCTGCCAGGCCGCATGCCCGGGTGGTTACCTCATCAGGCCCTCGTTGGCCGTCCGTGGTGCCGCCACCAAAGCATGGCCCACAACACATCCCCCCTAGTGGTCCTCATGATACATCATGCCAGGTGCCCAGGAGTAACCACCTCGGACCCCCAGAGGTCTGAACCTCCTCCAGGTTCAGGCGACCCTGCCGGCCCGAGACACTCGCTCGGGCGGCGCCCCGATGGACAAGGGATGCCACACTCCACCAGACCCCTCGTGGGGCCCGGGTCATACCACGACACCCATGGTCGGACCACACATCCAAATACTGCCAGCGCAGCTCCCCCAGCTGCCTGGCATAATCCAATTTCGAAAGGGGAAATTTTCCCCAAGGTCGACCCAATGACCTCCCATGGTCTGAATTCCACAGCCCGGAAACCAATTCCCTCCAAGGCTGTTCCAAATCAAATTCCCATTTAAATTCGAGTTTAATTTTCATTTAAAATTTTTTGGCATCATGTGCCCAACCGCAGCTGCAGCAGGTTGCAACCCCTCTTTCAGGTTTTTCTGCCCTTCCCTGCAGCTGTTCCAAATTTGCTATGGGGATCGCTTTTTCCAAGGCTCTATTTCCAGGTCCCCCATGTCTGAATCCAGCTCGGGGCCAATTTATCCCCCCAACTAGGTACTCAATTTCGGAACCTCCTGTGCCCAATTGTGGTTCGTGGTGAGGGTCCCCTGGGTTACTTCAATTTCATCCTGGGGATATCCAATGGACTGACTCACCTCATCTCCCAGACGCTGTTGGACTCGAGCAAACTCTACCTTGATGGTATTGTCCCAGGTGTTCAGCCGCTCCTGTAACACTTCATCCACTCCATCCCCAATCAATTCTGACCCCCACAAGCCTTTACCAACAAACACCCACTCTTGCTCTGCAATTCGGGCTTCCAAACATTTTACCTTCTCAGCCAATTCACCCTCCTGTTGTTTAAAGAGTCCCCATTCTACCTGTTGTCGCATTCTGGCATCCACACAGGTGCGATAGCCATCCAGGCCCTCATTTAACAAACACTTCCCTTTCTGTTTTGTCTTGAATTCCCCAAGTCTGTCCTTGATTTGACCAGCCATTCTCGCCTCTATGCCATCAATTCGTTCCCCCAGTTATTGTGCTATCCCCTCCCTAATTCCATTCATATTAGCCTCCATTCCATCAATTTTGTTTTCCAATCGTTCCCCACGCTCATTCTGAGCATTAATTTGTTCTTTCAATTCATTCACATCTTTCCTTTGTTCATTGATATTAATAATAATAATAATAATGCATTTATTTTATACCCTCCATTTTACTATTCACTTCCATTAATAATTTAAACATGGCCTGGAAACCCATCGGATGTGCTCCCCGCGTCTCAGACTCCGACATTACGGGAGAGGGAGTTTGAACGCTCGGGACGGGGAGGTTCCAGCCCTACCTTCGTAAAAATCTACCCCCGGCCCGCTTCCGCATCCCTCAGAACCTTCCATCTGCTCCTCGATTTCACGCACGTCCGCCATTTCGTGCTGACGAGCAGTTTTTCCACGCGCGCTAAATTTACCTCAGAAAAAAAGGAATGTAAATGTCGGGACGCGCTGCCTTGCGCTCTTTCCCGACACCATCAACTAAAAGTGTAGACTCCCCGGTCACTACGATCACCTCCCCCTCGATGAGAGAAAGTCGACTGTTTGAAATTTTGAGTTCAAAAGCTGAGTGCAATTTCTACCTTCTGTAGAATAGGGAATCTATTACAAGCTTCCTTGAATTGTTCCACAGGTACAGCAGAGAAGTCACCGGACACGAGAGCCACCATTTCTACATCCGGTTTGTGGTAAGGTTCTGTCATGGGGAATGGTAACCGAGATAAACAGTCTGCAGTCACGTTTTGATGGCCAGGTTGTATACAATTTTATATTGTGTGGTTCGTGTGCAGCCACCCGGCTGCTGGTTGCATCATTTTCCTGTGGGCGCGTCTGTTGCTGATGCAAATCCTCTCTATAACCAATATTATCAGGTACTCATTTTGCTGACCTCGGAAGGATAACTAGCTGAATCAACCCCTCTTGGCGTTAATGCAACGGGATTCGAATTCAGGACCTTAGGAACCCGAAGCCGCTGCCCTAAACATTAGGCCAACACCAGGTATAATTTCATAGTTAAACGACAGTAAGCGTGCAGACCAATGTGCAATTTTCATTCCAGCTCGACCAAGACCTTTTGAAGAGAGTAGTGTGGTCAGTGGACTGTGGTCTGTACGCAGGATAAATATCTGACCCCCACAGGTAAATACGCCATTTCTCAGTTGGCCAGATGCAGGCAAGTGCTTCCTTCTCTACTGTAGAGTACTTGCGTTCACATTCTGTGAGCATTTGTGAGGTGAATGCTACTGTTTCCTCTGTAGAGTCCTCATGAAGTTGAGTGAGCACTGCTCCGAGTCCATACTCAAATGCGTCTGTGGTCACAATGGTAGTCAGAGTAGGGTCAAACAAAGAAAGTGCAGAGCTGTTAGTAATTCATTGTTTTACCCTTTCAAATTGAGTGTGTGCAGCATCGGCCCAGGAGAAGTCAGCATTCTTGCCAGGTTCTTGGCGAGCCTGTGAAAATGTTGGCTTTGCAGGTTCATTTGACATGTCCCTGTGTATGGGGTCGTGTCTGTATTGCTCCGCTCTGGTACGTGCAGGTATTGTATTTACATCCTGGGAGGACATTGATGTGCCGTATGTAATAGGTTTCCCTTCCGCCATGGCCGATTCGATTTGTCCCGCCATTACAAGGGATTTCTGCAGTGTAAGCTCCGGTTCCAAAAGCAAACGTTCACGCATACGAGCTCTAATGGTTTCTTCCACAAGCTGATCTCGTATCATTTCATCAGAGAGATCTCTAAACTCACAATTTACCGCAATCTCCCGTAAAACAGCAACAAACTGAGCAGTCGATTCACCCAGTCTTTGCGCTCGCTGACGAAACTTATATCGTTCGAAAACAACGTTCACTTTTGGCATGAAAAAGGCTGTTAATGCGGCAAGTGCAGCAGAGTAAGTGATCTTGGAGGAAGATCTCGCGAGATCACGGCGAGGTCACGTCTTTTCGAAGCTGTTCCATGCGCTCACGCTTTCGAAGCTAAGTGATCCTTCTCAATTGTGTTTTTGTCGAGACTGAATCTATCTTTCGGCGTATGTACCTATAGCGTATCTTTTGGAAAATTTTCGGTGCTAATTTTTCGTACATGTATACACAATCGTCGGTTAATGCGTATCGAGTATTCTGAGGCCTAGTACTCGTAGGCTTGGCTACCGTACTGTCTCCGACCTTGTGGTTTTGTTTTTCTCTCAGCGATTCGTCGAATGCGCTGCATTTATTTTCGTTCTCTGTTTCGTCCCAGTCGTTCACCCCGTACCTCCTTGTTTAATATCTCTACTCAAAAAAAAACAAAACCCCAAAAAAATATTTCCTTCCCAGGTCTTATTCGTTTATTTGTTGTTCTTTTTTGTTCGTTCGTTCTTCGTTCGTGATCACGTGGTTAGAAATGTATAATCTCTCCCCTGAACAACTATTTTCTCTCATATATTATAACACCCTTTTCTTCTTTTCCTACAAAAGGATGCTTTCGTCTTGCTCACCAAATCTATTCATTCCAAAAAATATATATAATACCATCTCTTACAGTTCCTCCTTTCTACATTCCCTAAACTATCCAGAACTCCACCCCTCCTTCAGTGTCCTCAAACGTATTTTTGACTCGAAGGTCTCAAACTCATTTTGCAAAAAATGTTCGTCTCCCATGAATCGTACACTTTTCAAAATCCAATCTCACCCCTCCCCCCCAAATCCTCCCCATCACCCATCCCTTTCAAATCTCCCCCCTTGCCCCTTCCCTCCTTCCTAAACTCCCCCCACACCCCTCCCCTCCGAGACTCTCCCTCGCTCCTCCCCTCCTAGACTCCCCTCTCACCCCTCCTCCTCAAAGCATCCTCCCTGCTTCTTCCCCCTTCCAACTTTCACCTTCATCTCCCCCAACCTTCTGCCTCGCTCTTCCCCCTCCTCAAATAACACCTCACTGTGCCTCACCCAATCTCCATCAAACCCTTTGTCCACCCCATTCTTCCCTTTCTCCAAGCTATTCTGAAATCTCTGACACACCTTCAACAGCTCTCCCTTCCTCTTCCACATCTTACCCTACCCCTCCCCCCCCCCCCCTGTTCTGGACCCGATGCTCCCCCTTCCTCTTCATTAACGGTATGGACCTCAAACATCCGGGGCCTTCGCTCAAACTTGACTGATCTCTCCATACAGGTTGCTTCTGACAAACCAGATGTGATCTGCTTAACAGAAACTTTCCTCCTTCATGATGTCTCTGATGCCTTGGTATCTCTCCCAGGTTACTCCCTCCTCCGGTATGATAGACCTAAGCCTCGTCCTGGAGGTGGGGTTGCTATCTTTATAAAAAACTCTCTTCCTCACTCACCCTCCACTGCCCTCTCTCCACCTCACCCCCAGGAATACCTTTGGCTACGGCTTCCCCTTCGCTCCCACCTTTTGTTCATATGTGTGTTGTACCATCCACCAAACAGCGATGACTCCATCTACATCTCGCTGTCTGGTAATATGGACCAACTTCTATCTACCCATCCCAACTCTCTCTTCCTCATATGTGGTGATTTCAATTGTCACCATGCCAGTTGGCTGGGTGTGGGTACCTCTCTCACCAGCCATGGCTCTTCAGCAAAGGACTTCTGTGACTCACTGGGACTGACACAATCTGTCAATTTCCCGACCCGGATCTCAGTCAACGGAGCATCTTCTCTTCTGGATTTGGTTATGACAAACTTCCCTGAAAATGTCTGCTGCTCTTCTTCTGCTCCAATCGGCTCATCTGATCATGTGCTTGTCAAAGTGGACATCTCTCTGACCATTCTCAGAGAGCCTCCTCAGCGTCGACGGGTCTGGCATTTCACTCAGGCCAACTGGCACGGTCTTCAAGCAGCCATCCATCATCTGGACTGGTCTCCCATCCCTACCGCCTCTGACATCAACTCATCCTGGGAATTCTTTCAAAGTAAATTGCTCTCTCTCATGCACAGATTTATCCCATCTCGTCTTCAGTTGTCATACCCTTCCTCCCGTCCATGGTACACGGAATCTTGTGGTGAGGCTGTTGCCCTGAAACAACTTGCTTTCGTCTCCTGGAAAGCAAATCCAACGGAAGGAAATCTCATTTCCTTTCACAAAGCCCGAAACAAGTGTGTGTCCACCCTCAGGAGAGCCAGGAAACAATATCTCACCGTTCTCAAGACCGAACTCTCTTATCTGTCTCCCTCTTCCAAATCCTGGTGGCGTCTGGTCAAATCTGTTTCTGGTGTTTGTTCCCCCTCCATCCCCTCCCTCACCTCAAACGGCTTAACGGCTGACTCCGCACGTGAAAAAGCTGAATGCCTCAACTCTGTGTTTGCCTCGAAATCTTGTGTCCCAAACCCATCCCTCGCTGTACCCACCGTACCCAGTCGTACCCAGCTGCTCCTGGACTCTGTGTCCTTTCCTCCTGACAAGGTGGAAACGTTTCTGTCAACCCTCGACTCTGATTCTGCAACTGGTCCTGACGGCATCAGCCCACGGGTCCTAAAATCATGTGCTTCCGCTCTTTCACTCCCTCTTTCTGTTCTCTTCACCCTCTCTTTTGCTCAAGGTCATCTGCCATCTGCTTGGAAATCAGCCAACATCACCGCTTTGCACCAAAAAGGTGCAAAAACAGATCCCAGCAACTATAGACCAATCAGCCTTCTCCCAATTATCAGCAAAGTCATGGAATCCATCATTGCTTCAGATATGAAATCTTTCCTCTTCTCCAATGGCTTGATCTCTGATCATCAATTTGGTTTCAGACCTGGTCACTCTACTCTGGACATGCTGCTTCTGCTTTCTCAACAATGGATGGAGGTCCTCAACACCAAACAGGAAATTAGAGCCGTCTCCCTTGACATTTCACGTGCCTTCGATACGGTCTGGCACCCTGCTCTGCTCACCAAACTCTCCTCCTTTGGTATCCATGGAAATCTCCACGCATGGGTGGCGGACTTCCTCTCTGGTCGTAGTCAACGTGTGGCCCTGAATGGGTTTCTCTCATCTCCTCTACCTGTTCAGGCTGGAGTTCCCCAAGGTAGTGTTCTGGGCCCTGTGCTTTTTCTGGTCTTCATCAATGATCTCTCTGACTCTCTTGAAAATCCTCTCTATCTCCTTGCTGACGACTCTACTCTCTGTCGCTCCATTCCTCATCCCTCAGATCGGCAGTCTGCAGCCTCCTCACTCTCTGCAGACCTGGACAAAATCACAGACTGGGCAAACAAATGGAACATGTCTTTCAATCCTGATAAATCTCACACTCTTACGATGTCTCTCCGAAAAGACCGACTGGAAAACCCTCCCATCCACTTTCTGAATAATCCTCTCCAAGAAGTTCTGTCACTCAAGCTTTTGGGTCTCACTATTTGCCATGATCTTTCCTGGGAAAACCACATTTCAAATCTGGCCTCCAAAGCCAGTCGCCGACTGGGCATCCTCCGTCGTGCGAAGTCCTTCCTTGGCACACCTGAGCTCCTCACCACATACAAGGCTTTCATCCGCAGCTCTATGGAATACTGCTCTCCCCTCTGGTCTGGTGCTCCTGCCTCACACCTAGCCCGTCTTCACGCTGTTGAAACCAAAGCGTTCAGAATCATTGGAATCTCCCACGATGAAGCTAACTCCAAGGGCCTTTCACTCACTCACCGCAGGCAGGTTGGTGGTCTTTCCGTCTTCTACCGACTCCTCTCTGGCCTTGCCCCCCGAGCCCTCTCTGGGCTCTGTCCCCCAAATATTCCTACAGGTCGCACAAGATCTGCCTGCAACCCTCTTATGGTTAATCTGCCAAAATCAAGACTTCTGCTCACCTTCACTCCTTCATTCCTCTTTTCTCCCACCTCTGGAACAAACTCCCTCACTCTCTTCAATCCCACTCCACCCTCCAGGTCTTTAAAACAGCTGTTCACCACCATCTCTTATCCTCCCCCATCCAAAACAAAACCAAAGTCCCCCATCCATCAAAACCAAAACCAAAGTGGGGCAGATATGTAACAAAAATTGCACGAGATGTTCACATCCGGCAGAAAGTTTGAAATTTTGCATACAGGGGTATTTTGACATGCTGAGTTCAAAAATTGGCGGATCCAAGAGGTCTGACCAATGGACAGGCCGCCATCTTGAATTCCAATATGGCTGCCAAGACGAAATGTTGATAATCCCTATCTTGGGTTCTAAATGACCTGTGGTGCTCAAATTTTGTACACAAGGGTATGTTGACATGCTGAGTTCAATAAGGCAATAATTTGAAATGTCTGACAAATGGTATGGCCGCCATTTTGAATTCCAATATGGCCGCCAAGACGAAATGTTGAAAATCCCGGGTTCTTTGCAAAAGCAATACCAATTCAATGGATCCCTAGTTGACAAATCATATAACAAGTCAAAGAGCTCATTTCAAAGTATATTTCGTACCAGTTGGCAGCCGTAACATGCTGCAAGCTTTTTTCCATCCGTTTTACCTCTCCGACTGCTCATCTCGGAAGCATTGTCCAGAGCAGAAACATAGTTCTGTGCATGGTAGATTAGCAGCAGAACATTTGCAATTTCCAGCACACCGTTTTTTACACTTGCACTTGATCAGCTCTCGGCACCCTTTTGACGCCTCTGGCATTACTGTCCAAAATGGATGCCAGACATCATCTGCATTTTTAGCCCATCCCCAATCTGCAGGTGAAGGCAGCTCTGGGTTAGCAATTTGGGACTGTCCCCAGATGTGACCGGCCTGAAAGACTGCCCTCTTCACATGTTGACGCAGTGCCTCTTTTGTCGGTGGAATATTTTCCGATTGCCGATTTCCCTGAGCAAACAGCTGCTTGCGTGCTTCGTTCACTTTCTTCAGAGGGGAAGTTCTACTGTACAGAACAACGAAGAACCTCTCTATGTTGTCCATGTCATCATCTGTTACTTCCGCTGGTGCATGTGAGAGATGATTGAAGACCTCCCCCAAGTTTGGCATGGAATTCCATATGCTCCACACAGTCTTTTTGCCAATCCCACATATGGCAGAAACAGTATCGCATCCGGAAACAGTATGCAGGAACAGAAGCCCCCATGAGCGTTCAGGGCCAATGTGAGTCGCAATAGTGTGAGCAGCAATGTGCCTGAAATAGTTTCCATGTCCAAATGCCAACCACATTGCACAACCGTCCATAATGCTTGCCATTGCGATAGCCAACACAACCACATCCGTGTCTGTTGCATGAATGACGATACTTCTGTACCCCTGCTGATATGCATGCCAAGCATGTAGCATCATTCGTGAATCAGCCTCTTCATGCGTACATGGTTGAATTTGAGAAACATCAGAAGGGGGCTTTGATTTAACCTCTTCTTCTAAGGTTGTAAGAAGTGTTTTTCCCTCTGGAATAGGCATCGTTTGCAGGGAATCAGCCAGGAAACTGAATAATGTCTTTTTGTTGGAATCTACACGAAGGAAGCTGCTCCAGTTTCGTGGCACGGATGTCTGTTCAGTCACATGGAGTGGTATGCCAGTGCCACGACCAAGCCTGGTGCCTTCTTTGAGACTGTCCGTTCTGTAGGTGTCCCACACCACATCAACACGCATCACAGTCCCCTCATTTAACTTTCGGGCAATGTACGGAAGGACCTGTTTCTGTGCATAGTCACCAAATGTCCTGATCACACTGTTGCACTTCTTAGGCTCCAAATGATGGACTAAGGCAGCCCCATCGAAAATACGAACTTATCCTTTGGGCGCATCACGAGGACGTTGTGCTAAAGCTTCCAAACAGGGCAAAAGATCAGCCTTGTCGGTTGGTGGCCGCATTGTATTGATACCTTCAGCCAATGCAGGTGGCCACCCATGACACTCATATTCATAAAATGTGTTAAGATCACCATCTCTAGTTTGGCAAGAAATGTCCATTCGTGAGAAGAGCTCAACATTACTTTTCATACGTGTAATCTTCGCCTCAGACTTTCCAGGTGTTTTCTTGGGCTTCGATTTCAACAGTGGCAGATTGTTCTTTGAAATGCTATCATAGAAATTGTCAGAAGGATCCTTGATTCGCTGCCCCACAAATCCGTCAAATTGTGTTTTGCCAGTGTCCTCCATGGATCGCACTGCGGCTATCACTTCATCAGGCATGATGACCTTTGTGTCAAGCACATACAAGTCATTACTGTCTTCCGCAAACGGGTTTCCAAGTTTTTCAAAGGAACTGATTGCATTATTGAGATCTGATGCAAAGGATTTCTGGACACTAGGCAATTGTTCGTGGTGGCGGACATCAGTTTGCCTCTGTCTTTGAAACTGGTCCTCAAACTCATTCAGGATTCTGGCTATTTCTGCACCAGCTACCATCCACCGGCGAAGAGCCCCTTCATTCTCAGTAATTCCAATGACTCCACCATCACCTTTCACATAAGCGTTCTGCTGTTCGTGTATCTGATCATGTGCCATAGCAGAGAACTTGTGTGATGACTTCTGAGTGACAAAGTTCCCCTTGACAAATTCACGATGGATATCCATGGAATCGTTTGAAAGTTCCTGAAGGTCTGTTACATGCACTGTCAACCATCTGGCGTAATGGTAATGGTCCATGGCAAACATCCACGGAATGATCGCCGTGAGAGTCTCCACATAGAGCGTGTAGTTGGCTTCCCGTTGTGATCTTATGAATGCCAAGAGAAGACACTCCAACTGCAGGACTTTATTCCAGTAGCAAAACTGGGGGTACTTTGTAGCCATCTTCTTGCTCCAAAGATCAAATGATTGTAAATCTTCAGTTTCACATGTTTTCCGGTAGTCATCGTATGCCTTTCGCTGCAGAGCGTACAACGCCACTACTGTGACTTGGTGTGCCCATTGTGACCTCGATATTTGCGAACCTTTGTGAAGACTATCTGCTCTTCCCTCTGTTGTTACACCAGCACTGGTCATTACACTTGCCCAGCCACTCCCCTCCAGGAAGCTGCCGATCGCTTTCAACAAGGCTATCTCTACATGAAGTCCTCCCATCATCACAACAAACTTGTCTTCACCATATATACCTGGCCAAGTCCATTGAATCTTCTTTGCAATTGCATAGAGTGGTTGATCGATCAACGGTCAGAACTGGAACTTGTCCGGGGTTTACTAGTTCTGTCGCCTGCTTGATTAAATTCATTCCATGCTTCACCATTGCCAATGTGTGAGCACTCTCGCGGAACAGAGGTAGCAGTCCTGTAATTGCAGGAGGCCGAGGAACTTCAACCTGCAGATTTGCCATGTATGCTGACCAGGAGATATTATCTTCACTCTCAAGACCTTCCTTCTCCTGCAGACTTTGTACAAACGAAAGCCACTGACTTTCTTTGTCCTGTATTCCGGAGGACACACTTGGAGTGGATGGACCTTTTGGTTTTCTTGGAATGGGATTATTAGTTGGAAATGTTTCAGGAGGCACATCACTGTAAGATGCAGGAAGGGCGGCTATGGTTTTGGAGCGCTGTTTGTTCTCATTCTCAGTGACATTCTCATGATTTCGAATGCTGCCACTTTTGTCATGTGAAACATGTTGTGTCAGTGATAACGCGGTTCCATGAAATGAACTTTGTGCTGATGCTGATGATGGGTTGTGATCTATGTTGTCTAGGTTGCCTGTTGTGAATATTCCACTTCGCAATTTTGTTGGACACACAACGCCGTCATGTTTGTATATTTCTATGACTCTGTTGGCCTCATCTGTGGATACCTCCAGTATGCGATCATAGGAAACACACAAACCATGTTGAAAAAGAATGTCAACGAGATCCCGTTTCCTTGTTTTGCTATGAATGAGAAGACCCAGGTAAAGTGGCAGTGATGTTTCACGTTTCAAATTGTGACGTACTGCTGTAGTTTCCAACCTTCCTCGTTTCATAGTGTTGAATGTTACAAGTTGAGTTAAGGATTGCACAGAGACGCCTCCCTTGTTGTTTGCGTTTTGTTTTTGTATGTTTGTACCAGCAAGAATCATTTCCATCAACGCTGCCAATGATGGTGGTGAGTTGTTATATGATTCGTTAACTAGGGATCCATTGAATTGGTATTGCTTTTGCAAAATATCTTTGCGCACAATCTGGGCAGCTCTCATGAAAATGACCGCGTCGTTGTCAGAGCTTTGTCTACAAGCATGCAATAAAGCTTCACCAATGTCCTCTTTGAATGACAGTGCCACTTCATGGTTGCTCTTATGTGCCTCAAGTTGCGGAAGGTGTCTGAGAAGCTTGTCCTTAAGGTGAGTTGAATTAATCCTCTTTGAGATATCACCTCCCAGTTGTGCCAGACGTTCTGTATAAAGCTTTGTGAGATCGGCTGACTTGAAAGTGTAACTGTCATCTGTACACTTCATTTCTTCCAAATAGGCTATCAATTCGGCCAAAGCTACTGATTCTGGTGGCATATTTTCACTTGAACTGGCTTCCTCATTCTTTCTTACAAATGATCTGTATCGAGTGTGGAGAAGTCATGCACTTCTTGTGATAAACAGCATCTGATGCCGTCATATCACCTACAGACAATCTAGCCAGGAGTTTTGTATCCCTCAATTCTGTTGCCATCAATCGAACATTGGAATCTACATTTTTTGTTGCCGCTCTGTGGACTATTTCTTCATTACTGATAATGCTATCACAAAAGAAACATGTGCTAGCAGTACTCTGTTCAACGGATGGAGATTTGAAACTTGTTCTGAGTCTTTTCTTAACAGGCGAGTAAGTTTCTTCACCAAGTTTAAGGTCTGAACTTTGCTTTCTTTCCCTTGATTCAGCCCTGGCCACACGAGAGCTGCTGCACTGCACATAACAGTTTTTGTGCCATTTGGCAGCATGCGCAGCTAGGGTTTCTGCAATACCGCAACCATCATCTAGTCGGGAAATGTTTATCCCGCAAGGCAAGGCACCTAAATCATTCAATGCCTTGAGATTTTGAGCAAGATTCTCGTAGACGTCTAGACACGACTGATTGCTGCCCTTACGTGCATCTCTTAGTGGTTCATTTTCAGAACGTTTCTGGCAAAGAGCGCAAATGTTCCAGTCTGTTGGCATTGGAATTGTTGACGATGTTTTCTTTGATTTCGACATTGGATCTGAAAGAGAAAAAACATAAAAAGAAATAAATTATTGGAATGTCATGTGAATGTTCAGTTCCGGCAGAAAGTGTTAAATTTCACATACAGGGGTATTTTGGGGCGCTGAATTTCCCAAATTTCTACTGCCTTCGACAAAATTACAAACCCATCAGTAGATTTGAGATGCAACAATTTTCCAGTTATCATAATAATGCTCAAATGATTTAACATTATGACATTACCGTACACTGTGCTATTAAAGCAATGAAAACATCGATGTTTGTCTTGGCGGCCATATTGGAATTTAAAATGGCGGCCATACCGTTTGTCAGACATTTCAAATTATTGCATTATTGAACTCAGCATGTCAACATACCCTTGTGTACCAAATTTCAGCGCCACAGGTCATTTAGAACCCAAGATAGGGAATTTCAACATTTCGTCTTGGTGGCCATATTGGAATTCAAGATGGCGGCCGGTCCATTGGTTAGATCTCTTGGATCCGCCAATTTTTGAAATCAGCGCCCCAAAATACCCCTGTATGCGAAATTTCACACTTTCTGCCGGAAATGAACATCTTTTTCACATATCTGCCCCACTATTGATCTTTTCTACCCCCACTAATTTCGGTCCCCTTGTCCTGCCCCCAAGCCCTCTCCCTCCCACACTTCTCCCTGCTCTCAAATGTTGTGGTTGTGTGCTTCCCCTTCTCTCCCCATCTTGTCTTCCGCTCCCTCTTTTTTTGTATATTTTGTTTGTCTGGTTGATTTGTTTGTGAAATAAATGTTAGCTCTTTCACGAGCCTCGATTCAGTATACAAAAAAAAAAAAAAAAGTGTCCTCAGCAACTGGGAGAGCATAGAATAAATGCTGCCCTTCAGCTCCTAGGCGGTGTATAAGCATTGCGTGCATCAGAAAGTGCGTCGTCATTTACCGCCAGCATGAAGTTCTCGAACATGCGCATCCATGAGGTAAAAGGTAACAGAGGCTCACCATTCATCGGGAGGAATGCAGGAGGTGGTGTAAGAGCAAGGTAAGCCGTCCCATCCTCGTCGCCAATATGTTGTATAACAATGACAGCCAACAAGCAGGTTCTTCAGCTCAAATGTTTAATAACCCCTCCTTCCCCACTCCTCACCATAGTTCATACACGTCACTACCGGTTACGCCTCATCAATTCCGGTTCATCATGCATTCATTAATATTCATGTAACTCCCAATACCACAATTAACAAAAATTGCATATACACCTCTAAGTTCCTTCGTTCTCCGCTTCACCTGGCCTTTTAATCTCCTATTCTTCTGTTTGATTTTTTTTTTTTTTGGTATACAAGATCGAGGCTCGTGGAAGAGCGAACATTAATCACACAGAAAGACAAACCGACACATAAAACATATAACATCGGGAGCGGTAGACAAGATGGGGAGAGAGGGGGAAGGACACAAACACAACATTTGAGAGCAGGGACCGAGAGACATGGAGACATCGAGAGATCTGAGAGAGGGCGAGGGCTTTGGGGAGGGGAATGGGAAGGGGGGGAGGGGGTGGGAGAGGTATAAAACATATGGACACTGCCAGGACTTCCAGGAAAGAAGTTGGAATTTCAAACAAGTTGGATCTGGGGTGAATAAGGGAGGGTAGAAAAGATCAAGGTTTTGGATGGGGGAAGATAAGAGATGGTGGTGAACAGCTGTTTTAAAGACCTGGAGGGAGGAGTGGGATTGAAGGGAGTGTGGGAGTTTGTTCCAGAGGCGGGAGAAAAGCGGAATGAAAGAGTGAAGGTGAGCAGAGAGCCGAGATTTCGGCAGTTTAACCATCAGAGGGTTGCTGGCAGATCTTGTGCGACCTGTAGGAATATTTGGGGGACAGAGCACAGAGAGAGCTGGGGGTGCAAGGCCGGAGAGGAGTCGGTAGAAGACAGAAAGACCACCTACCTGCCTGCGGTGAGTGAGTGAAAGGCCCTCAGAGATAGCTTCATCGTGGGAGATTCCAATAATACTGAAAGCTTTGGTTTCAACAGCGTGAAGCCGAGATAGGTGTGAAGCAGGAGCACTGGCCCATCGGGGAGAACAGTATTCCATTGAGCTGCGAATGAATGAAAGCCTTGTATGTGGTGAGGGGCTCAGGTGTGCTGAGGAAGGACTTCGCACGACGGAGGATGCCCAGTCGGCGACTGGCTTTGGAGGCCAGCTTGGAAATGTGGTTTTCCCAAGAAAGATCATGGCAGATAGTGAGACCCAAAAGCTTGAGCGACAGAACTTCTTGGAGAGGATTGTTGAGAAAGTAGATGGGAGGGTTGTCCAGTCGATCTTTTCGGAGAGACATAGTAAGAGTGTGAGATTTGTCAGGATTGAAAGACATGTTCCACTTGTTTGACCAGTCTGTGATTTTGTCCAAGTCTTCAGAGAGTGAGGAGGCTGCAGACTGCCGATCTGAGGGAAGAGGAATGGAGCGGCAGAGAGTGGAGTCATCAGCAAAGGGATAGAGAGGATTTTCAAGAGAGTCAGAGAGATCATTGATGAAGACCAGAAAAAGCACAGGGCCCAGAACACTGCCTTGGGGAATTCCAGCCTGAACAGGAAGAGGAGATGAGAGAAACCCATTCAGGGCCACACGTTGACGACGACGAGAGAGGAAGTCTGCCAGCCATGCGTGGAGATTTCCATGGATACCAAAGGAGGAGAGTTTGGTGAGCAGAGCGGGGTGCCAGACCGTATCGAAGGCACATGATATTTCGAGGGAGACAGCTCTAATTTCCTGTTTGGCATTGAGGACCTCCATCCATTGTTGAGACAGCAGAAGCAGCATGTCCAGAGTCGAGTGACCTGGTCTGAAACCAAATTGATGATCAGAGATCAAGCCATTGGAGAAGAGGAAAGATTTCATATCCGAAGCAATGATGGATTCCATGACTTTGCTGATAATTGGGAGAAGGCTGATTGGTCTGTAGTTGCTAGGATCTGTTTTTGCACCTTTTTGTGCAAAGCGGTGATGTTGGCTGATTTCCAAGCAGATGGCAGTTGACCTTGAGCAAAAGAGAGGGTGAAGAGAACAGAGAGAGGGTGAGATAGAGCGGCAGAGCAGGATTTTAGGACCTGTGGGCTGATGCCGTCGGGTCCAGTTGCAGAATCAGAGTCGAGGGTTGACAGAAACTTTTCCACCTTGTCAGGAGGAAAGGACACGGAGTCCAGGAGCAGCTGGGTACGACTGGGTGTGGTGGGTACAGAGAGGGATGGGTTTGGGACACAAGATTTAGAGGCAAACACAGAGTTGAGGCATTCAGCTTTTTCACGTGCGGAGTCAGCTGTGTAGCCGTTTGAGGTAAGGGAGGGGATGGAGGGGGAACAAACACCAGAAACGGATTTGACCAGACGCCACCAGGATTTGGAAGAGGGAGACAGATAAGAGAGTTTGGTCTTGAGAACGGAGAGATATTGTTTCCTGGCTCTCCTGAGGGTGGACACAAACTTCTTTCGGGCTTTGTGAAAGGAAATGAGATTTCCTTCCGTTGGATTTGCTTTCCAGGAGACGAAGGCAAGTTGTTTCTGGGCAACAGCCTCACCACAAGATTCCGTGTACCATGGACGGGAGGAAGGGTATGACAACTGAAGACGAGATGGGATAAATCTGTGCATGAGAGAGAGCAATTTACTTTGGAAGAATTCCCAGGATGAGTTGATGTCAGAGGTGGTAGAGATGGGAGACCAGTCCAGATGATTGATGGCTGCTTGAAGACCGTGCCAGTTGGCCTGAGTGAAATGCCAGACTCGTCGACGCTGAGCAGGCTCCCTGAGAATGGTCAGAGAGATGTCCACTTTAACAAGCACATGATCAGATGAGCCGATTGGAGCAGAAGAAGACCAGCAGACATTTTCAGGGAAGTTAGTCATAACCAAGTCCAGAAGAGAAGATGCTCCGTTGACTGAGATCCGGGTCGGGAAATTGACAGATTGTGTCAGTCCCAGTGAGTCGCAGAAGTCCTTTGCTGAGGAGCCATGGCTGGTGAGAGAGGTACCCACACCCAGCCAACTGGCATGATGACAGTTGAAATCACCACATATGAGGAAGAGAGAGTTGGGATGAGTAGATAGAAGTTGGTCCATATTATCAGACAGCGAGATGTAGATGGAGTCATCACCGTTTGGTGGACGGTACAACACACATATGAACAAGAGGTGGGAGCGAAGGGGAAGCCGTAGCCAGAGGTATTCCTGGGGGTGAGGTGGAGAGAGTGCAGTGCAGGGCGAGTGAGGAAGAGAGTTTTTGATAAAGATAGCAACCCCACCTCCAGGACGAGGCTCAGGTCTATCATACCGGAGGAGGGAGTAACCTGGGAGAGATACTAAGGAATCAGAGACATCATGAAGGAAGAAAGTTTCTGTTAAGCAGATCACGTCTGGTTTGACAGAAGCAACCTGTATGGAGAGATCAGTTAAGTTTGAACGAAGGCCCCGGATGTTTGAGGTCCATACCGTTAATGAAGAGGAAGGGGGAGCATCGGATACAGAACAGGGGGGAGGAGGGGTAGGGTAAGATGTGGAAGAGGTGGAAGAGGTAGGGAGAGCTGTTGAAGGTATGTCAGAGCTTTCAGAAATTGAGAAGAAAGGGAAGGATGGGGCGGACAAAAGGTTTGATGGTGATTGGCTGAGGCACAATGAGGTGTTATTTGAGGAGGGGGAAGAGCGAGGCAGAAGGTTGGGGGAGATGGAGGTGAGAGTTGGAAGGGGGAAGAAGCGGAGAGGACGCTTTGAGGAGTGGGAGTGAGAGGGGGGAAATTGAGAAGAAATGAGGGTGGGGAGATTTGAAGGGGAGGTGCGAGGGGGGAGTTTGGGAGGGAAGGGACAAGGGGAGGGATTTGAAAGGGATGGGATATGGGGGAGATTTGGAGGGGAGGGGTGAGGGAGGAGTCTAGGAGGGGAGGGGCGAGGGGGAGTCTTGGAGGGGAGGGGTGAGGGGGTAGTTTAGGAGGGAGGGGGCAAGGGGGGAGATTTGAAAGGGATGGGTGATGGGGAGGATTAGGAGGGGAGGGGAAAGGGGGAAGATTTGAAAGGGATGAGTGATGGGGAAGATTTGGAGGGGATGGGTGATGGGGAAGATTTGGAGGGGAGGGGTTATGGGGAAGATTTGGAGGGGAGGGGTGAGATTGGATTTTAGAAAGTGTACGATTCATGGGAAACGAACATTTATTGCAAAATGAGTTTCTTGTGACCTTCGAGTTAAAAATACATTTAAGGATGCTGGATGGAGGATGGAGTGCAGGAGAGTTTAGGGAATGTAGAAAAAAGGCACTATAGGAGATGCAATTTTTTTTTGGGATGAATAGATTTGGTGAGCAAGTCGAAAGCAGCCTTTTAAAGAAGAAGAAGAAAAAGGTGTTATAATATATGACGGAAAACATAACTTGAGGGGAAAGTGTAAACATTGAAGGTTAATAACAGTGAAAACTATCTGGGGAAATGGGGGAGAAACACGTGGTCGAAGAACGAACGAACGAATAAGAATGAATAAACGAATGAGAACAGAGAAGGAAATGTTTTTTTTTTTTGTTTTTTTTGAGTTGAGATTTTCACAAGGAAGTAGGCTATGGGGTGAAAAGACTGGGAAAACAGAGAACGAAAGTTATTGGATCACAAACGACGGACCGCTGAGAGAAAAAACAAAGCCTCAAGGTTGTACACTGTACAAGGCCTCAAGACACGACACGAATTAACACGATTTTCAATACAGGTATGAAAGATTTGCACCGAAAATCTTCCTCGGGACACAATATACGTACACACACCATAAAATAAATACAGTTACAACGAAAATACAAATGGGAACAATTACTTAACTTCGATTTCAAATCGCTCGCGACGCGGCAAAGGCCTTGCTCGCGACGCGGCAAACAGACGATTAATTTATGAAAGATAAACACCAAGAAACTTCCAAGGTGCACACTATAACTTCACACACCGAAAGATAAATACAGTTTCGACAAAATACAATTGTGAACAGACAACTTTGAAAACGTGGAGACCGTGTGGAACTTCGAGAATCCCTGCCGCAGTCTCCAAGATCTCGCGAGATCTCCAACTCGCGAGAACTCCCCACCTCCCCTGTTCCTCCTTCTGAACCTCTTCTGCAATTCATCATCACCCTTAGCTTCCCTGCCCTCATTTCAGTGAATACTCAGACAGTGTTAAGTTTTGTTTTAAAATATTTAAACTTCCTTCTGCCATGTTGTGTACACTCGTCTATTACAACTCACTCTTCTTCTTTCTTTTCAAAATGCTGTCTTCTCATCGCTCATTAAATCATTCCATTTTTTCAATAAAAATTCAATCTCATACAGCTCTTCCTTCCTACATTATATAAACTCACCTGTATTCCACACCTCCTAACTTTTTCAAACATATATCTGACTTGACAATCTCAAGAAACCCAGTTTGTAATAAATGTTCGATTTTTATGAATCGTCCAATACTTTCAAAACTCCGAGCTCACCCCTCCCCTTATAATTTAGCCCCTCACCCCTCCCCTTATAATATAGCCCCTCACCCCTACCCTGCTAATCTCCCTCCTCCCTTTCAGATCTCCCACCTCACCCCTACCCTCCAAAACTCCCCCCTCACCCTTCACCTTCAAACATCCCCCCTCACCCCTCCCCTTCAAATCTCCCCTCTCACTCCTCCTCCACAAAGTTGCCTCCTCCCCCTCCCTCTCTCTTCCAACTCATTGACCCACCTCCTCCAACGTTCTAATTCCCTCTGCCCCATTCAAACAACTCCTCACTGTGCCTCACTCCATCACCATCGAACTAACCTTTTATCCTCCTCATCCTTCCCTTTCTCCTAGCTCTTCTGAAATCTCTGACACACGATCAACAGCTCTCCCCACCTCCCTCTCTCCTCCCTCATCTTACCCTATCCCTCCACTCCCCTCTCCTGTATACGATGCTCCACCTCCATCTTCCTCAAGGTATGGACCTCAAGCATTCCGGGCCTTCGCTCAAACCTGACTGATCTCTCCATACAGGTTGATTCTGACAAACCAGACTTGATCTGCTTAACAGAAACTTTCCTCCTTCAAGACGACTCTGACTCCTTAGTATCTCTCCCTGGTTACTGACTCTTCTGGTATGACAAAACTGAGCCTCGTCCTGGTGGAGGGGTTACTATCTTTATCAAAAAACTCTCTTGCTCACTTTCCCTGCACTGCCCTCTCTCCACACCACCAGGAGAACCTCTAGTTACGGCTCCCCCTCCACTCCCACCTTTTGTTCATATGTGTGTTGTACCTCCACCAAACAGTGATAACTCCATTTACATCTCGATGTCTGACAACATGGACCAACTTCTATCCACTCATCCCAACTCTCTCCTCAGCGTCGACGAGTCTGGCATTTCACTCAGGCTGACTGGCATGGTCATCAAGCAGCCATCAATCATCCGGACTGGTGTCCCATCTCTACCGCTTCTGACATAAATTCTTCCTGGGAATTCTTCCAAAGCAAACTGATCTCTCTCATGGACAGATTTATCCCATCTCGTCTTCAGTTGTCTTACCCTTCCTCCCGTCCATGGTAAATTGAATCTTGTAGTGAGGCAGTTGCCCTGAAATAACTTGCCTTTGCCTCCTGGAGGGCAAATCCAACTGAAGGCAATCTCAGTTCCTTCCACCAAGCTCGGTTCCTTTTACAAAGCTTGGAACAAATGTGGGTCTACCCTCAAGAGTGCCAGGAAACAATATCTCTCCACTCTCAAGAATGAACTCTCAAACCTGTCTCCTTCCTACAAATCCTGGTGGCATCTGGTGAAATCTGTTTCTGGTGTTTGTTCCCCTTCTATCCCCTTCCTTACCTCAAACGGTTACACAGCTGACAATGCACATGAAAAAGCTGAATGCCTCAACTCTGTGTTTGCCTCAAAATCTTGTGTCCCAAGCCCATCTCTCTCTGTACCCACCTTCCCCAGGCTCCTGGACTCTGTGTAATTTTCTTCTGACAAGGTGGAGGAGTTTCTGTCAAACCTCGACTCTGATTCTGCAACGGGACCAGAAGGCATCAGCCCACGGGTCCTAAAATCCTGCTCTGCCGCTCTATCTCACCCTCTTTCTGTTCTCTTCTCCCTCTCATTTGCTCAAGGTCATCTGCCATCAGCTTGGAAATCAGCCAACATTACCACTTGACACAAAAAATGTGCAAAAACAGATCCTTGCAACTACAGACCAATCAGACTGCTCCCAATCTTCAGCAAGGTCATGGAATCTATCATCGCTTTGGATATCAAATCCTTCCTCTTCTCCAATGGCTTGATCTCGGATCATCAATTTGGATTCAGACCAGGTCATTCTACTATGGACATGCTGCTTCTGCTGTATCAACAATGGATGGAGGTCCTCAATGTCAAACAGGAAATCAGGGCTGTCTCCCTTGACATAACTTGTGCCTTCGATATGGTTTGGCACCCCACCTTGCTCTTCAAACACTCCTCCTATGGTATCCATGGAAACCTCCACGCATGGCTTGCGGACTTCCTCTCTGGTCGTAGGCAACGTGTGGCCCTGAATGGAATTCTCTTATCTCCCCTTACTGTAAAAAAAAAACCACCTTTAGAGGCCATTTTTCCCCGCAAGCGGGGGTTGGCCTTTTTCGGGAACTGTGGTTGTTGTTGTTTTTCGGTCCCCTTTTTGAAGCAATGTTTTACGGCCGGATGCCCTTCCTGACGCCAACCCTTTTTGCCGCCTTTAACGACAAGCAGGGAATTACCAGTGAACTGGTACTCAATTAGCCGACCTCGGAAGGATGACAGGCTGAGTCAACCCCCCTGGCGTTAATTCAGCGATTGACCGGGATTCGAACCCAGGATCCTAGGATCCTAAGCCGGCACCCTAGCCGCTAGCCCAACACCAGGGCTAGCCCACCCTTACTGTCCAGGCTGGATTTCCCCAAGGAAGTGTTCTGGGCCCTGTGCTTTTTCTCATCTTCATCAATGATCTCTCTGACTCTTGAAAATCCTCTCTATCTCTTTGCTGATGACTCCACTCTCTGCCGCTCCATTCCTCATCCCTCAGATCAGCAGTCTGCAGCCTCCTCACTCTCTGCAGACCTGGACAAAATCACAGACTGGTCAAACAAGTAGAACATGTCTTTCAATCATGACAAATCTCACACTCTCACTTTGTCTCTTCGAAAAGACCGACTGGACAACCCTCCAATCTATTTTCTCAACAATCCTCTGTGAGAAGTTTTGTCACTCAAGCTTTTAGGTCTCACTCTCTGCCATGATCTTTCCTGGGAAAACCACATTTCCAAGCTGGCCTCCAAAGCCAGTTGCCGACTGGGATTCCTCCACCGTGCGAAGTCCTTGCTTAGCACACCTGAGCTCCTCACCACGTACAAGGCTTTCATCTGCAGCTTAATGGAATACTGCTCTCCCCTCTGGGCCGATGCTCCTTCCTCACACCTAGCTCAGCTTGACACTGTTGAAACCAAAGCTTTCAGAATCTTTGGAACCTCCTGTGATGAAGCTAACTCCGAGGGCCTTTCACTCACTCACTGCAGGCAGGTTGGTGGCCTTTCTGTCTTCGACCGACTCCTCTCCGGCCTGCCCCCCCCCCCCAGCTCTCTCTGGGCTCTGTCCCCCAAATATTCCTACAGGTCGCACAAGATCTGCCTGCAACCCTCTTATGGTGAAACTGCCAAAATCAAGACTCTCTGCTCACCTTCACTCCTCTTTTCTCCCGCTCTGAAACAATCCAATTCACCCCAGATCCCCTTTTTTAAATACCGACCTCTTTCCTTGAAGTCCGAGAAGTGTCCATGTGTTGTATATCTCTCCCACCCCCCCCCCCCCCCAAAGATCTCCCGATGTCCCTGTTCCTTACTGTTGTGCTTGTGTGCTTCCCTCTCTCTCCCAATCTTGTCTCCCGCTCCCTTTGTTATATGTTTTATGTATACGTTTGTTTTCTTGCTCTTACACGAGCCTCGATGTTGTATACAAAAAAAACAACAACCTGGTACTCATTTTTCCCACCTTGGAGGTATGACAGCCTGAGTCAACCCACCTTGTGTTAATTCAACGGCATGACAGGGGTTCAAACTCAGGAATATAAGGTGTCAAGTCAGCCACCTTAAGCGCTAAGCGAACACCTGACTTACGCATGAGGTTGAAAATGCATGTTGAGTAATGAAATGAGCAGGAGAGGACAAGGCGATCAATGATCCCCAGAATGGACGCTCCAACACACTTATGTGCACAACCCTGGATTTGGAAATATTTAACTTCTCTAAAGTGTAAACTTTGCAGATAAAGAGTTGAGATCTTTGAATGTGTCGGTGGATCGACGTTGAACACAAAAGATGATGCACCTGCCGGGTCCACCTTCATATGTAGCACCTTGCGCGGAGTGTTGGATATCGTTGTACTTTTACAAACTTGGATCTGGATGGAATGATGTTCATCGGGCATTTTGAGCAGGATAAGAGGATTTGGGGGAATTCTTGCCACGTTTTCTTGTGCTGCACAATTACCGCTTATTCTGTCCCTTTCTTCCTCCATCCTTGATCCACTTCGAAGCAAATGACCTTATTGTTCTTTCTGTTGCCCCACCTGTGTTGTTTCGTTACCGAAAACCTACCCCCCTGCCCAAGTTAACCCTACCTGTTCAGGCAAATCCCACTGAGTGGTGCGTTCCTGTGGTGGCTTTGGTCATGGGTCCTGCATTCCTGAGTGCTGACATTGGAGGGGGGGGGGGGGGGGGGGGAGAGAAGCCGGGAGGGTGGGAAGGTCTGAAGTGGGAGGAAGCGCACAGTGAAAGGGAGTTGCAAAGGGAGGAGGGAACAAGCAGCAGTGTGTAACGGAGAGGTGTTAGTGGGTGGGAAGAAGCCCTTCGGGGTTGCGAAGGCGTTTCCGAGCCGAGTTTATAGATGGAGGTGCAGGCTCTCTGTATTCAGTGAAGACAATTCGAACAACACAGGTGAGTTTGGTGCGATTACCTGTATGGACCTTCAGGATAACTTGGAAAGTTTTGTGTTTGGGCAGAGTCCATTTTGGCATAAAACATATTTACAACTTTCAAGGTTCAAGGTGTTGATTTACAATGTCCATTTGCCTTGAAAAGTGCGTTATGGTAAATACGCAACTCATGGTTATCGGTTTCATGAGGGATTTGGAGGTTGAGGTTTTACATGGATTTACCATCCTCCGTTTATACGATGTATTATCATGGAGGATGAGGTTTTCCATGGATTTACCATCCTCCGTTTATACGATGTATTATCATGGAGGGTGAGGTTTTCCATGGATTTACCATCCTCCGTTTAGACGATGTATTATCATGGAGGGTGAGGTTTTCCATGGATTTACCATCCTCCGTTTAGACGATGTATTACCATGGAGGATGAGGTTTTCCATGGATTTACCATCCTCCGTTTATACGATGTATTACCATGGAGGATGAGGTTTTCCATGGATTTACCATCCTCGGTTTATACGATGTATTACCATGGAGGATGAGGTTTTCCATGGATTTACCATCCTCGGTTTGTACGATGAATTACCACGGAGGATGAGGTTTTCCATGGATTTACCATCCTCTGTTTGTACGATGTATTACCACGGAGGATGAGGTTTTCCATGGATTTACCATCCTCGGTTTATACGATGTATTACCATGGAGGATGAGGTTTTCCATGGATTTACCATCCTCTGTTTGTACGATGAATTACCACGGAGGATGAGGATTCACATGGATTTACCATCCTCCGTTTATACGATGTATTACCATGGAGGATGAGGTTTTCCATGGATTTACCATCCTCCGTTTATACGATGTATTACCATGGAGGATGAGGTTTTCCATGGATTTACCATCCTCCGTTTATACGATGTATTACCATGGAGGATGAGGTTTTCCATGGATTTACCATCCTCCGTTTATACGATGTATTACCACGGAGGATGAGGTTTTCCATGGATTTACCATCCTCCGTTTATACGATGTATTACCATGGAGGATGAGGTTTTCCATGGATTTACCATCCTCCGTTTATACGATGTATTACCATGGAGGATGAGGTTTTCCATGGATTTACCATCCTCGGTTTATACGATGTATTACCATGGAGGGTGAGGTTTTCCATGGATTTACCATCCTCTGTTTGTACGATGAATTACCACGGAGGATGAGGTTTTCCATGGATTTACCATCCTCCGTTTATACGATGTATTACCATGGAGGGTGAGGTTTTCCATGGATTTACCATCCTCCGTTTATACGATGTATTACCACGGAGGATGAGGTTTTCCATGGATTTACCATCCTCCGTTTATACGATGTATTACCATGGAGGATGAGGTTTTCCATGGACTTACCATCCTCCGTTTATACGATGTATTACCATGGAGGATGAGGTTTTCCATGGATTTACCATCCTCGGTTTATACGATGTATTATCATGGAGGATGAGGTTTTCCATGGATTTACCATCCTCTGTTTATACGATGTATTATCATGGAGGGTGAGGTTTTCCATGGAATTACCATCCTCCGTTTATACGATGTATTACCATGGAGGATGAGGATTTCCATGTATTTACCATCCTCCGTTTATACGATGTATTATCATGGAGGATGAGGTTTTCCATGGATTTACCATCCTCCGTTTATACGATGTATTACCATGGAGGATGAGGTTTTCCATGGATTTACCATCCTCGGTTTATACGATGTATTATCATGGAGGATGAGGTTTTCCATGGATTTACCATCCTCTGTTTATACGATGTATTATCATGGAGGGTGAGGTTTTCCATGGAATTACCATCCTCCGTTTATACGATGTATTACCATGGAGGATGAGGTTTTCCATGGATTTACCATCCTCCGTTTATACGATGTATTATCATGGAGGATGAGGTTTTCCATGGATTTACCATCCTCCGTTTATACGATGTATTACCATGGAGGATGAGGTTTTCCATGGATTTGCCATCCTCCGTTTATATGATGCAATACCATGGAGGATGAGGTTTTCCATGGATTTACCATCCTCGGTTTATACGATGTATTATCATGGAGGATGAGGTTTTCCATGGATTTACCATCCTCTGTTTATACGATGTATTATCATGGAGGGTGAGGTTTTCCATGGAATTACCATCCTCCGTTTATACGATGTATTACCATGGAGGATGAGGTTTTCCATGGATTTACCATCCTCCGTTTATATGATGCAATACCATGGAGGATGAGGTTTTCCATGGATTTACCATCCTCTGTTTATAGTCACGTGAAAAAGTAAGTACACCCCGTGCAAAGTTTTGACTTTTTCAACATATTTCAACATACAGCTATTTGATCTTCATTTCAACAATATTGATAGATAAAGGTGATATAATATAACAAATATCATGAAACATTTACATTTTGTAGTCCATTGTATAATTTAAATAAACATAAATGCAAATTTCGCATGTGGAAAAAGTAAGTACACCCTTGGCTCTAACAGGTGGTATTGCCCCCGTTGGCAGAAACAACCTCAAGTAGGCGTTTCTTATAACTGTCGACCAGTCTCTGACATCGACTGGGAGAAATTTTTGCCCACTCCTCCATGCAGAATTCTTTCAGCTGTGCGATGACTGAGGGGTTTCTTGCATGCACAGCTCGTTTCAAATCCCCCCCACAACATCTCGATGGGATTTAGATCCGGGCTTTGACTTGGCCATTCCAGAACCCTCCATTTCTTTCTTTTCAGCCATTCCTTGGTGGATTTACTGGTATGTTTAGGGTCATTGTCATGTTGCAAGGTCCACCTTCGATTGAGCTTCAACTTTCCGACAGATGGCCTCACATTATCCTCAAGCACCCTCTGGTACAATGAAGAATTCATAGTGGATTCTATGATGGTGAGCTGCCCAGGGATGCAGCAAAGCTGCCCCAAACCATAATATTTCCACCACCATGCTTTACAGTTGGTATCAGGTTCTTGTGGTCAAATGCTGTCTTTGGTTTTCGCTAAACATGTCTTCTGGTACTGTGGCCAAATAGCTCTACCTTTGACTCATCTGTCCAGAGCACATTGTTCCAGAAGTGCTGGTCTTTGCCTCGGTGTTCATTGGCAAACTTTAGTCTTGCCCTGATGTTCTTTCTGGAGAGCAAAGGTTTCCTCCTGGCACACCTCCCATGTTGATCAAATTTGTGCAGCCTCTTTCTAATGGTAGACTCGTGCACTTTGACATCGACAGTGGCAAGAGCTACCTGTAGGTCCCGTGATGACATTCTGGGGTTCTTAGAGACTTCTTTCAGCATCTTGCGGTCTGCTCTCGGGCTGAACTTGCTGGGGTGGCCTGGCATGAACAAGTTGGCAGTTGTTTGGAATCTTCTCCACTTGTAGATGATCTTCCGGACAGTCGAATGATTGATTTCAAATTGTTTGGAGATCTTTTTAAATCCCTTCCGAGACTCATAGGCATCTATAGCCTTCTTTCCGAAGGCCTCAGAGAGCTCTTTT
Organism: Myxine glutinosa; assembly: GCF_964187855.1. Lineage (NCBI taxonomy): Eukaryota > Metazoa > Chordata > Myxini > Myxiniformes > Myxinidae > Myxine > Myxine glutinosa. The sequence continues at coordinate 909,031 of NC_136263.1, read as the reverse complement.
GATCGAGGCATGGTGATGCCACACACTTCAACAACAAAGAGCAAACCAAACTAAATGTCTGAGGTTTAAATAAGACAGGTTCCTCCAAGATCCTCTCTAACGATGTTTTAATCATTTGCACCTGAGCTGGTGCACCTGATTCTAATTTTAGGTATTTGAAGTAGTGATAAATGTGGGGGTGTACTTACTTTTTCCACATGCAAAATTTGCATTTATGTTTATTTAAATTATACAATGGACTACAAAATGTAAATGTTTCATGATATTTGTTATATTATATCACCTTTATCTATCAATATTGTTGAAATGAAGATCAAATAGCTGTATGTTGAAATATGTTGAAAAAGTCAAAACTTTACATGGGGTGTACTTACTTTTTCACGTGACTGTAGGATGCATTGCCATGGAGGATGAGGTTTTATATGGATTTAACATCCTCTGTTTAGACGATGCATTACCATGGAGGATGAGGTTTTACATGGATTTACCATCCTCTGTTTATACGATGTATTACCATGGAGGATGAGGTTTTCCATGGATTTACCATCCTCTGTTTATACGATGTATTACCATGGAGGATGAGGTTTTCCATGGATTTACAATCCTCTGTTTAGACGATGCATTACCATGGAGGATGAGGTTTTACATGGATTTAACATCCTCTGTTTAGACGATGCATTACCATGGAGGATGAGGTTTTCCATGGATTTACCATCCTCTGTTTTCGATGAATTACCATGGAGGATGAGGTTTTCCATGGATTTACCATCCTCTGTTTTCGATGAATTACCATGGAGGATGAGGTTTTCCATGGATTTACCATCCTCCGTTTATACGATGTATTACCATGGAGGATGAGGTTTTCCATGTATTTACCATCCTCCGTTTACACGATGCATCGCCATGGATGTCCTTTCCGTGAACACGTGAGTGTTCACCTGTCTGAGTCCACATTGGGTTTGGAAGCAGAACTAGTTGAACAAAGCATGAAGGTGTTCGCACCTGGGGGTGTGTTCAATTGCTGAGCCGCTACCTGTGCTTGTCAAGGCAGCCGTTCTTTATCAGTGGTTTTCGAATTGAGTGCCTACGTCACATGGCGAGCGCTGTACAAGAAACTTGGTAAATGAACACACTCCAGGTACTTCAACAGAGGACGAAGGTGTACACACTTTGTGGACCAACATGGGACAGGTATACACACTTTGTGGACCAACATGGGATGGGTGTACACACTTTGTGGACCAACATGGGACAGGTATACACACTTTGTGGACCAACATGGGATGGGTGTACACACTTTGTGGACCAACATTGGATGGGTGAACACACTTTGTGGACCAACATGGGATGGGTGTACACACTTTGTGGACCAACATGGGATGGGTGAACACACTTTGTGGACCAACATGGGATGGGTGAACACACTTTGTGGACCAACATGGGATGGGTGAACACACTTTGTGAACCAAAAGCGGATGGGTGTACACACTTTGTGGACCAACAAGGGATGGGTGAACACACTTTGTGGACCAAAAGGGGATGGGTGTACACACTTTGTGGACCAACAAGGGATGGGTGAACACACTTTGTGGACCAAAAGGGGATGGGTGTACACACTTTGTGGACCAAAAGGGGATGGGTGTACACACTTTGTGGACCAAAAGGGGATGGGTGTACACACTTTGTGGACCAAAAGGGGATGGGTGTACACACTTTGTGGACCAAAAGAGGATGGGTGTACACACTTTGTGGACCAAAAGGGGATGGGTGTACACACTTTGTGGACCAAAAGAGGATGGGTGTACACACTTTGTGGACCAAAAGGGGATGGGTGTACACACTTTGTGGACCAAAAGAGGATGGGTGTACACACTTTGTGGACCAAAAGGGGATGGGTGAACACACTTTGTGGACCAACATGGGATGGGTGAACACACTCAGTGGACCTACATGGGACAGGTGTACACACTCAGTGGACCAACATGGGACAGGTGTACACACTCAGTGGACCAACATGGGATAGAAGGTACACACCTAGTGTGAGGCTGACAGAGTGGTTGGGTAGTTGAGTGCCACCTCAACGTCATCTGTCCACTCTGCAATGCAAACAAGGTTACTCGCATCTCGTGCACCTTACGATACCATACTCGTTTACAAAGTGAAAAAGGACCATGATGACGTCACATTACGACACCATACTCGTTTACATAGTGCAAAAGGACCTTGATGACGTCACTTTGTTAAATGCAGCATAAATACCATAATGATCGGAGACCCATGTGAATCTCTCCTGAAGGGGTCTGAATGTGCAAGTTGAACAAATTACTCCAAAGATTCTATTTGATGGAACGTTTGGGTTCGAACGACTTGTGTTGGTTGCATCACTTACACAAAACTTATAGAGGGGTCAATATATGGTTAAACCCCCAAAAAATTGATACAAAAGGTTTTTCAATGGATTCTGGTACCATTGGGCATGCTAAAGAAGAATGTGACAATCCACATAACAAGTTTCTTCCAGAGGAGTCGGAGGATGACGATGAATAGCGACTAACTGTATAAGACAACAAATGCCTAATGGGCTGGTAAACCTGGCTTACTGGATTACCTGATTACTTTGTGCTTATTTAAGTAATTTTGATGATTTCCTGGGTGCCTTAAACCCAGGTATACACACTGAAAATATCTCTATAAGTTGACTACTATTCGACAGAGCCATTTTAGTGGATCAGGATGGCACCTTGGGATGCCATCTTGGACTTGTCAATAAATAATTAACTGATGGTAATTTTATTGATTCAATTGGATTCCTTGGGCCCTAAAACCTAGGGTTAGACACCAAAACCACCTTTCTAGGTTGAATAATAATTGAGATATGGCCATTTTAAGCTCCTGGTGGCCATCTTGGACGCCATCTTGAAAATGACCCCTTTCCAGAAGTCAGATGTTACTAGATTTTTAGTATGTTATTTAGCATGCCCAATGTTACTAGATTTTTAGTATGTTATTTAGCATGCCCAATGGTACCAGAATCCATTGAAAAACCTTTTGTATCAATTTTTTGGGGGTTAGGTGAGTTTTCTTTCGTATATTGACCCGACTATTACCTGAAGTTTGACTGGACACTCATCATCTCATGGCCGCATCAAAATCAACAATAACTGAGCAAAGTTTTAAAATCTCATTACAGGAGCAAAGCCGAATTGTTGGATCTTCCTCCTTGAACTAGGCCCACAAAGCCTTGCACTTGCCTGTTATTGCCGGGTTGTGTACACCATGGCCGACCTCGACAGAGTTTTAGGTGAGTGTACACGTCATCGATCATTCCATTTTTATCAATGAAAAGAACAAACATGTATATTACGTCAATATTGGGAATTGTCCTCATAAACACGATATTGGGAATTGTCCTCATAAACACGATATTGGGAATTGTCCTAATAAACACGATATTGGGAATTGTCCTCATAAACACGATATTGGGAATTGTCCTCATAAACACGATATTGGGAATTATCCTCATAAACACGATATTGGGAATTGTCCTCATAAACACGATATTGGGAATTATCCTCATAAACACGATATTGGGAATTATCCTCATAAACACGATATTGGGAATTGTCCTCATAAACACGATATTGGGAATTGTCCTCATAAACACGGTATTGGGAATTGTCCTAATAAACACGATATTGGGAATTGTCCTCATAAACACGATATTGGGAATTGTCCTCATAAACACGATATTGGGAATTGTCCTCATAAACACGGTATTGGGAATTGTCCTAATAAACACGATATTGGGAATTATCCTCATAAACACGATATTGGGAATTGTCCTCATAAACACGATATTGGGAATTGTCCTCATAAACACGGTATTGGGAATTGTCCTAATAAACACGATATTGGGAATTGTCCTCATAAACACGATATTGGGAATTGTCCTCATAAACACGATATTGGGAATTGTCCTCATAAACACGATATTGGGAATTGTCCTCATAAACACGATATTGGGAATTGTCCTCATAAACACGGTATTGGGAATTGTCCTAATAAACACGATATTGGGAATTATCCTCATAAACACGATATTGGGAATTGTCCTCATAAACACGATATTGGGAATTGTCCTCATAAACACGATATTGGGAATTGTCCTCATAAACACGATATTGGGAATTGTCCTCATAAACACGATATTGGGAATTGTCCTCATAAACACGATATTGGGAATTGTCCTCATAAACACGATATTGGGAATTGTCCTCATAAACACGATATTGGGAATTGTCCTCATAAACACGATATTGGGAATTGTCCTCATAAACACGATATTGGGAATTGTCCTCATAAACACGATATTGGTATTGGGAATTGTCCTCATAAACACGGTATTGGGAATGGGAATTGTCCTCATAAACACGGTATTGGGAATTGTCCTCATATACACGATATTGGGAATTGTCCTCATAAACACGATATTGGGAATTATCCTCATAAACACGGTATTGGGAATTGTCCTCATATACACGATATTGGGAATTATCCTCATAAACACGGTATTGGGAATTGTCCTCATATACACGATATTGGGAATTGTCCTCATAAACACGGTATTGGGAATTGTCCTCATAAACACGATATTGGGAATTGTCCTCATATACACGATATTGGGAATTATCCTCATATACACGATATTGGGAATTGTCCTCATAAACACGGTATTGGGAATTGTCCTCATATACACGATATTGGGAATTGTCCTCATATACACGATATTGGGAATTATCCTCATAAACACGATATTGGGAATTGTCCTCATAAACACGGTATTGGGAATTGTCCTCATATACACGATATTGGGAATTGTCCTCATATACACGATATTGGGAATTGTCCTCATAAACACGATATTGGGAATTATCCTCATATACACGATATTGGGAATTTCCTCATAAACACGATATTGGGAATTATCCTCATAAACACGGTATTGGGAATTGTCCTCATATACACGATATTGGGAATTGTCCTCATAAACACGATATTGGGAATTATCCTCATAAACACGGTATTGGGAATTGTCCTCATAAACACGGTATTGGGAATTGTCCTCATATACACGATATTGGGAATTGTCCTCATATACACGATATTGGGAATTGTCCTCATATACACGATATTGGGAATTGTCCTCATAAACACGATATTGGGAATTATCCTCATAAACACGGTATTGGGAATTGTCCTCATAAACACGGTATTGGGAATTGTCCTCATATACACGATATTGGGAATTATCCTCATAAACACGATATTGGGAATTATCCTCATAAACACGGTATTGGGAATTGTCCTCATAAACACGATATTGGGAATTGTCCTCATATACACGATATTGGGAATTGTCCTCATAAACACGATATTGGGAATTATCTTCATAAACACGATATTGGGAATTGTCCTCATATACACGATATTGGGAATTGTCCTCATCTACACGATATTGGGAATTGTCCTCATCTACACGATATTGGGAATTGTCCTCATATACACGATATTGGGAATTATCTTCATAAACACGATATTGGGAATTGTCCTCATAAACACGGTATTGGGAATTGTCCTCATATACACGATATTGGGAATTGTCCTCATAAACACGATATTGGGAATTGTCCTCATAAACACGATATTGGGAATTATCCTCATATACACGATATTGGGAATTGTCCTCATAAACACGATATTGGGAATTGTCCTCATATACACGATATTGGGAATTGTCCTCATAAACACAATATTGGGAATTGTCCTCATATACACGATATTGGGAATTGTCCTCATAAACACGATATTGGGAATTGTCCTCATATACACGATATTGGGAATTGTCCTCATATACACGATATTGGGAATTGTCCTCATAAACACGGTATTGGGAATTGTCCTCATATACACGATATTGGGAATTGTCCTCATAAACACGATATTGGGAATTATCCTCATAAACACGGTATTGGGAATTGTCCTCATATACACGATATTGGGAATTGTCCTCATATACACGATATTGGGAATTGTCCTCATAAACACGATATTGGGAATTGTCCTCATAAACACGGTATTGGGAATTGTCCTCATATACACGATATTGGGAATTGTCCTCATAAACACGATATTGGGAATTGTCCTCATATACACGATATTGGGAATTGTCCTCATAAACACGGTATTGGGAATTGTCCTCACTAGGGCGTGCCCGTACTATATATATATCTAAAATTATATCCCCCCCCTCTATTTACATGAAATGGTTTGGTCCATTCGCAAATGGTTTGGTCCATTCGCAAAGCCAAAGCGAACGGCTTGCGAGTACGGTGACAATCCCCCCCTCTATTTACATGAAATGGTTTGGTCCATTCGCAAAGCCAAACCGAACGGCTTGCGAGTACGGTGACAATCCCCCCCCTCTATTTACATGAAATGGTTTGGTCCAAAGCGAACGGCTTGCGGAGTTTGGTAAAGAAATCGCCATAGCTCGGTAACTACTTGTCCGATTAATATGAAACCTTGAAAAGGCACATCCTCGGGTCCCCAGCAATATACCTGGCAAGTTTAAAGTATATCGGACCCGTGGTTGTCGAGAAACAGCGGTCACAGACAAACGACAAACACACAGACATACACACAGACATACAGAGATTACTGGAATTATAGATAGACTCGGGCGTGCCCGTACTATATATATATCTAAAATTATATCCCCCCCCCCCCTCTATTTACATGAAATGGTTTGGTCCATTCGCAAAGCCAAAGCGAACGGCTTGCGAGTACGGTGACAATCCCCCCCCTCTATTTACATGAAATGGTTTGGTCCAAAGCGAACGGCTTGCGAGTACGGTGACAATCCCCCCCCCCCCCCTCTATTTACATGAAATGGTTTGGTCCAAAGCGAACGGCTTGCGAGTACGGTGACAATCCCCCCCCCTCTATTTACATGAAATGGTTTGGTCCAAAGCGAACGGCTTGCGGAGTTTGGTAAAGAAATCGCCATAGCGTGCACAAACGCGCAGGAAAGCGAAAGAATCGCAAATTAGTTTTAATTAGTTTTAAAACATAGTTTAACGCCAACATAGCGGCAACATAGTTTGCCAACGTGAAATAAATGAATACGCTCTCAAATGTGCCGTCCGAGGCAGAGTCTGTTCGCCACGTTCGGCACACGTGATAGCTCGCTGCTCTCTGATTGGTTGAATCGTTTTTTGGACATAGCTCGGTAACTACTTCACCGATTAATATGAAACCTTGAAAAGGCACATCCTCAGGTCCCCAGCAATATACCTGGCAAGTTTCAAGTATATCGGACCCGTGGTTGTCGAGAAACAGCGGTCACAGACACACAGACATACACACAGACATACACACAGACATACAGAGATTACTGGAATTATAGATAGATTTTTTTTTTGGCAAGGAACGGGCACCCACGTACGGGCACGTCCTAGGGCATGCCCGTACTATATATATATCTAAAATTATATCCCCCCCCTCTATTTACATGAAATGGTTTGGTCCATTCGCAAAGCCAAAGCGAACGGCTTGCGAGTACGGTGACAATCCCCCCCCCCCCCCTCTATTTACATGAAATGGTTTGGTCCAAAGCGAACGGCTTGCGAGTACGGTGACAATCCCCCCCCCCTCTATTTACATGAAATGGTTTGGTCCAAAGCGAACGGCTTGCGGAGTTTGGTAAAGAAATCGCCATAGCTCGGTAACTACTTGTCCGATTAATATGAAACCTTGAAAAGGCACATCCTCGGGTCCCCAGCAATATACCTGGCAAGTTTCAAGTATATCGGACCCGTGGTTGTCGAGAAACAGCGGTCACAGACAAACACACAGACACACAGACATACAGAGATTACTGGAATTATAGATAGACTAGGGCGTGCCCGTACGTGGGTGCAAAAAAACATGCGTACAAACAACAACAACAAAAAAAAACTTTGAAACCACGTGGCAGTAACGACCACAGAACCCCCCCCTCTATTTACATGAAATGGTTTGGTCCATTCGCAAAGCCAAAGCGAACGGCTTGCGAGTACGGTGGAACCCCCCCCCCCCCCCTCTATTTACATGAAATGGTTTGGTCCATTCGCAAAGCCAAAGCGAACGGCTTGCGAGTACGGTGGAACCCCCCCCCCCTCTATTTACATGAAATGGTTTGGTCCATTCGCAAAGCCAAAGCGAACGGCGAACGGCTAAATCGCCATAGCTCGGTAACTACTTCTCCGATTAATATGAAACCTTGAAAAGGCACATCCTCAGGTCCCCAGCAATATACCTGGCAAGTTTCAAGTATATCGGACCCGTGGTTGTCGAGAAACAGCGGTCACAGACAAACAAACAAACACACAGACACACATACACACAGAGATTACTGGAATTATAGATAGATAAACACGGTATTGGGAATTGTCCTCATACACACGATATTGGGAATTGTCCTCATAAACACGGTATTGGGAATTGTCCTCATATACACGATATTGGGAATTGTCCTCATATACACGATATTGGGAATTGTCCTCATAAACACGATATTGGGAATTGTCCTCATAAACACGATATTGGGAATTATCCTCATAAACACGATATTGGGAATTGTCCTCATAAACACGGTATTGGGAATTGTCCTCATATACACGATATTGGGAATTGTCCTCATCTACACGATATTGGGAATTATCCTCATAAACACGATATTGGGAATTGTCCTCATAAACACGGTATTGGGAATTGTCCTCATATACACGGTATTGGGAATTGTCCTCATAAACACGGTATTGGGAATTGTCCTCATATACACGATATTGGGAATTGTCCTCATATACACGATATTGGGAATTGTCCTCATATACACGATATTGGGAATTGTCCTCATAAACACGATATTGGGAATTATCCTCATAAACACGGTATTGGGAATTGTCCTCATAAACACGGTATTGGGAATTGTCCTCATATACACGATATTGGGAATTATCCTCATAAACACGATATTGGGAATTGTCCTCATAAACACGGTATTGGGAATTGTCCTCATAAACACGATATTGGGAATTGTCCTCATATACACGATATTGGGAATTGTCCTCATAAACACGATATTGGGAATTATCTTCATAAACACGATATTGGGAATTGTCCTCATATACACGATATTGGGAATTGTCCTCATCTACACGATATTGGGAATTGTCCTCATCTACACGATATTGGGAATTGTCCTCATATACACGATATTGGGAATTATCTTCATAAACACGATATTGGGAATTGTCCTCATAAACACGGTATTGGGAATTGTCCTCATATACACGATATTGGGAATTGTCCTCATAAACACGATATTGGGAATTGTCCTCATAAACACGATATTGGGAATTATCCTCATATACACGATATTGGGAATTGTCCTCATAAACACGATATTGGGAATTGTCCTCATATACACGATATTGGGAATTGTCCTCATAAACACGATATTGGGAATTGTCCTCATATACACGATATTGGGAATTGTCCTCATAAACACGATATTGGGAATTGTCCTCATATACACGATATTGGGAATTGTCCTCATATACACGATATTGGGAATTATCTTCATAAACACGATATTGGGAATTGTCCTCATAAACACGGTATTGGGAATTGTCCTCATATACACGATATTGGGAATTGTCCTCATAAACACGATATTGGGAATTATCCTCATAAACACGGTATTGGGAATTGTCCTCATATACACGATATTGGGAATTGTCCTCATAAACACGATATTGGGAATTGTCCTCATAAACACGGTATTGGGAATTGTCCTCATATACACGATATTGGGAATTGTCCTCATAAACACGATATTGGGAATTGTCCTCATATACACGATATTGGGAATTGTCCTCATAAACACGGTATTGGGAATTGTCCTCACTAGGGCGTGCCCGTACTATATATATATCTAAAATTATATCCCCCCCCCTCTATTTACATGAAATGGTTTGGTCCATTCGCAAATGGTTTGGTCCATTCGCAAAGCCAAAGCGAACGGCTTGCGAGTACGGTGACAACCCCCCCCCCCCCCTCTATTTACATGAAATGGTTTGGTCCATTCGCAAAGCCAAACCGAACGGCTTGCGAGTACGGTGACAATCCCCCCCCCCTCTATTTACATGAAATGGTTTGGTCCAAAGCGAACGGCTTGCGGAGTTTGGTAAAGAAATCGCCATAGCTCGGTAACTACTTGTCCGATTAATATGAAACCTTGAAAAGGCACATCCTCGGGTCCCCAGCAATATACCTGGCAAGTTTAAAGTATATCGGACCCGTGGTTGTCGAGAAACAGCGGTCACAGACAAACGACAAACACACAGACATACACACAGACATACAGAGATTACTGGAATTATAGATAGACTCGGGCGTGCCCGTACTATATATATATCTAAAATTATATCCCCCCCCCTCTATTTACATGAAATGGTTTGGTCCATTCGCAAAGCCAAAGCGAACGGCTTGCGAGTACGGTGACAATCCCCCCCCCTCTATTTACATGAAATGGTTTGGTCCAAAGCGAACGGCTTGCGAGTACGGTGACAATCCCCCCCCCCCCCCTCTATTTACATGAAATGGTTTGGTCCAAAGCGAACGGCTTGCGAGTACGGTGACAATCCCCCCCCTCTATTTACATGAAATGGTTTGGTCCAAAGCGAACGGCTTGCGGAGTTTGGTAAAGAAATCGCCATAGCGTGCACAAACGCGCAGGAAAGCGAAAGAATCGCAAATTAGTTTTAAAACATAGTTTAACGCCAACATAGCGGCAACATAGTTTGCCAACGTGAAATAAATGAATACGCTCTCAAATGTGCCGTCCGAGGCAGAGTCTGTTCGCCACGTTCGGCACACGTGATAGCTAGCTGCTCTCTGATTGGTTGAATCGTTTTTTGGACATAGCTCGGTAACTACTCCGATTAATATGAAACCTTGAAAAGGCACATCCTCAGGTCCCCAGCAATATACCTGGCAAGTTTCAAGTATATCGGACCCGTGGTTGTCGAGAAACAGCGGTCACAGACACACAGACATACACACAGACATACACACAGACATACAGAGATTACTGGAATTATAGATAGATTTTTTTTTTGGCAAGGAACGGGCACCCACGTACGGGCACGTCCTAGGGCATGCCCGTACTATATATATATATCTAAAATTATATCCCCCCCCTCTATTTACATGAAATGGTTTGGTCCATTCGCAAAGCCAAAGCGAACGGCTTGCGAGTACGGTGACAATCCCCCCCCTCTATTTACATGAAATGGTTTGGTCCAAAGCGAACGGCTTGCGAGTACGGTGACAATCCCCCCCCTCTATTTACATGAAATGGTTTGGTCCAAAGCGAACGGCTTGCGAGTACGGTGACAATCCCCCCCCCCCCCCTCTATTTACATGAAATGGTTTGGTCCAAAGCGAACGGCTTGCGGAGTTTGGTAAAGAAATCGCCATAGCTCGGTAACTACTTGTCCGATTAATATGAAACCTTGAAAAGGCACATCCTCGGGTCCCCAGCAATATACCTGGCAAGTTTCAAGTATATCGGACCCGTGGTTGTCGAGAAACAGCGGTCACAGACAAACACACAGACACACAGACACACATACATACAGAGATTACTGGAATTATAGATAGACTAGGGCGTGCCCATACGTGGGTGCAAAAAAACATGCGTGCAAACAACAACAACAAAAAAAAACTTTGAAACCACGTGGCAGTAACGACCACAGAACCCCCCCCCCCCCTCTATTTACATGAAATGGTTTGGTCCATTCGCAAAGCCAAAGCGAACGGCTTGCGAGTACGGTGGAACCCCCCCCCCCTCTATTTACATGAAATGGTTTGGTCCATTCGCAAAGCCAAAGCGAACGGCGAACGGCTAAATCGCCATAGCTCGGTAACTACTTCTCCGATTAATATGAAACCTTGAAAAGGCACATCCTCAGGTCCCCAGCAATATACCTGGCAAGTTTCAAGTATATCGGACCCGTGGTTGTCGAGAAACAGCGGTCACAGACAAACAAACAAACACACAGACACACATACACACAGAGATTACTGGAATTATAGATAGACTAGGGCATTGCCCGTACGTGGGTGCCCGTTCCTTGCCAAAAAAAAAAAAAAACGCTACCCGTACGCTCTACCCCGCCCGTACGCCCGTAAACAAAAAATAACAACGCTCTTCGCTTCCGCCCTTCGCTCTGACTGAATTGGGAGAAATAATGCGCATAAGAAATCGAATTACGTACCGTAATGGCGGTCAGCTCGTAACGCGCACACTGTCCGGAAGTTCGCATATCGCATATCTATCTATCTATCTATTAATGCCCATTTATTCAATTATCGCCAACGTATTTTGGCTTTTTGCAATTTAATCGCAAGGAAAAGTAGAAAGAGAAGAGGGAAAAAAAGAAAAGCCTTGCCTTGCTGCAAACAGCTGCTGCAAACAACAACAACATGGAAGGCTGCACTGTCCGGAAGTTGGCATATCGCAGTTACGATTATTTTAGTGTTAATGGCCAATTATTCAATTAGCGCCAACGTATTTTGGCTGTTTGCAATTTAATCGCAAGGAAAAGTAGAAAGAGAAGAGGGGAAAAAAGAAAAGCCTTGCATTAACGCATTAACGCTTGCATTGCATTAACGGTTCGGCACACGTGATAGCTCGCTGCTCTCTGATTGGTTGAAGCGTTTTTTGGACATAGCTCGGTAGGTACTTGTCCGATTAATTTCAAACCTTGAAAAGGCACATCCTCGGGTCCCCAGCAATATACCTGGCAAGTTTCAAGTATATCGGACCCGTGGTTGTCGAGAAACAGCGGTCACAGACACACAGACACACAGACAGACACACAGAGATTGCTGGAATTATAGATAGATAAACACGGTATTGGGAATTGTCCTCATATACACGATATTGGGAATTGTCCTCATAAACACGGTATTGGGAATTGTCCTCATATACACGATATTGGGAATTGTCCTCATATACACGATATTGGGAATTGTCCTCATAAACACGATATTGGGAATTGTCCTCATAAACACGATATTGGGAATTATCCTCATAAACACGATATTGGGAATTGTCCTCATAAACACGGTATTGGGAATTGTCCTCATATACACGATATTGGGAATTGTCCTCATAAACACGATATTGGGAATTATCCTCATAAACACGGTATTGGGAATTGTCCTCATATACACGATATTGGGAATTGTCCTCATATACACGATATTGGGAATTGTCCTCATAAACACGATATTGGGAATTGTCCTCATAAACAAGGTTCCTCATAAGCAGGTGGGGTTTTTTTGCACATTTTTGGTAATCTTAACACTTATTGTTTGTTATTTTCTGTTGATATATGACTAGGTGTTGATTGTGCATTACGTACATCCTGATAAAAACGTTCTCGATCAGTTCCTCTCTTCATACAAACTGATGCTCGGCTGGAATAACAGATACATGAAATATCGGAATGAAAGTGTCCTGCGTGTTATTTTCAACTTACGGATGTTTTTTTCCCCAAATATTGGATCTTCCTGTTGTTTTTCCATAGAGTCTCTGCTCAACCCAATACCCACCAAGCATGAGAACATCCAGGACTTGGGATACGGCTCTGGAGAAGGTACAAAAACAACAACAGTATTTCATCTCCAATTGGGATGCATTGCATTGTGATGCCAACAGACAAATTTAGGAGGGATATGTGATGAATGTGAATTCGCTGGGAATGGAGCTCTCTAGTTTGTGCAAGTTCAAAACATTGTGGAAGTATAATAGTATTATTCCTACCTATAAGGGCATTAAAATAGTCTTATGACCATTACATGACCTTTTACTCCTTTTGCTATAACCAAGTATGACAGGGTACTGCAGAGGTAACATACTTACCTTTAGGCGGTTTATCCCCCGTATTATCTCTGACCCGACTACAAGATGTGGAATTGGTGCTTCGTACACAGGGTGTTGCACTATAAGGAGCAGTGCCCTAAGGATGGACCTTAAACTGGTGCCCCATCTGTTAGCATTAGTTGGTGGACTTTAAAGACCCCACAGTATCTTTCGTATGGAGTCAGCGAGTTATTGCCGGTACCCTGAACAAATCACAAATTCTCACTCTGCCTACTTCTGGAAAGGGTTAGGGCTTCCACCCAACGTAACTTTCCGTGATACTCCTTCACCAGCAATGAACTTGGACAGATGAGAGAGAGAGAGAGACAGACAGAGAGAGAGACAGACAGACAGAGAGACAGACAGACAGAGAGACAGAGAGAGAGAGAGAGAGAGAGAGAGAGACACAGAGAGAGACAGAGACAGAGTGAGAGACAGAGACAGAGTGAGAGACAGAGACAGAGATTTTGTCCTTTTATTACAAAAGTATTTTTAAAAAAACAAATGATGATTCAAAGAAAACAATCAACAGTTGCACAAGCATTTACATGATAAATAAACAAATTATCAGCAAATAAACAAGCAAGTATTAAGGAAAACAACTACGTAGTAAATACTAAATGACCCTCAGCTATTTTGCAAAATGCATCTCTCACACACCACTCCTTCTCAGAGTTGTACCTCAGAACAACAACAAAATTCCAGCTTCACTCTTCAAACACAGAGCTTTAAACATTTCCAAAACATCTGTACTATACGAATCATTCCGTATCTTTCATTCCCTGGTCTTGTATAATCACCAACTTGGCTTGCGCAAGAAAAATGAATTAAAATTGTTGTTGGGGAATTGAACCGCCCATTCGGGCCAAAAATAAAGGCAGGAAAATCAAAAACAAAGGAAAACCGTGCAAGTAACATTTTAAAGAATACAAATAAAGGAGTTAACTGGTCACAGCGTACATACGCATGGGGCAAGGTTTCAGTTTGTCCACAAAATGGACATTGCTCACTTATCGCTTGTGAGAAGCAGTGAATTAGGGAATTTGTGGGTGGGATCCAATGCGCAATTCTCCATTGAAGATCCCCAACACGTTTCGGCACAGGCTGTTTATAGTACCACCCTCACATAGGGTAAATTGGAGGGGTATTCGGCAGGACTGCAGGCCATCTACACGGTACAGGGGAGGACAACGAAGGAAAAAGGATTTTTAAGCATTGCACATACAGGGTCTTTCGATTGCTCCAAGAAAAGGATAGAGAGCGGCCAAACCTAATCGGTTCCAAACTAAGAGAACCAGATAGACAAAGATTGGGGAAGGGTGGAGAAGATTCAGAGGTGGGTATGGGAGGGTTGCTTACCCAACCATTTGAGGCACAGTAATTGCAAAGAACAATTTTCAAAAAGCTGTCAACTCTGCGACACGATCTAATGCCAACCGTCGAAGCCAGAGCGGTAGTATTTATCCACCTGTCATTGGTGGCGTTTCTCAAATGACACACTTTTGTAACTGAGGCATTTATAAACTGTTGAATGAAGGTGCTTTCATTCACACACTCACCAAATACAGAGTTGTGAAATAATGGTTCATTGAAGAACATCGATCGAACATAAGTCGAGGGGTCGCGGAGACAGGTAAAGGCTTGCCACACATTCAGTAGGCTTTGGTGAAAGGCAGGTAGCATCGATAGGTCTATCTTGGTCGAGTCCATCAGGAATAGCTCCTGTGAAAGGTCCAACTTCCCCGCTTGACGTAAGATGTAGCTGGTAAGCTGTCTCCAGGGCCAAACATGATTCAAACAAGAAGCGCCATGTTGTTCATAGGCGGAAAGCCATGATGCGGCACTTGACATTGACCAGCCCTTGGCCACCCTCTGCAGTTGGTAAGTTTAGAATCTCTGGTCTCAGCGAATGCTTTCCGGACCAGAAGAAATGGGTGATGGATTTTTGTATGTCCTCCACCAGAGTTTTGGGCAGCTGCAGGGAAAGAACCTTGAACCATAACTTAGTGGTGACCAGACTGTTGATGACTAGTACCCTACCTCGGTAGGACAGTTGGCAGAGCAAGTTCTTCCATTTCAGTAACAGTACTTCAATGTGTGCCAACAAGCCTTCCCAGTTATGTCTCACAAAATTCCCAGGGCCAAGGAACACCCCTCGGAACTTAACCCCATCTCTTCTCGACGAAAGATTGGCAGGAAGAGGGGGAGGGAGAGGAAATAGGGGGGCAGGTAGAGGGTTGAAGCCACAGCGCTTCTGTTTTTGTCCAATTTATCTTGGCCGATGATGCCCTGCTGAAGATATCCAATGCACTCATAATCAAATCAACGTCTTCTGAACGTCTGATGCAGACACAGATGTCATCTGCATAAGCAATGCCTTTTAAGGGGTGGCTTCGAAAAGTAACACCAGGCAAGGACTTCCGAAAGGTATTTAAGAGGGGCTCAAGGGATAAATTCCAGACAGAGGGCAGCCCTGCCTTACCCCTCTCCCAACACAAAAGGGGGGTACAAGTTCATTGTTTATCTTTAAGATAGCCGATATGTTTGAATAACATAATTGTACATGGGATAGGATAGAAAGAGAGGTCCAAAACCAAAACATTTTAGCACTTCAAAAAGATATATATGAGAAACACAGTCAAAAGCTTTCTCCTGGTCGAGGAAGATCAAGGCACAACTTTCATAATTAGTCTCACAGATTTCAATGACATCTCCGACAACAGAGATATTAACCTGAATATTGCGACCAGGAACACAATAAGTCTGGTCCATGTGTATAACGTCTCCTAGTAGGGGGTGAGAGACGCAAGGCCAGAGCCTTTGAGAAAATCTTTATAGTCCGTACACAGTAAGGACACTGGCCTCCATTGTGATATAAAAAAAAACCAAAAAAAAAAACCACCTTTAGAGGCCATTTTTCCCCGCAAGCGGGGGTTGGCCTTTTTCGGGAACTGTGGTTGTTGTTGTTTTTCGGTCCCCTTTTTGAAGCAATGTTTTACGGCCGGATGCCCTTCCTGACGCCAACCCTTTTTGCCGCCTTTAACGACAAGCAGGGAATTACCAGTGAACTGGTACTCAAACTGGTTAGGCTTCAGGAACTTTCTGTTGCCCTTAAAAGCCTGGACAGAGGGAAATCACCTGGCCTGGATGGTCTGCCAGTGGAGTTCTTCGAGAAATTTTGGGACTTGATTGGACCTCATTTGCTTCTGGTTTTCCTGGAGAGCATGAATAAAGGTGAACTTCCACTGAGCTGCAGGAGAGCCGTGCTTACTTTGCTTCCTAAAAAAGGAAATTTATTGCTCATATCACAGTGAAGGCCAGTGTCCTTATTGTGTACGGACTATAAAATTTTCTCAAATACCATCAAACACCATCAAAACAAAATAGGAACAAGTTCTGCATCGACATCTGTTGCCTGGTAAAGTGTAGAGAAGAAGAGTCTTGCATCTTTCTTAATTTCTACAGGGTTGGTCGTGATTGAATTATCAGGACGTTTCAAAGCAGTAATTTGGGAATGAGGAAATTTTGTTTCAAAATCAAAGAAAAACAGGGTCGGAGAATCCAGGAGGTAGAGGTGCTGAAAGCGGTCTCGTTAGCGATCCTTGGGTTTGATTAGAAATTATATTATTAAGAAGAGACTTCTTCTCACATAGTCTTAGTTTCTTTTGGGGGGTCGGATGTTTTTTTAAATTTGTTTGAATCTGGAGAATCTCCTTCTCCAGCTCCACTTTCATTCTGCGTTCTATGAGGTCCTGTGTGTTTCGAAAACAAAACTGCTGACAGAAACTTCTAATTTGGACCACCACAATCGCTGGTTGTTAAAACTGGATTTGGAGCCTCTCAGATTGGACCACACCCTCTCAAAGGCATTCTTGAAGGAGGGGTTATCTAATATGGAAATGTTCAGTTTCCAAAAAGAGTGGCGATTTGGAGATAACCCGACACGGTAACTCGTGGTAATGAGGTGATGGTCGGAGAAACCAGACGGGGAAATTTCAGTGGTGGGGGAGAGGTTGGTAAATGGCAAATTTAAATAAAATCTATCAAGCGTGGCGAGGGCCACTTGATTATTAGCAACCTTACACCAGGTAAATTGATGGGTGCCTGAATTTTGTATCCGCCAGATATCTTGAAAACCAAAATCTCTTATTATTTTAGATAACAGTCTGGCAGATCCGGGGTGAGGTTCTGCACCATTCTGATCGCACTCAGGTTGCAGGGTGCAATTAACATCACCACCTATTATAATGCATTTCTGCAAGTCTAACTGCATCATGTGGAGTCGTTGTTAGGGTTCGGGTTAGTCATAGAAGGTCTGTGTCTAACAACCTGTCATAGAAGGTTCGTCGGTCTGTGCCCTTTGAAAGGACATACCCATTTATTAAAGTAAAATTAATGTCTCCATCAACAAAATCCAGTGAAGCAACGTGACCTGGAATTATTTCCTGAAATGAGAGTTGGAGTGGGCAAAAATGGGGATTAATTAGAAAGGCAACTCCTGCTGTACGAGACGTTGAATCGCTAAAGTAGCCGGCCTTTTTCATCATTCGATTCCATATAGCGTGAGACGATGGAGTAGAGTGGGTTTCTTGTAAGGAAGCCACATCTAGTTTCCGTTGCCTTACCAGATTGACCACTTGGAGCATCCTAGACTGGCTCGCACCACCATTTATATTGAGCCCACCAAACATAGTCATCGAGATGTAAAAGAGGTAAGGAAAGGGCAATATGCGTATCATTTTTTTAGTTCGTTTTTTGCCTTAACAATGCGTTTCTTAAGCCTACTGCATTGGGGTTTCGTGAAATTGTGGTCACTGGGTCGGCGAATAATACACCTTGCCGTTTCAATAAACCCGTGTAGATCAGAAAAATGATCTTTTATTTCAATATATCTTTTTCTAAAAGTCTGGTTCAGAAACTTGAGTATTTGCGATGGTAAAACGTTGGAATCACTGTATGTGGGGAATTCATAAATGTCATAGGATTCCTCGTCAGACATGTCAGAAGCACTATCTGGAACCCCTGGCTCTTGAGACACCAGAATACTCTGTGGTGTGCAGATGTCAGCCTGCCCTGTTTCTGTAGGAGCAGGTTGAGGGAGAGGTTCCACCAGAACCCAGGGTAATGTGGGGGGGGGGGGGGGGAGGGAGGGGCGATTCTGCAACCTGTTGCACAATTTGAGTCTCTTCCTCGGCACAATCATTGTGCTCAGGTACATTTTCTAAATTGGCCGGTACAACAACTATTTGATTTGAAAGGTCACCAATCACCATCATGTGCGCTGGAACACTGAGGGGTCGAAACTTGCTCTTTTTGCCCCCCAGTCGAATCTCGACCCGACTTGTCATAATCCGCACAAGGATTTAACGTAGTTTGCACTCCAACCTCATCTGGAGGTAGCGCATGCAACTCCTCGACATTAGGCTGAGGGTCCATATCGGCAGCAGGCAGAGGATCTGCATTCACATTTAGCAATACTTCATATCAATTACTCATCGATGTTTTATCAGGTGGAACTGAGTCCAATGCATCGGAGTCTAACACCACCTTCTTTTCCTTACGGGGTGGAGGGACATTCCGAGGTGTTTTCCTATTTCTCAAAGAGGAGACGAGTGTAAACCCATCCCAAACGTTTTCTTTTTCGGAGGTTTACGATGTCGATGGTACGTTTTCTGTGACAGTATCAGGGGGTGTTTTCTGCTCGGATACTGCGGGGGCAATTTGTGGACAAAACCGTCTTAGATGGACAAAGTTCCCACAGCCGAAACATTTTAACGTTTGCGTGGACGCATATACCTGGTACTAGTGATTATCCACACGAAACGTAAATACCGCGTTGAGCACCTTGTCCACATTGGATGCAGGAAACAAAATGTGTGCCGCCGGAAGGACATGATGTGTTTAGCCTGCTCGTTGCGACACCCCAGAGATAACATCGTGATATCCAACACCCCAGAGATAACATTGTGATCTCCGACACCCCAGAGATAACATCGTGATCTCTGACACCCCAGAGATGACATCGTGATCTCCGACACCCCAGAGATAACATCGTGATCTCCAACAACCCAGAGATAACAACATCGTGATCTCCGACACCCCAGAGATAACATCGTGATATCCGACACCCCAGAGATAACATCGTGATCTCCGACACCCCAGAGATAACAACATCGTGATCTCTGACACCCCAGAGATAACATCGTGATATCCAACACCCCAGAGATAACATCGTGATCTCCAACACCCCAGAGATAACATCGTGATCTCTGACACCCCAGACATAACATCGTGATCTCCGACACCCCAGAGATAACATCGTGATCTCCGACACCCCAGAGATAACATCGTGATCTCCGACACCCCAGACATAACATCGTGATCTCCAACACCACTGAGATAACATCGTGATCTCCGACACCCCAGAGATAACATCGTGATATCAAACACCCCAGAGATAACATCGTGATCTCCGACACCCCAGAGATAACATCGTGATCTCCGACACCCCAGAGATAACATCGTGATCTCCGACACCCCAGAGATAACATCGTGATCTCCGACACCCCAGAGATAACATCGTGATCTCTGACACCCCAGAGATAACATCATGATCTCTGACACCCCAGAGATAACATCGTGATCTCCGACACCCCAGAGATAACATCGTGATATCCGACACCCCAGAGATAACATTGTGATGTCTGACACCCCAGAGATAACATCGTGATCTCCGACACCCCAGAGATAACATCGTGATGTCCAACAACCCAGAGATAACAACATCGTGATCTCCGACACCCCACAGATAACATCGTGATATCCAACACCCCAGAGATAACATCGTGATCTCCGACACCCCAGAGATAACATCGTGATCTCCGACACCCCAGAGATAACATCGTGATCTCCGACACCACTGTACCATACCGAGAAAGCTCTTTTAAAAATAAATCGCTTTTCAGGAATGGGGGACAATTTGATATCAAGACTTTCACGACTGGGGTGTCCTGTGGGGAGACCAGGACAAAATGTCCATTCTCGGTAGACAAACCGGTCGCCACAATTTCATGTACGAGCTGCTCTTCAGCCACGAATATAACCACACGTTTGTTCATCTGTGAAGCTGCACGGATTTTCTCGAGCCCCATTATGTTACCCACCGCAATCACGATGTCTTCCACGGTGACCTCGTTCGGGGGAACGCAAACCACGCCATGTTTCCGCGTCGAGCGCTCACAGGCCGCGTAACAGGAACGTGCCGACATTACGACGATCGGAAAATCCTTGGCCTAAGCCGAGATGGATTTGGGGAGGGTGGAGGGGGAGGAGGTACAGCTTTCTGTACAAGTATGGGGGAAAAAGGGAAAAGCACTACTCGGCATACACCAGCATGGGCGAAACTATCGTGAGGAAACACACCTCTCAATGAGGAAAAGGGCGCGAAATCACGACGACCCGTCAGAGTGCTGATGGACTCACCCCTCGGTCACACCGAAGGTGTGGGGGGCTCTCTATCTCTCTCTGCAGCCTATCTCAGGGAAGAAACGAAGGTGGAGAAAAAATAAAGAGAAAAGCAACACAAGCAAGGAATGCAATGCCATGGAGGCGAGGAGGAGGCGAGTGGGGAGGGGGAGGCCGAGTGGGGGAGGGGGAGGGGGAGGCCGAGTGGGGGAGGGGAGGGGGAGGCCGAGTGGGGAGGGGAGGGGGAGGCGAGTGGGGAGGGGGAGGGGGAGGCCGAGTGGGGGAGGGGGAGGGGGAGGGGGGAGGGGGAGGGGGAGGCGAGTGGGGGAGGGGAAGGCGAGTGGGGGGAGGCCGAGTGGGGGGAGAACGAGTGGGGGGATGAGGAGAACGAGTGGGGGGATGAGGAGAACGAGTGGGGGGATGAGGAGAACGAGTGGGGGGATGAGGAGAACGAGTGGGGGGATGAGGAAAACGAGTGGGGAGATGAGGAGAACGAGTGGGGGGATGAGGAGAACGAGTGGGGGGATGAGGAGAACAAGTGGGGGGATGAGGATAACGAAGAGTAGTGGGGGAGGGGTGGAACGAGTGGGGGGAGGGTGGAACGAGTGGGGGGAGGGGCGGAACGAGTGGGGGTGGGGGGTGAGGGGAACGAGTGGGGGTGGGGGTGAGGGGAACGAGTGGGGGGTGGGGGTGAGGGGAACGTAGTGGGGGGATGAGGAGAACGAGTGGGGGATGAGGAGAACGAGTGGGGGGAGGGGCGGAACGAGTGGGGGGTGGGGGTGAGGGGAACGAGTGGGGGGTGAGGGGAAGCAGTGGGGGTGTGAGGGGAACGAGTGGGGGGATGAGGAGAACGAGTGGGGGGATGAGGAGAACGAGTGGGGGGAGGGGCGGGAACGAGGGGGGCAGGGGCGGAACGAGTGGGGGGAGGGGGAACGAGTGGGGGGTGGCGTAGTGGGGAACGGGTGGGGGGTGAGGGGACGGGTGGGGGGTGAGGGAACGAGTGGGGGGGGTGAGGGGAACGAGTGGGGGGGGGGGTGAGGGGAACGAGTGGGGGGGGGGGTGAGAGGGAACGAGTGGGGGGTGAGGGGAACGAGTGGGGGATGAGGGGAACGAGTGGGGGGATGAGGGAACGAGTTGGGGGGATGAGGGGAACGAGTGGGGGATGAGGGGAACGAGTGGGGGATGAGGAGAACGAGTGGGGGGGGGGGTGAGGAGAACGAGTGGGGGGGGGATGAGGAGAACGAGTGGGGGGGGGATGAGGAGAACGAGTGGGGGGGGAGGATTGAGGAGAACGATGTGGGGGGGGGGATGAGGAGAACGAGTGGGGGGGATGAGGAGAACGAGTGGGGGGATGAGGAGAACGAGTGGGGGGATGAGGGGAACGAGTGGGGGGATGAGGGGACGAGTGGGGGGGATGAGGGGAACGAGTGGGGGGATGAGGGGAACGAGTGGGGGGATGAGGGGAACGAGTGTGGGGGATGAGGGGAACGAGTGGGGGGGATGAGGGGAACGATTGGGGGGATGAGGGGAACGAGTGGGGGGATGAGGGGAACGAGTGAGGGGATGAGGGGAACGAGTGGGGGGATGGGGAGAAGAGTGGGGGAGGGGGGGAACGAGTTGGGGGAGGGGGCGGAACGGTCGGAGGAAGGGAAGACCGGGTGAGGGGAACGGGCAGGGAACTGGGAGGATGAGGGTTGCGGTACCGGGTTTGATGAAAATGGAGTGGTGGGGCCAGACAAAGAATAGACAATGTGAAGATAAACAAAAATGGAAAAGAAAAGGTGAAAACAACGAGAAAAAGGGGGTAGAAAGATCGAAGGTCTTTGCAGCTCGCACCTCACCACACATGGACAGCCGCCATCTTGCCACGCCCAACACACAAACGGCCAGCGGGAGGAGGAGAAAGCCTCTTCTTCCTTCCTTTTTTGGTTTAATGGCGTTTTCAGAGCCGTGAGGCTCTATACACGCCACACTCCTGAACATCACCTGTGTTGCAAAAAAAAGAATATATTGAAAAGGACGCCTGTGGGACATCCATAGGACTATATAGGTCTCCCACACGCTTTCACAAAGTCTAGGACCGCCTTGCACAAACGAGGATGCTTCTGGTTTAAATGACCAAAAATGATGGGCAGGTCGGACCCACCGACCCCCTCCTTTCTAACGATTTTAAGTAGGAGCAACCTGGGTCTGTCGTATTGGCGGGATACCATAAATAAGTGGGATAAATCTTCGGGTTCCCTACAGGCGTCGCAAGTCTTAGAAGGGTGACACCCTATCACGTGAAGATACGCATTAAGGCGACGGTGCCAAAGTCTATAAGCTTGGAGAGAGCCACCTGGTCCCGCAAAACCTACCCTTCGTGGTGGTATCCCACTGGGATTGTCATTTTTTGACGATCATGTCCCTGACCACATTCACAATTTCAGACGGACCCAAAGGGATTTGGGTGACACATCCGGATGTGAGCGCACACCTGGCTGCAAGATCGCAGGCCTCGTTGACATAACCGGATGTGAGTGCACACTTGGCTGCAAGATCGCAGGCCTCGTTGCCATAACCGGATGTGAGCGCACACTTGGCTGCAAGATCGCAGGCCTCGTTGACATAACCGGATGTGAGCGCACACTTGGCTGCAAGATCGCAGGCCTCGTTGACATAACCGGATGTGAGCGCACACTTGGCTGCAAGATCGCAGGCCTCGTTGACATAACCGGATGTGAGCGCACACTTGGCTGCAAGATCGCAGGCCTCGTTGACATAACCGGATGTGAGCGCACACTTGGCTGCAAGATCGCAGGCCTCGTTCCCTCCGATGTCCACATGAGCGGGGATACAGTACCACATGAGCGGGGATCCAGCATCACATGAGCGGGGATCCAGCACCACATGAGCGGGGATCAAGCACCATATGAGCGGGGATCCAGCACCACATGAGTGGGGATCCAGCACCACATGAGCGGGGATCCAGCACCACATGAGCGGGGATCCAGCACCACATGAGCGGGGATCCAGCACAGATTGACCACAGATCCTTTCCAACGTGCAATGTTGATCAGGTGCAATACTTCGAGCACCAGGTCAAATCTGCATCCCTGCTGTAGAGACTCTAGTGTGGCGGACACGATGGCTCGCTGGCACGGTGACATCATTCCGCGCACCAATGGGGTGTCGGCCACGCCCGAGGGGTAGGCGTGGCCTCGGGATATAGATGGGGCTCGCAGCCCCGAGCGAGTCAGTGCTACAGTTTGAGCTTTACAATAAAGACTCTTTTGGTTTTGATCCTACGCATTGTGGCTTACCTTTTTGGCAAACAAGTTGTGCGCGTAGCACCGCACTACACTAGTGCCTTTAGTGCAGAGAGGGAATCATAAAAGATCACAGCACTGAGCGGGTTGAACTCGATTATCCATTCCAGTGCCAATACGATAGCAAAGAGTTCAGCTGCAAGATGGAGAGATGATCAGATAACCTCTTAGCCTTTGTCACCTCAACATCAGGGATACATATTGCTGCCGCAGTTCTCCCAAGGGAAGGGACTTTGGAACCATCCGTGTAAACGTGGAGAGATTGACTCCAAACCAATGGATGAACTTGATCGCCTGGATGCAGGAAGCAGAGGGGTTATCCTTGTCAACTCTCCCCCATAGATCCAGGTGGTTTTGAGGCATAGTAAGAGTCCAGGGGGGCCAGATTGGAACTTTATTGACGGACTCAATGCGCAAGGAGTCCAGACCCATTTCGCCCGCTACCCGCCTACAGGCCATACCGAAGGGAGCAGAATTTAGATTTTTGCCCCATGCCTCATACTCCCAACAGTCTGCAAAAACCACTCGGACTGGGTGATTGGTCCCAGAGGATATAGATTTGGCCCAGAATTTTAACCGGGACACCCCCCAGCGAAGGGATTGAGGCATCTGCCCAGCCTCCACCAAAAGGGCAGAGACAGGTGAACTCACGAAAGCACCCAGACAGACACGCAGGGCTTTAGCCTGAATGGCTTCAAGTTTGCTGCGCTTTGTCTTTGACATGTCTGAAAAAACCTGGCTACCATAATCCAGATGAGGGTGGATAAGGGCTTTGTACAGGAGAAAAAGACTTCCCTGGTGGGCTCCCCAGGAAGTGCCAGTGAGGCATCTAATTAGATTTAGGCCCTTGGTGCATTTAACTGCGACCTTCTTAACGTGGGAGCTCCATGTAAGCTAAGCCCCTTGTCGAAAACAACCCCCAGGAATGACACTTCAGAAGATGCTCTGAGGATGGTTCCACCAACTGATATTGATGTGTCCTGGACCATCCTCTTGCGGGAAAAGATTACGAACATGGATTTGGGCCCAGAGAACTGGAACCGCCATTTTTGGGCCCCCAGCTCCACCAAGCCGATATCCGCCTGAAGTTTCCTCAACGCAAAAGCTAAGTTTTTACTCTGGACCCACAGGGCAAACAGCAGCATCTTGCCGTGGATCCCTGAGAGGGAGGCTACATTATTGATCATAATGTTGAAAAGTGTAGGGCTTAAACAGCTGCCCTGGGGGACTCCTTCCTTCAGATGATAGTAGGAAGAGAGGGTTTGCCCCACTCTCACTTGAAAATATCTAGTGGCCAGAAAATCCCGAATCAACCAAAACATTTTGCCTCTGACGCTGAGATGGTGCAGCTTGAAGAGCAGGCCTTCCTGCCAGACTGTATCGTAGGCTTTGTGGATGTCCAGGAAAACACAAAGAAGCACCCCCTGACTATTGAGGGATTTTCTCACCTCGTTGGCCAATAACACAATGTTGTCGAAAGCCGAACGCCCCCTTCGGAATCCGCTCTGGGATTTATTCAACAGGTTGTTTCGTTCGAGGAAGAAAACCAAGCGACTGTTCACCATCTTCTCCATCAACTTGCTTACCACCGAGATGAGGGAGATAGGGCAGTATGACGACAGGTTTTGAGGATTTTCTCCGCCTTAAGGATCGACTTAAGGGATGACTATTGAGTGTTTCCACTCTTAAGGAAGTTCTCCTAAAGACCAAACTCTATTAAATAGGCCAAGAAACACACCCAAGACCTCGTCTTCCATCTGCTTGAACATATGAAAGGTCAAAAGGTCGGGCTGGGGCACTGTTCCTAGATTTATGGACCGCTTGCCTAAGTTCCCAGAGGGAGAAGTCCAGATTTAGAGGGGAATTTTCGGGACACCAGTCATTGAGGATTTCTCTGTGCTGGGTCTGGAACTGGAACCTGGACACCTTGGACTCCCTGTCGGTGTTGTTTTCTCTAATCAAGTCGGAGAAATGTTTGCCCAAGGCCTCGGCCTTGTCCTTATTCGTGGAGGAGGTTCCATCGGGGGAAATTAGTACAGGGATAACCCTTCCTCCATCTTTAATACCGCTCATGGATTTCACCTTCCTCCAAACGGATTGTAGAGAGGAGTTCAGGCTAATGGCTGAACAGAGCACCACCAAGAAGCAGTCTTGGCCCATTTTATGACCCACTGGGCCTAGGCTCTTTTCCTCTTGTACTCTATTACGTCATCCATCCTTAAGGATTTTCTCACTTTCTTCAGAGCCTCCCTCCTTTCCCGGATGGCCTTCCCGCACTCGACATTCCACCAGGGCACTTTGATTTTCCTTTTCCTGCCCGCAGCGATCGAGGGATGAGACAGGAGACTCGACTTCCACCAAAAAGCAAGGCTCTCAAGGCCTTGTCACGTTGGGAAGCGGATTTACAAAGAATTAGAATATCCCCAGATCGGAGTTTTTTTTAGCACTGATGACGTCACCCAATTCATTCTTGATCAGGGAAGTCATTTGGATTGGATTATCGGAGCACAGGGGTTTAGACCCCTCTAGAGTCGAAATTATAATGGGAAATCCCCCATTCGGGTGGTCCTGACCAACTACGGCCTTGGCCGCAGCAGGAGCGTCGGACTCGTCACTGCTATCCTGCCGGGACCTTATCCTCTTCACGCCAGAACCACGTGGGGCCCTGTTCACTGACGGCTGGGCCTCATCCTCCTCGTCCCCAGACCTACTACCCATTATCACCCCCCCCCCCCCCCACACCCTCCCGAGGGTATAGGGTCCAACCCACTGAACCACTGGCTAGACGATCGGTCTCCACTCAACGTGTAACCTTCACCGAACTCGCCGTGTCAAAGATTACGTCGAAAACCTCAGCCCAAAAACCGAGAATGGTCCGTGCAGCCCACGAGGAGAGAGAAAGAGAAGACTTTAGACTTTTTATGACAAAATATTTAAAATTTTATGCCATTTGGTGAAGACTGTTCAATACAAGCACATTAATGGAAAAAGGACCGAAAAGAAAAGAGCAGAAATGGAAAGGAAATTGAAACGTTACAATGAAATAGAAAAGAAAAACAACAAAACTGAAAACACATTAATAAATTTTGAACGAGACAACAAGGATATCATGAATTCATTCGCAAGCACCATGCAGATCCCATCAAAGCACCAAATGTTCATAAACTCATCAATTCCTTTTTTCTTTCCGAAAAACAAAATTCCTGTTTGACTCTTGCAGATACGGAGTGCAGTTCTAGTTGTTTTTGAATTGTGTAAGTTGGTCAGGATTAGTTGTTTATGAATTGTGTAAGTTGGTCAGGATTAGTTGTTTATGAATTGTGTAAGTTGGTCAGGATTAGTTGTTTATGAATTGTGTAAGTTGGTCAGGGTTAGCTGTTTATGAATTGTGTAAGTTGGTCAGGGTTCGTTGTTTATGAATTGTGTAAGTTGGTCAGGGTTAGTTGTTCATGAATTGTGTAAGTTGGTCAGGGTTAGTTGTTCATGAATTGTGTAAGTTGGTCAGGGTTAGTTGTTTATGAATTGTGTAAGTTGGTCAGGGTTAGCTGTTTATGAATTGTGTAAGTTGGTCAGGATTAGTTGTTTATCAATTGTGTAAGTTGGTCAGGGTTAGCTGTTTATGAATTGTGTAAGTTGGTCAGGGTTAGTTGTTTATAAATTGTGTAAGTTGGTCAGGGTTAGCTGTTTATGAATTGTGTAAGTTGGTCAGGGTTCGTTGTTTATGAATTGTGTAAGTTGGTCAGGGTTAGCTGTTTATGAATTGTGTAAGTTGGTCAGGGTTAGTTGTTCATGAATTGTGTAAGTTGGTCAGGGTTAGTTGTTCATGAATTGTGTAAGTTGGTCAGGGTTAGTTGTTCATGAATTGTGTAAGTTGGTCAGGGTTAGTTGTTCATGAATTGTGTAAGTTGGTCAGGGTTAGCTGTTTATGAATTGTGTAAGTTGGTCAGGGTTCGTTGTTTATGAATTGTGTAAGTTGGTCAGGGTTAGTTGTTTATAAATTGTGTAAGTTGGTCAGGGTTAGTTGTTTATTAATTGTGTAAGTTGGTCAGGGTTAGTTGTTCATGAATTGTGTAAGTTGGTTAGGGTTAGTTGTTTATGAATTGTGTAAGTTGGTCAGGGTTAGTTGTTTATGAATTGTGTAAGTTGTTCGGGTTTAGTTGTTTATGAATTGTGTAAGTTATTCAGGGTTCGTCGTTTATGAATTGTGCAAGTTGGTCAAGGTTAGTTGTTCATGAATTGTGTAAGTTGGTCAGGGTTAGTTGTTTATGAATTGTGCAAGTTGGTCAGAGTTAGTTGTTTATGAATTGTGTAAGTTGGTCAGGGTTAGTTGTTCATGAATTGTGTAAGTTGGTCAGGGTTAGTTGTTTATGAATTGTGTAAGTTCAGGGTTCGTTGTTTATGAATTGTTTAAGTTGGTCAGGGTTAGTTGTTTATGAATTGTGTAAGTACATGGTTCGTTGTTTATGAATTGTGTAAGTTGGTCAGGGTTAGTTGTTTATGAATTGTGTAAGTTCAGGGTTCGTTGTTTATGAAGTGTAAGTTGTTCAGGTTTAGTTGTTTATGAATTGTGTAAGTTCAGGGTTTGTTGTTTATGAATTGTGTAAGTTGTTCAAGATTCGTTGTTCATGAATTGTGTAAGTTCAGGGTTAGTTCCATTAGTTGTCCCCACCTCCCCCCAAGTCCTCCTGATGTCCCTGCTCTCAAATGTTGTGTTTGTGTCCTTCCCCCTCGCTCCCCACCTTGTCTGCCACTCCCCTTGTTTTTTGTGTTTTGTGTGTCGGTTTGACTTTTTGTGTGGTTAATGTTAGCTCTTTCACGAGCCTCGATCTTGTATACAAAAAAAAAAGAAGAAAAAAAAGTTGTGTTACGTGCTCCTCCCCAAACCCCGGTCACCGTGTACCTCCGAGCCCCGAAAGGAGTCACGGCAGAAAGATGTGTTATTCTGTGTGTCAATGACCAATGGTGAAACCACACCAATTGTTACCAAAAAACAAGTATTGCATTAAGGTCACACAAGAATAACAGCACAAGAACAATATGAATCAATTGTGCAACAAATATTATATCATTCCTATGATGGTACCATCAGTTTCTTACAATATAACTCACTGTGCTCCAAGTGAGCGAAAAGAACATTCCCAAAGTCTCTGTCCCGGCACCAAGCCAAAGTCGATCCACACTCCGGTGATCGCAAGAAAAATGTCGTATCGTGACCAGAATCCAGTTCGGCTGACAGTCACGCTGCCAAAAAGGCGCAAAGGTGCCCTCAAAAGGCGACTGGGAAATCACACCTTCGGGTATGAACGTTCAACGGCTCCAAACGGAGAACCACCAATTCCCAATCGAAATCCACGTTACACACGCAGACCAGGCTAACCGTTGGGTGCGGTGAAATGGCTGGAGCGAGGTGAAAAGGCTGGAGCGATGCGAAATGGCGGGAGCGAGGCAAAATGGCCGACGGGCCCGTACTGGAGGCGTACCTGCACTCCAACAACGATTCTCTTCGGAATCAACTGCAAAACCTGACATGCAGGTTTATCTGTCACAGCGATCACAACTCTGTCACAGGAATCCCTTTCCCAGGAAACCCAAAGTTCGGTCATGACCCCCGTTCGCCAGCGTCTCCTCGAGACCTCAAAGCAGCTCGGCTTTTCTTCCCGACCTCACTTGCTCTTCTTTTTCTTCCTCTTCTTCTTCTTCTTCCGGTTCCTCCCGATGCGGTTTCCGGTTTCTTTTAAAACACTAATTTTTTACCTTTTGAAAACAGTTATCTCCATTTCACTTAAACAATAACAATAAATAGTACATGGAACCAAAATGCTTACAGTGGATGAAAACCACAATGACTGAAGTGACGAATCCGTAACAGTTGTTTATGATTTGTGTAAGTTCAGGGTTCGTTGTTTATGAATTGTGTAAGCTCAGGGTTAGTTGTTTATGAATTGTGTAAGTTGTTCAGGTTTAGTTGTTTATGATTTGTGTAAGTTCAGGGTTCGTTGTTTATGAATTGTGTAAGTTCAGGATTAGTTGTTTATGAATTGTGTAAGTTGTTCAGGTTTAGTTGTTCATGAATTGTGTAAGTTGGTCAGGGTTCGTTGTTTATGAATTGTGCAAGTTGTTCAGGGTTAGTTGGTTACGAAATGTGTAAGTTCAGGGTTCGTTGTTTATGAATTGTGTAAGTTCAGGGTTAGGTGTTTATGAATTGTGTAAGTTGTTCAGGGTTAGTTGTTTATGATTTGTGTAAGTTCAGGGTTCGTTGTTTATGAATTGTGTAAGTTCAGGGTTAGTTGTTTATGAATTGTGTAAGTTGTTCAGGTTTAGTTGTTCATGAATTGTGTAAGTTGGTCAGGGTTCGTTGTTTATGAATTGTGTAAGTTCAGGTTTAGTTGTTCATGAATTGTGTAAGTTGTTCAGATAACTTACGTCCTCATCCCAAAGGACATGTATGATCATTAACATGCACTAAAGACCCAGGGCTGTCCGATGGGTCCTACCAGCTAAACGTTCCTCCGAAGGACAGGACACACAATGTTGTCTCGCTCTGCTTGTGAAATGGTAGTTTATAGATGGGTTTAGATGCTAACGCAGGCATATAGACAGCTCAGTTCCGTGCGCACACCTCTAGGCCATCCTACCTGCCTGTGAATAAGACAATGTCGTGACAGGTGATTTGAAATGTAAGTCAGAGAGCACCTAAAGAATACATTTGTGGCCCTCGTCGATC